>NC_138430.1:0-392448 GCF_016097725.1 Ips typographus
GTTTCAAACTGTGCATAGCTCTACGGTTGTGAAATAATTGTCAAAAAAATTTGTGGTTTTTTCCCTCGAAACCCTTTGTAAGATTGGTTACCACTCTGAAAGCTAGGCCCTTTTCCCGGCGTTTGAACGCTTGACTTGCCTGTATAGATATCAACTTTAGACAATATCCTGATTTGTCGCAAAGCATCCACACCTTATAACCTCTTTATAGGTTTTTTGGGCATGTATTGCTTGAGAGTACTTCTACCTTTAAATTTGATCATACTCTCGTCAAGAGCCAGAACCTCGCTTGGTAGTAGAGACTTTGCAAAGGCCTTTCCTAAATGATCTAAAACTGGCCGAACTTTATAAAGTCGGTCAATATCGGGAGAATTACGATTAGCCATAAGTGAGTTGTCGTTAATGTGGAAGTGTCCTAAAAGCCACCCAAATCTTTTCTGACTCATCGAACTTATGTAGCTGTCATGAAGGTCTGGTGAGCTGGACCAATAGTCTTTATAACTTGGCATTCGTTTGATTCCTATTAGCAAATTTATGCCTAAGAATGCGGACATTTCGTTGAATGTGGTTTTGGAAAAGGGTTTACCGGTTTGGATTTGTTCCTGTTGTGCATATAAGTTTGTCTCAAATACCAGTTTTTTCAATAAGATTTTTGTCAAAAAAAACTAAAAAGTGACATAGGGCTCGGATTTGATGAAAGGATTTGATCTGGAATACCAGTTTTCTCATTGAACACTGCAGGACTATCAAACGTACATGTTTTCCCCAATCTGGAAAAATTCTTGAGAATCGCATTCAACAGTATTACCTTTTAGCCTTTGTTGTAAAATAGATAAGGTTCGTTTTCTGAATCACTTTCACTTTCACCGTCGGACATAACAATGCTAATGTCTTGTTCACCATCTGGAATTTGTTCTCCATCAAGTTGGCCTTCAAGGTTAGCATCCTCATCAATGGACTCGTCTCCTGATGGAATTGACTCTGCATCAAATTTTCAATCTCTCTTCTAGTTCTTGTCGGGTCATCCCAACTAAATGGAATGGAAGATATCCGTTTTCCATGAATATCGGTTTCCGCTCGCAGCTGAAATAGTCTGAATTAAATTTGGCAACTGACGCGGTGGTTCAAAATAAGAACCACCAGTTTTAACGGAAATCCGATAAAACAAAAAGTGAATCAACAAAATCTTGTTATACTTACTTATTTCCAGTACTAAGTCGAATTGACATAAATAATGAGAAAAAATACGTTATTTTAATAAACAACGTCGACCATGTGAAACACGTGCTAACAGTGCAGAAGTAAACAAAACACTGGCGCCAAAGAGAGCAAAGTGACAAAAATTATCTCATATTCACTCTTACTCTTTACTATACCAAAGTAACGCCTGGCCGAGCGGTGGTTTAAATATTGAGCGGCTGCTCTACTTGCAAAATGAGTTTGAATAGGTGGTCCATAAATAAGACCACTAACTCGGTTGGGTTGTATTTATCGTGGTATAAATTTTAAACCACTACCTCGGTAAGAGTTAAAAAGAACGTCCAGTTCTTAAAATTGCTTTGTTACACTTCAACCACTTCAAAGGGCATTGGTTTAACTCTAGCTGATTTGAATACTTTAATCCAATCTTCCGGTACTTACAGCTCGGCTCTTTTGATTAATCAAACCAAAGTCTTTGTCGCACTCCAAATAGGAATGCCCTCTTATTGGAAAAGTAAGTTTTATCGATTGTAGCCTCTTTTCAACGTGGACTATATAGTGAAGAAGTCGGAAACACAGTATAGTTCTTATTTTGCCCCCCACACGAGTCGCAAAATATTTCTAAATGTTGAACTTCTTCGTTGAGATAGTTTGAATACAAAGTGATGAAGCAAGGAACTGACCGAATCACTTCCCTTATTCCAACAGTTTCTGGAAATGTATAAAATATTGCTTGAGAAGTCGAAAGTAGTAGCCATGTTTCATCTGATTTTCTGGCTCACTAATATAATTACCAAACCATGTATAATAAATAAATAAATAAAATGCCTTTATTTCACCAACAATAAGTTAACAGAAATGTGTTGAAATACGTCAAATGGTTGCGTCAAAACGTCAAAACTGACACAAAGAACATTTACAGTACAATTATTACTTAAAATAAACTTAGATAGATGCAGAATAATGAAAACAAATACATATAAAATTAACACAAGACAGACAGCATAAGCGTGCACTGCTAGACCGAAAGTACCTCTTTCATTTTTATTATTATTTTTTATTTTCTAAATTATTTTCCATCAGAGTCCAGAAACTCCTGCAGTGAATACGGTTCAACATCACATAGGTACTTCTTTAAAGAGTTTTTGAAAGCCTGAATCGAGTTAATCTCCTTTATCCTTGCAGGCAGTTTATTGTATATGCTTATCATTGAGTACATGCAGTTGGTTTCAGTCAATGTTAATCGATGTTTAGGACAATTGTACAAGCGGTATTTATTGCGAGTACCATGTTCATGTGTGATGGCTGATAAAGAAAAACATCTAGGATGCTTCTTGAGGAACATTAGGCACTCGAGCACATATATGGCTGGAACAGTCAAAAACCCGTTCTGTCGAAAAACCCCCCTACATGATTGTTTAAATGCCAGATTTAAAATTATTCTCAACGCTTTCTTTTGGATAACAAAGGTTGCTCCAAGTTGCTGGCATTACCCCAAAACACAATTCCATATCGAAGCATCGAAATGAAATTGCCATAGTCGGGTATCGATCCCGGTACCTCTCGCACTGGTTTTTCCTGATCATTTCAGCAACAGCTAGAGCTGCCGACACATTAGACGCTGCGGACTGTTCAATCATCCAAGTAACTGGACCGGCGTCAACTCCCTTAAAGATAGTATAGTAAGTTGACAACACTTTGTACACGTAATCGGCTGTGAGATTTGTAGTCGGAAACATCTTAGCATAAGCGGTTATGATCTCAGAATTGATGTGAAGGTTAAGATTTGCAGCCTGGAATTCCGTCGCAAGCTGGTCAATTCGTCTGTCTAGGTACCAGTACCAATATGGCGTAGGCTTTTCGGAATAACTCAAGGGTGTGTACGCTGATTTCCGCTGCAGCTCGAGTACAATCTGACATCTTCGATCTTTCTGAAATGATTAAAGCATGATTAGTATTACACCTAAATATATTTTAATTATACTTACAAATTTCCGTTATTTCCACAATTGGTGTTGGTGATAAACCACTAACCACTTTCATACCTAAAAATTTAGGCCATATTTCAGCGGTATAAACTCCGCCAAACTGTCTTTAATGGGTGTCGTCATCCGACTAGGCAAAAACACCACGCTGTCAGACAACTCGGCCCGAACCACATCACCAAATTTTGAATTGACCACTTTTAGGTTGTGCAAGGGATACAATTGGTTTAATTCAAGTTGTTGAAACTTTAGTAGAGGTTTTTCAACCAAACTGCCGGATTCGTTAATTTTGGTTAGGTTCATGATTGTTTTGTTTAAGGTAGATAGGTACGTTTGTGCGTAGACTAATGTTTTCAACTCTTGTTGACTGGTTTTATATGCATTTGGGGGAGGGGGGTGGTCTACCACATTTCCGCCTCGCTTACCACATTTCCAATGCATGTGATAAAGGAATAAAATATATGAAGTCATTCCTATGCAAATGTTATATTATTAATTTACTTGACTCGCGAGAAAGCCAAGATTTTACATATGAACTGCATTACCCACGCATGAACTGCATCACCCACGCAAGTGATTATGCATTTGTGATGAGGTTACAGTAAAAATTCTATTTTAGTTTAGACAGAGAAAAAAAAAATGACGGTGTTTGAAATGGATCAGGACGCCTATTCTTGAATGTCAGGGAGGAGAACTTTGCGAGAGAAGTGGGCGGAGTTCTCTTAAAAATAAGAATGTGGTATTCTTGAAAACAAATTGGGCGAGGGACCTACTCCCAAGAGAACTTAAAAGTTCTCCTAATAGTCACGGAGAGAAATGACAAACCTCCTAACAACCTAAGCTAAACCTAAAATTATAAATTGAGAATGGGAAGACAACGAATTTTGTGATTGTGTGTTCCTGTGTATTCATACTTAGTGTGTCCAAAATCCAAAACTAAAATGGACGATTTGAATTTACTGGTGTGGAATGAAATTATCAATGAGGATATTCAAGAAGCTGAAGAAGAATTAGCCATTGGGAGAGACGTTTTGTCTCAAAGAAATGCCTTTGCATTATCCGATCGAAAATTTGTGCAGCTATTTAGAGTGGATAAATCCCTTTGTGAAACCATTATTGACATGGTTACTCCATTTTTAATTCATCCCACAAGGTCTTCAGCTTTATCCATACAGACCAAAGTATGTAAGCAAAAAACAAGTTTATTTTATTTTGTGGTCATGAAAAAATTAAACTCTACTTTGCATTTTAGGTACTTGCTAGCTTAAGATTTTATGCTTCGGGTAGCTACCAAGAAATAACTGGTTCAAATAGTTTTGTAGCTATTAGTCAGGCTTCAATCAGCCGTGCTATCAAAGAGGTCACAAATGCCTTGAATCAACCAGATATTTTAAATTCAGTAATAAGATTTCCACAAAATATTGAGCAGATGGAAACCATTCGAACTAGGTAAATTTGGGTGATATATTACTATTTATTATAACTACACCTATTTTAGTTTATCCTATGTATTTTATATATTTTTAGATTTTATGAAATATACCAATTTCCAGGGATAATTGGATGCATTGACTGTACCCATGTTAGCATTGTGTCTCCACCAGTCAATGACCCAAATGTTCCGGAACATATATATGTAAACAGGAAAAACTATCATTCCTTGAATGTACAACTGGTAAGTTATAGACATGTTCAAGATACTTAAACCATTTATAAATATATACATTGTCTTTTTAGATTTGTGATAATAATTTGAAAATATTAAATGTGGTGTCAAGATTCCCAGGTTCCACTCATGATTCCCACATTTGGAGAGAGAGTGCAGTATCCACTTTAATGGAAGAGTTATACAGGAGGGATCCTGCAAATGTATTTTTTTTTCTTGGCGATTCAGGTGAGGCTTAGTGAAATACCAGAGGAATGGTAGTACTTCCAAAGTACCAAAAAAAAATTGTCTTATATTTATTATACAGGGTGTTAGAAAATAATCGTGTCAAAATACAATGGAATATTGAATATCAAAAAATTGTTACAGGGTATTAAAAATAAAATGTCCTTATCAGCTTTTTTATTACTAGCAGTAAGAGCTAGTAATAAAAAAAGGTAATAATAATAATTCAAAAGCATAATATGACAATACATTTTATTTTTGACACCCTGTGTATTTTAATAAAGATAACTATTAGGACACATATTGATTAAGAAAAATCTAAATTTTCTGTTACCAGTTTCATTTTATCACCATAATTTTCTAACAACCTGTGTACATAAAATATATTTACAATTTAAATAAATTATTTAGGGTATCCTACTCGGCCATGGTTACTGACTCCCCTTTTAAATCCGCAAAATAATGGTGAACAAAGATTTAATGAAAGACTATGTTCAATAAGATCAATTATTGAACGATGTAATGGTGTGTTAAAAAACAGATTTAGATGTTTGTTAAAGTATCGAAGTTTACATTACCACCCAACAACTGCTGCAAAAATTGTAAATGCCTGTTGTGTCCTGCATAATTTGTGTCTGGAAAGAAATATTCCAGACGTACAGGAACCTCATGTTGAAGACCCTGATTATGGCATGTATAACACTCCAAATGTTCTTGAAAACATACCAAACATAATGAATCCTGATTTGACAGCTGCAAGGACCTTACAGCAAAACATTATTGCCAATCATTTTAATCAGTAGCTTGCTAATTGTTTTATTTACACCATTGTATGTATATAAAATAAAAAGAATACTACAAAATTTATTATGAAATATTTTATTTCAATAATAGATATAATATATTAACACACTGCCTACTTAGTCAAACTTAGAAACTCTCCCTAGGTATGTATAAACGAATTATAAATTCTAACAAAACAAATGAACTAAAAAACAAAGGTTAAAAAATATGTATTTTCTTATAGAGATCACCATAAGTTTTCACAGCAAACTGTCTTAGCACAGCAATCAATCTAAAATATATCTATTTTGCTGCAGCAATTTTATTTAGTGCATTAGAAATGTTACTCAATATTTCAATTTTTTTTTCATAATATTGATCCTTTTTTTGCAGTGCTTCAAGTTTTGATTTGTAATAACTTCCTTTAGTTTCATAATGTTTTTGGATCAATTCTAATTTGCTCTTCCTGTAACTGCTTGTACAAGAAATGCTATTCTGGCTTAAATCCAAGAACTTTTTATTATTTTTATTGAATCAGTTAATCTTGCTGACTTTGTGTACTTGGTTCTCGTGTGACCTTTGCCATTCTTGTTGGAAGTACTAGGTGTTGCTGCAGATGTACTTCCTTGATCATGCAAGCAAGATTCATCAGACTGTCTATTATCCTTTGGCTTTGACGTAACTTTGTTATTTATTGTTATCACATCTTGACCCTCATTACCTTCTTGTATTGTGATAATTTCTAGAATTTCCTAAAATTGCGAAAATATCATAGTTGATTATTTCAATTGGACACTATAGCGTTGTTACACTTGTGATAAATTATTTAAAATACTTAAAAATTGTAATCAAACAACACACTTACATTGCTCAGAGTCTGTTCTGTGAGAATAGGGTTTTCAATAATACTGTCATCAAAAATAATTTTGGGTTCTGGCACATCTTGATCTCCTTGTATAGCGACTGGAGTTATTATTTCAAATATTTTCTCATAGGTACTTTTATCTGTATCCTCCATGAGAGGTGGGGGTAGTGGAGGACCTCCCCCTGTTCCTTGGCTGTATTTCTTTTCTTTGCTTATTTTAGTTTTAACATTCTTTTTTATGTCAGTCCATGTCTATTAAAAAATAGGTTAAAAATTAAAACTGACCAACAAATGCTAAAGTGTGGTTTTTAGTTTTCAAGTTATGTAGCCAGGTCCAGTTGTTCAAATACAGCTTAGGCCGGGATTACCCAACTTCATAATCATATATTTAATTTTTGTATTTTACCTGTTTTCTATGGGTTGTTAAGGACAAAAATTAAGTTTATAATTATGACTATGAAGTTAGGTAAACCGGGCCTAAAACTTTAAGTTACACTGAACTCTTTGCTACACCTCATAAGAAGAGCATTCTTGTCACCATTGGATTTTGTTTTATATGAACATAACATGACAGCAATGCTTATCTTATGTGGCCGGTTTAAGCTTTGCTCCAACAATTGGGCTTTAATATAGCAAAAAGTAACTAGAGATTTATTGAGCAAAAATACCTACCTTTCTCCATTGCCGCCAGTCTTTAATAGCCCCCCCTGGAATTGCATTTAAAATGCAAGTTACTTCTTGCCATAATACAATGCTGATTGCATTTGTGTATGTGGCTGTTAGCTTTCCCTTGTACATATCCGGGCGAGCATATATAAAATTAACCAAAACTTCTTTTTGCTTAGCACTTAACTGTCTCAATTTAGCATCCATTTCTGAATCCGGAATGTTTGGTAGGTACTTACTAATTTACAGCATCACCAAACAAACTTACTAATTCACAGTTTTCTCTCACAGTTTTGAGCATTCAAAATTCAAACCGTGATTCAAACTTTCAAACTTCAAACACAGAAGAAAACGAAAGCAAAACCAAAACTAGGGTTATATGTCATATGTTTGTCATGGGTTCTGTCTTCTGTCGGAATTTGGTGCCATTCTATTGGTTGAACGAGTCGGCAACATTGCTTCTTGATTTTGTTCCCTCCCTGATACTCCCCATCTTCGGCAATGATTCAAGAATATGTTGATTATATGTAGGGGAGACGAAGTGAGGAAATGCTCCCTGGGAAGTCCCAGGGACCACTCCCTTCTCTTGCTTTCAAGAATAGGCGTCCAGGTGTCGAGTAAAACCGTTTTGGATGCAGAAAATTGCTGTTGTTTTAAAGAATTGTTATTGCCAATACCACCCCTTCCATTTGAAGAGCTGTTACTCGCGCCACACGAAAACGAGGAGGAGGAGGCGAAGGGGCAGGTGGACTTTCTCAATTCCCTACGATGTTCTGAAATAATGGATTTTTATTTTTGTGAGCATTGTAATCATGTAGTTAGATTACATGAAATAGGCGTGCTTTGTGGGGGCTGTAATAAACCTGCTAATTATGTACTTTATACAATGTTTTTTTTTTATTTATTTACAACCTTTGTTATATGAGTAAGTAGTATTTTAAGTTGTTCATACAAAGACAAATTTGGACAGGGAATGTCAAAGATGCTTAAACTTAATTGATCAGATTTTTTTAAAGCATTTGAAAATTCATCATATTCAAAATAGCGCTGATTTTGGAAAAAATACAACAACCCATTGGTATAACGGAAAGCTCCATTTATAGCTGGAGGAATTCCGTTAAAGTCTTTCGAAATATACCCATAGTTTTCTACAGTGAAGGAACATTCATTGATTATACAGTAATAATTATCGCTAAAAAAATATATGGTTTTCCCGCTATAGGTGTTGATTGCCCCAATCAAATCGTTTTCAAAGGGAATCTGTAGATCTGATAAATAAAGTTTTCTACTTAGCTTAAAATTTTTATCGTTTATAACATAGATTTCCTTATTTACAATTAAAACTAATTCATTATTAGGTCTTTGATAGGCAGCCGTAATTTTTTCTATTTTAGGTAAAAAAGGAAATACAGAGTAGATAGAAATACTCTTTTTAGACATTTTCTTAAACTGTAAATCCATAATCCATATTTGATCTGAATGTAGGATATATAAGTTGTAATGCATTATTAAGAAAAACAAATCACTTGGATTTACATCACATATATCAAGTTGCGGCTTAATTTCAGGCTTGTACGGTAAGGGCGGCTGTGTATAGGGTGTGTGCATGGTACTAGTCAGAGTAGGTTTATAGACGGTGCGAGATGGCTCAATAGTAGTAGTAGTAGTAGTAGTAGTAGTAGTAGTTTTAAATCCATATAAACTTTGAATAGCCAAAATATCGTCCGAGTGTAAGCGTGAATTATCGTTGTAGTATGCATACATGATGGCTTTGGGAACAGCTGAATGTCCTAGTCCGAGCGCATGACCAATCTCATGCGTTAAACATCTATGAAGCTGTGCTCATTTGAAGGTGCTTTATCTGTACCTAGATACCATTTTTCTGAAGAATCTAAGTGAATCTCGAGACAAGTACTTCCATTGCGTCCATTTGGTCCAAACGCATGGCCTAATACACCACCTACCCCATCAAAATTATAAGGGCAGTTTTTCTGTAAGCATCTAACCTGGTTAGAATGGTTATAGCTAACAAATGAAATTATCAAATCCGGGTCTCTAATGTCTCTTATAAATTCTAAATTAGTAACATTGCTCCACACACTAAAAGCTTGCGAGGCTAGTTGCACTAGTTTTGTATGTGGTAACGGAGTGGTAGGGTGAGCAATATGCCAAACTAATTTCTGTTTACCCCATTTTCCCTGAAGTGAAAATGCATTGTCACTCACACCACATCTAGCTTTTTTCATAAATTCTAATGTTTGATCATCAAGAATTCCATTTACATTTAAGCTGTAGTACTCTTGAAATGCCATTAAGGCATCCGTTAGATCTGTTTGAGCGTTTTCATTTGCACTTGAAATATTAAGATAACCATATTTAGTTAAATAATCTGTAGCACTAAAATTAGCATCACAACAACAACTGCTAACTAAAACCAAAAACACAATTAAGCACTTCATTACTGCAAGGAAGTTGGGAGTAATATGATTAAGAAAGTGATATACAATTAATTTTAAACTGGTTTATTTGTCATAGGTTAGGGTTCCAGTGAAATACTTCAATCACGTTTTCATGGTTTTTTATTGTTTTGCAAATCTTGTATAAGCTGTTTTTTGTTATTAGCTAAACACTCCCTTATACAATATGTTTCTACATGAGAATTAATATTACAAAACACGCGTACAAGAGCTTCAATTTTATCTACAGAAACATGATGAACAGTTATATAGTCGTGAAATACATTTACAAAATTATAATAATATTTGGCAAAATCCAATATTTTTAACTCACTAATTTTAGTGTCTATAAAAAACCAATCAATAATGCACAAATCGCATACATTACTTTCCGTTAAGTACAATGTGGCGTCCTGATTGGTTAACGCAAGAACTTTAGTGTTATCATTCATTAGGTGTGTCGTAATTAAGCCGTTGCAGGATGAAACTTGCATGCTGACGTCATTGTTATTCTTAAAGTAATTGTTTTGAAACCACTGAAGATTGATAATGAGGTGTTTCCACTCACTTTCGGTAAAACAAAATGTACCGTTTGCCACTGGAATCCTTATAGTTGGTTGAAAATCCATTGACATATTAAGACCAATACAAATGTCAAATCCGCTACTGGGGCATGCAAAAGTGGTGTTCAGCAGATAACACTGTTGTTCTGGTTGACTGCCCCCCATTAAATGCAATGTTTTTATGCGTAGCTTTCTCATACATATTTAAAAGCTCAGTAACATCCTGATCTAATACTTCACTACACATGTTGCTTTAATGAAAATTGAAGCACTACTAATTTTAGAGTGTTAAGCTGTGTGTGTGTTATTTTATTAGTTTAACGCATGTGCATTATGATTTATTACTAATATACAACTATTGTCATAGGAGGCAGTCATTTTTTCAATTTTGTTGGGTTCTCAAAGATGCTTAAACTTAATTGATCAGATTTTTAAGCATTTGAAAATTATAATTTATTACTAATATCTATCCAACTATTGTGAGATTTGTCGAAACCAAGCCACTTTACAAACACCTTTTGACCCTTCTTTCGCAATATTTTTTCAACCAAGAACACCTCCGGTTGTTGGGTTTTTTGTAATTCTTGACGGTAAAAAGCCCCTTTTATGGGTCTACCCTGCTGATCTTCCAATAAATAGCTTACAGGATTTGTAAGTTTAATCTGACTAATTTTAAAGAGTTCAGTAGTCCAATTAGGTAAAAATCCTTTCTCAAAAACATGTTTTGCTTTGCTAATACGTACTAAGTCGCCCACCTTAAATTTGTTTGTTAAATCAACCATTTTAATATTATTATATGCTGTAGACAACAATTTTTTTTCATTTTTCTTATTAACATCAACGGGCTTCATTTTTGTAGTTGAGTGTATGGTTTCATTGTAGTTTTTAACAATGTCTGCTAATATACCAATCCATTTCTGACTTCCGTTTAAACTAAAAAATGTATAAAGAGTTTCCTTAAGCGTTCTGATACAGCGTTCCGCTATAGCGGCCTTGGTGTGACTGAAGGTACTATAATGATTAATATTCCATTTTTGCATGAGATTTTGAAACCTGTGGTTATAGAATTCTTTTCCATGATCCGTATGAAGATTTTTCGGTCCAGTCTTAGCACGTTGTAGTATCTTAGCAAATGCGGCAGTTACTTCTTCACCCGATTTTGTCTTCAAAGGTTCAGTCCAAACGTACTTTGAGAAACAATCAATGACAACAAGGAAATATTTGAATTGTTTATTTTCTCTAACATGCATATCCATTTGAGCAAGGTCAGCTTGCCACAGATCATTCAAACCCTTAATAATAGTACGTCGTCTAGGAAACTTTTTTCGAATGGGTTTATGTAACTCGTTAATAAGCTGAATTTTTTCTTTAGACATCACCGGGGGATATCTGGGAGAACTACACAGGTTTCATTTCTATAGCACCAGAGCTTGTACTGTTTTTGAAGATCTTTTAAGATAGTTTCCTGTTGCCTAAGTAGATCATGCGCCTTATCAACATCATTTTTTATACCTCTTAATATTATATTCTTATCTATATAAATTGCAATTAAATTATTTATATATTCCTTACTCATTTCTACTTTTGTATCTTTTATAATTAACAATAAATTATCTATATATTCCTTAGTAGTTGCATCATTTTCGTCTATAGGTGGTTTTAAATTACAAATTCTCAAATTTTCTGCATCAATATCTCCTTCAGGTGTATGGGGTAACACTGATTTGGAGTAACTTGTTGCAGCTTGTTTTCTGGAGTGACGTCCGAACTTATCAAGACTCATTTTCATACTGAGACCTAATAAATAATATTTGCTTCTTTAAGTTCCTCAATTATTGATGCGATTTCATTATCATGGGAAGTATTGCCGGCCCCTTTCGATGCATATAACAGTCGTAATCGGTCAACTAGTTCATTGACATCATTCCACCATACATAGTCAACTGGATTTGTATTATAAATCATTTTCACTTCACCACCTTTTTTCTGAGGTGTGGGAGCAGGTAATAGATAATTACGAACAAGATTCTTATATTTAGCAGATGAACTCCCCTTTATTTTCACAGCAGGTATAAAGTCTGTTCTGTATAAATTAGTCAGATTTACAATTTTTTTATAATTCTCATGGTCGCTGGTTGCAAAATCACTTGGATCTTTGTAAAACAACAAATTGTAAAGCCCCCTAGTTCCTTTAAATCGTGTACCGTTTATTATTATATCACCATTATCTTTAAAACTGAGATCTGACTTTCCTAAGGTCCATTTATCGGCAGCTTTATTAAATGCAGGTCCAAATGTTATATCTATTTTTGGCGATGCCTTGAGGTATTCTGTGATGTACGTTTGTGCAATCTTAGAGTAGCACCAAATTACGAACCGAAGCCACAACTGGTTTCGCAAAAAATCTTTTCAAACTGATGAATAACGCAGTTTTTGGTAAAACAATGGAAAATATTAGAAAACACAGGATTGTCAAATTAGTTAACCGCTGGTATGGCAGGTATGGAGCTAAAAATCTGATTTCCAGTCCAAATTTTGATAGTGTTGTAAAATTTACTGAAAATTTAGTGGCTATTGAGATGAAAAAAACTAAACTTGTTTTTAACAAACCACTTTATGTAGGTATGACCATATTAGATCTTTCCAAAACCATCATGTATGATTTTCATTATAGCTACATGCTTTACAAAGTGCCTCAGAATAATCTTAAATTAATGTATATCGACACTGACAGTTTTATATATGAAATTACATGTGATAACGCCTATGCGGAAATCATCAAAACTGATTTGCAATATTTCGATACTAGCGATTACCCAAAAGACAACATCTATGGGATTCCTCAAGCTAACAAGAAAGTTTTAGGTCTTATGAAAGATGAAACTGCTGGACGAATTATTACTCATTTCGTAGGTTTACGATCTAAAATGTATTCATATAAACTTGACAATACAAAATGTGTTAAAAAATTAAAAGGTATTAAATATCAAATTGTAAAAAATAAAATCACTTTTGATGACTATGTAAAATGTTTAAAATTTGGTGAAAATTAAATTGTTAAACAAAGAACTATCCAATCAATTAAGCATAATATATTTAGTTGTAATGAAATTAAGTTAGCATTAAATTCATGTGACGATAAAAGGTTTTTATTGAATGACTGTTACAATACCCTTCCATGGGGACACTATAAAATAAAAAATAATGTTCAATAGTTATAAGAGCGTTTTTCTGTAAGGAAAAAAACAATGTTGCTGCTGTAAGAGAAAGAGAGTTTTTGTGTGGAAAAATAAAGAACCAAAAAAGTATAAAAACACACATTCGTTTTATTTTCTACCTCGCATATGTTGTACAGAAACTGCAGCCGCCAATAACAATAGAGATAAGGTAATTGTTATGGTGCACCAAAATATATCAATCCACAAACACGCTTCACCACCACCACAATCACTTGTCGCAACTAGTTGTGTCAGGTTTCGCCAGCCGCTATCGCCGTGTGTTCGATTTGGGTACCAAAGCCTCAGCTTATAGTTGGTGGCGTTAAGTGGCACTGTTGCTGACACAATTAAGTCATTTTTGCTCATCTTCACCCATCTATCAGGCCAGCTGTCATTCATCTTATCGAAACACACGTATACATCAGGATTCTTTTCAGGTTGATACACGTATAGGACATTGTTGATTATTGCAGTGAGAATTAAAAAAGTTGGATGTAACAAAGCCATGTTACTAGAACGAATGGGAAATGTAATTAACATTGCACTCTATTTATATGTTTACAACTGATTAAAACATTTCAATTTATATGTTTACAACTGATTAAAACATTTCAAAGATAAGTACATAGCGTGTGAAGCAACAGAACTTAGCAACCAAAAATCGACGATTTAAAAGCAAAAAAGTGTTTGTATTATACAGTGTGTACCAGCCAAATGGAATAAATTCGTAAATAAATAAACGGTGGCGTTTTGGGAAAAACGCTCGGACACGTCGATTTGTATCTTTAGTTGCGCTTTTTTTTCAAAAAAAACGTTTTATACAGGGTGTGTCATGCCACAGTGGCCAATATCAACTTTCTTATTTTAAATGCAACACCCTGTATATTATTTAATTTTTGGATTCCTCAGAAAATTCTAGACATATTTCATGTACAATGTCCTATACCTATCTTCAACTGTTTCGGAAATATTAAGTGTTTTCGGATTTATTGCAACAATTAACATGGAAAATAGAAAATTATTTGATTATAGAAATTCGCTGCAATACACTGAAAAACTAAAAAGTAATACCGTTTATTTCTTAATATTGTAAAAACAAACAAAAACATAAATGTCAATGTAGGAGATGTTCAAAATGCTCGCCGCGAACGTCTTGGCAACATCCTAATCTTGTGTAGAAATTTCTTCTAACGTTACTCAACATCTCAGGTGTGACCGATCTAATCGCATGCGTTATTCGTCTTCTTAAGTCAGCTAAGTCGAGGGGTTTAATTTGGTATACAATACTTTTGACATATCCCCATAAGAAGAAGTCTAATGACGTCAGATCAGGGGATCGTGCTGGCCATTCCATCGATCCTCGCCTCCCTATCCACCGATTTGGAAATATTTGGTTAAGGTACTGCCGGACATTTATTTGATAATGGGGCGGTGCTCCATCTTGCTGAAACCATATCATATTCGCAGGAACTTGTGGGTTTGCTGGATCAGAATATAAGTTTGTCAAAGTCGGCACGACATCATTTTGGAGCAGTGCTAAATAATTATCTCCATTTAAATTGCCATCAATGAAAAAGGGACCTATGATATGATCTCCAACAATTCCTGCCCAAACATTAACCTTTTCGGGATATTGTGTATGTTCTACCCTCATCCAGTGAGGATTTTGTGCAGACCAATAGCGGCAATTTTGACGATTAGCATGACCGTGAAGTGTAAACGTGCACTCATCAGAAAAAAGAACATGTTCTAACTGCATCACATTGTTATCAAGCATTGCCATCATTTGTTCACAAAAATAGAGTCGCCTATCAAAATCGTCTTCCAGGAGCTCCTGAGTTGGTATCAGTTTATAGGGATGCATTTTATTTTCTTTTAATGTTCGAAAAATTGATGAATGGCCAACATTGAACAGTGGGGCAGCTTTTCGACTAGAATTATGTGGGTTTTCTTCAAACTCAAGCATAATATCCAATTTGGTTTCATCATTTATTGTATTGGCAGCTGCTTTTTTTATCGTTCTTACATGACCAAGCTCGCGAAACTGCTTTTCTATTTTACTAATTGTCCCTTGGGATATAGGCGGCAAATCTGGAAATTTTTCATGAAATAACCGAGCAACTTCACTTTGTGTCCGTATGTTGTCTCCATAACCAATCATCTGTAGAATTGTTATTTTGTGCATTTCTGTTAAATAAACCATTTTTCTGATATTATGGAGTTAACGAAATTAAAGCGACTATAACACTGACACTAATCACTACTGTCATGCAGACAGACAACACTCTGCTAAGGCCGTGCGTTTTCAACGCAAGTAAACAAGACTTTTTATAGTTCTTTTATTTCATATCAGTAAGAAGGAACGCTAAAATGGTTTTTGCTTACTTTCTCATTATCAAAACCTAAATGGGAAATAAGTATTGAGTGTGTTGCAGCGAATTTCTGTAATCAAATAATTTTCTGTTTTCCATGTTAATTTTTGCAATAAATCCGAAAACATTTAATATTTCCGAAACAGTTGAAGATAGGTATAGGACATTGTACATGAAATATGTCTAGAATTTTCTGAGGAATCCAAAAATTGAATAATATACAGGGTGTTGCATTTAAAATAAAAAAGTTGATATTGGCCACTGTGGCATGACACACCCTGTATAAAAAGTTTTTTTTGAAAAAAAAGCGCAACTAAAGATACAAATCGACGTGTCCGAGCGTTTTTCCCAAAAAGCCACCGTTTATTTATTAACGAATTTATTCCATTTGGCTGGTACACACTGTATAATAAGTAATGTTTATTAAGTATAGGATTCATATATATTATTGTATAAAAAAATAGTGTTAGCTAGAGCACATACAGCGGGCGATTTTTTGTGAGACCCACACCTAACTTGTTGGGACTTGATATTTATCGGTACACATATTTCCCTAACAGGTGTGGGGAAGCAATAAGGTTTTAAAAATTCCAACTTTTCTAAACCTTTAACACATATAACATCGGCCTCCCTCGTAACTCTTTTGATAATCGCCGGCAGATGGTGCAGTGGGGTGAATCCTTCATCCCACTGGATATAATGATGGTTGTTCATCAGCCAATCCGCCTGCTTTTGGTATTGGACGGGAAGCATCTCGATCTTAAATGGCGGTTTGAAAATGAAATGGTTCTGCACCTCACCATCAAATGTGGCCAACTCTTTTACTATAAACTTGTTGGGTTCGTCTTTGAACCCCTGGAAATCGAGAACTATTGGCTTCATAGTGGTGGTGGTGGTGGTGGTGGTGGTGGTTGAAAAAATGCTTTTTAAATCGTCGATTTTTGGCTGCTAACTTCTGCTGCTTCACTGCCTTACTACCGATTTTGCTTATGCTTTTATACACAGTTGTGACCAAAGGAAGGACATTACCAAAACATATTTTTGTTACTTTCGAATATATTTTTGTGGTGAAATTTATGAAAAATAAACGAAAAACAACAATTATGCATTGATAGTAGGACTGATAGGACATTACAAACAAAACCCCATATTTGTTGTTTTAAATATATTTTTGTGGGTAGATACATGAAAAATAAGCGTACATCAACAACAATTATGTGTCAATAGTGGGAAAAGTGCAGCACCAAATATGGGCTGATAGGACATTAACAAAAAGCATAATTTGTTGTTTTTGAATATATTTGCAACCAAATACCTAATTACTACGTAGTGACCCTGATCAGACCATGTATGAAATTGGGAATCACTTTTTTGATTATTTTTCAATATAATGTCCGACTGTTGACCTAAAAAAGTTGAGCTCTCTCCGAAAAAGAAATGAAAGTGTTTTGCTGTTGATATTCAAGGTTTAATTACCATGGACTTCACCACGTGACGTCACCAGACTAGGGGGTGGGGGGGTGACACGCAGGCACCGGGACGCGCCCACCAAAATGGTGACAGGTGGGGTGACGTATGACAAGTGACAGGGGGCCCCACGTCACGAGGGGGCCCCCACGGGGCGCGGGGCTACGGGGGCAACACGCTACGCCTCGCGCCTTCACCATTTCATCAAAATGGTCCAGAATCCCCCTTGCTATACTACTCCAAGACCTTTCTTTTAAAATGTAAATGTGCCAATGAAACTTCTAAAAGCTGTCCTGTTTCTTCAGAGTAAACCTTTGTTGCTCTCAAAATGCAGGCGGCCTCAAAATTTAATTCACTTATGTATGTAAGAGGCAATAAGTTTACTGAATGAGAAAGCATATTGTACTTACCACTGAGTATTGTGTTGGAGTAAAATCATTCCAGTTCAAAGCTTTCAACCACTGTTGGGTTCGAGCAGGGTCTTTTGGAAAGGAAAGGACACTTTTGGGCCTTTCTCCAAATTGCTTTTACAATTTGGCAAACAACAAGTGTGACGGCATATTGTTGAGGCAATAGAATTTAAGTTAAAAAAGCAACAACAAATTATAGAACAATGAAGGAACAATAACAATAGTGATAACACAATAAAATGAACACAAACTACACTTTCACTAGAACAACAAACATATAAACAACAATATATAATAGCAAACAAAAATTACTTTGGCAAGTAATCCCAAGTCTGGACTTTAAACTTTAAAAATTAATTTAATCATCCAAAAACTCAATTTCCACAATACAAACAAATGCAAACTGTCAATCCCATATTTCGGCCATATTGGAATTTTTGGCATGCACCTTCTTGGCTTTCTTGTACAGAGGGCGGTGCTGCAGGGCATGTTAATAACACTAGTTTTGAGTGTTTTGACAACTGCAAATATGCCGTCGCGGTTACGTTATTCAAACCAAGATTACTTAAATCTGTTTATTATTTACGGAGAATGTGATAAAGTTGTGAGTAGAACATGTGAGGTATTTGCCGCTCGTTATCCAGAAAAACCAAAGCCATCACGAAAAGCTGTCAAGCAAATAATTGAAAATTTTAAGAATACGGGATCTGTGAAGATAAAAGCTATTAAAACAAAACCAATCCTTAATAATACCAATGTAGAAATTGCAATTTTGGGCTATTTTGTTGCAAATCCAACTTTGTCAATAAGACAAGTTTCCGTAGAATCAGGCATATCCAAAAGCTCAATTCAGAGGTTCCTGAAGAAACATAAATTTCACCCTTTTTCATTTAAATTAGTGCAACACTTAAAAGAGGTTGACTTTCCGAAGAGAGTTGTTTTTAGTGAGTTTTTGCTGACTAGTCACTATGGAGATGAATTGTTTTTGAATAATATTATTTGGAGCGACGAGGCCAAATTCACTAAAAATGGAATGTTCAATAGACATAATTCACACTACTGGTGTGACATAAATCCACACGTAATTAGAGAGAGAAATTTTCAAGAAATCTGGAGTTTTAATGTTTATTGTGCTGTGAGGAATGACCAAATTGTTATGATACGTTTTTATGAAGAAAATTCGACGATGTTAAACGACAAATTGTGAAGTTCTGAAACTTAATTTAATGCTATGTTTTTATTGTAGGTGATCGATATCTAGCTATAATTCAAGATTTAGAAAGGGAATACTTGGATAATTTACCTCTAGCCGACAGAAGACGGGTAATTTATCAGCATGATGGCGCACCTCCTCATAATGGTCATATTGTCAATAATTTTCTACAAGCTACGTTTGACGACCGGTGGATTGCTAACAACGGACCGTTTCAATGGCCACCCCGCTCGCCAGACATGTCAGTTTTAGATTATTTTGTATGAGGGGCAATTAAAGATGAAGTTTACAATCTTCCTTTAACAACAAAGGAAAATTGTATTGAAAGAGTGAGAAACGCGTTTCGTGGTTTAAGCCCAAACGCAAATAAGAGCAGCAACCCATGAGCAGCTGATCCTAAGGTGCGCAAAGTGTCACGAAGCTGAAGGTCGAAATTTCGAACATTTGTTAAATTAATTATTAATATAAGTACAAAAATATGTTGAGCAATGCAACTATAACTTTTTTGGAAAAACATCAAATATTTCGAAAACGGCTAGAGATAGGAATAGGGCATTGTACACAAAAGTTGGTTAGAAATTGCAATTTCTACATTTGTATTATTAAGGATTGGTTTTGTTTTAATAGCTTTTATCTTCACAGATCCCGTATTCTTAAAATTTTCAATTATTTGCTTGACAGCTTTTCGTGATGGCTTTGGTTTTTCTGGATAACGAGCGGCAAATACCTCACATGTTCTACTCACAACTTTATCACATTCTCCGTAAATAATAAACAGATTTAAGTAATCTTGGTTTGAATAACGTAACCACGACGGCATATTTGCAGTTGTCAAAACACTCAAAACTAGTGTTATTAACATGCCCTGCAGGTCTCCAATATTACCGTGTGTCAAAAGCATGGCCAACTAGAGTACCAGCTAATTCCAACCATGCAGCCGAGCATGCAGCCTAATAAAAAAATGTTTATTCTCAAATAAAACGAAATGGGTTGGATTTAGGTATAGGCAAGTAAATTGAAACTTATAGTAATTTTTAATGCTCAAAATGATTCCGTCATAAAAAATGGGGGTTTCCATTTAAAAAACTTGAGATTTTTCATTTTTTTTAGTGGCAAGTTTATGATTTTTTTTTGACGACCCTGTATACAAATGAGTCGTTACGCACCCTCAGTTTAATAAAACGATCCTTTATTTACAATATCCCAAAGTTTCATTGCAAAATGAAATACGGTTTTAACATAGTACAAAAATATGTTGAGCGTTGCAACTGTCACTTTTTTGGAAAAACATCAAATATTTCGAAAACGGCTAGAGATAGGCATAGGGCATTCTATACAAAAGTTGGTCAGAATTTTGTGAGGAATCCCAATATGTAATAATATATAGGGTGTTCTATTTAAAATAAGAAAGTTGTGATCGACTTCCGGTATAAGCGGAAGTGCAACCATCTTGAAAATATTTTAGTTGGATTGGGCATGCCCACATCAGTATCCTACCAAATTTTCAAAACTCTCCTATTTATACTTTTTCCAATATCAATCGAGGTCTTTCGTCGTGGGACACCCTGTATTATAGCAGATAATTTACCATTTTTATCGAGGAAATGTCATAGTTATTACTCCAATAAAGACATTACTGTTTTAACATGTACTCCACATTATCATCAGAGTAATGGTCAGGAAAGTCATTTGAAGAATGTACTGACTATAGAGAATCAATTATGGAATACAATAACTGAATCTTAATATCTTTGGGTGCTTCACCAGAACAAATATTACAAAGTAGAAATTTGAAAACAGAACTTCCTATAATGGGTTCAAACTTAGAACCAAGAATAGTCAGGGACATTTTTAACAAGTTATGTGTCAAAAAACAGAATATGACATTACAATACAACAAGACAGCTCGTAAAAAAACCACCATCTTTGAAAAAGGGGATAAAGTAGTGATTAAAAGTGCAAAAGACCGAATTTGGCATAAAGGTATCGTTATTGAAAAGTGTAAAGAGCCTAGGTCATATTGGATAAAAAAAGAGAGTAATAGAAAAATTGTTAGGCGAAACTCCTTTCAAATGAAACATTCACAAACAAGTAATAAGGAATTTTCATTGGACCCTCGATTGTATCCAATTGACGAAACTCAGTTCTCCCATACTCCTACGACTAGTGACTTTAATAACTTATCATTAAATAACGAACTAAATGGTAGCACATTAAATAACGACACTGAAACAGTATATAATTCAGATGGAAATGAATTGATGTCAACTCATAACAGAGTATCGCGTTCAAGGATACCAGTTCCAGATGGATCAAATTCATTTACTTTCATTAGTGCAACACGTTCTGGTAGGGTAGTTAGACAACCCCATAGACTTAATCTTTAAGGGGAAGGTGTTCGATGTTCAGAGTGTAATCCTGAACATACTATGACAGATGTCAATAAGGTTAGGTTAGTTTTATATTATTATTAGAGATAAGACAAGTTTATGTTCACGCTCACCATATAATGTTATATTGATGATTAAATTAATATACATTAAAAATATGTACTTTCATTTGAATTCAACATAAAACAGTAACATAGACTATCTAAACTATCTTGTTTTATCAGAATGAGGTCAAATCTCGGGTAAAATGAGATAGACACTCTAAACACACCAAAATTCTTCTTATGTGTATGCATACAGTGCGTTTTTTTTAACGCGCAACATAGGATTTTACGTGTTAAATTTTTAAGCCCATGTTAGACCATGTTATTTTGGAACTACAAGTATAAAATTTGACGGGTGGCTGTTTCGTACCCTGAAGCTTAAGTAAGTTTAACAATTCGGCCTAAAAAGTGTTACAAAGCTTGCAAAAAATCATCTTTTTTCGAAAAGGTTTTATCGTTTCATACTCCCTGTATGCATTGTTGTTTTTGATACTGGCACGGCAGGTAGCAGGTAAAATTTGGCGTAGAAAGTAAAACAGGGTGATCATTAACTTTATATCAAGAAAGTTAAGAACAAAAGAAGTATTTTTATAAGTGAATTGTTCAAAGTGACCTCCGTTTGAAGCCAAACAGTATTCCAAACAATCATAAAATGCCCTTTTGACGTTCAAAAGATGTCGGGTCGTGATGCAGTCAAAATATGTCACTTTACCTGTTACCTGCCCTGCCAGTATAAAAACAACAAGGAACAACAATGCATACAGGGAGTATGGAACGATAAAATCTTTTCGAAAAAAAATTATTTTTTTCCAGTTTTTAATCACTTTTTAGACAAAATTGCTAGACTTACTTAAGCTTCAGGGTACTAAAGACACACCCGTCAAGTTATAGACTTGCAGTTCCAAAATAAAATGGTCTAACATGGACTTAAAAATTTAACACGTAAAATCCTATGTTGCGCGTTAAAAAAAACGCACTGTATGTAGGTACCTACTTATAATTGAAGGGTGCACGGGAAAAACAAGCTAAGTCAAATTTTGAAGTTTTTGAGTACAGCAGTTTTATCTCTAAAATCGTTGTTAACTGGTCACCTATAGGCATTAGAAACATAAATATTTTTTTATATATAAAGCAGCATGCTTTTTTATTTAATATAATAATTACAAGGTTTTAGTTGAAGAAGATACAAAAATAGGTCTTGACTTAGCCTGTTTTTCACCAGATTTTTATTATAAATATTAAATTCATCAAGCTTAAGTAGCAAACAAGGTAATTCATAAATTAAAATGTATGTCAAAAAAAAATTAGTTGAAAACTTGTTTGTTTTTTATTGATAAAAAATTATTAAACTAATTAGTTACTAGAAAGATTGAAAGGTAAGTAGGTCATTCCCGTGTACGCCTATCCTAAAATATGTTCTATTAGACGACGTAGCTCGATTTTCTTCTGACTAAGTTTGGACCCTGTATAGCATCGCTATTGTCTATCAGGTGAAGCTGTTTTCTCAATTTGGCCAAAAATTGACTTAGCTTGTTTTTCCCGTGCACCCTTCAATTGTTTTTAATTTAAGTTTAGTTTTTAGTTATACTATCTTTGCCTAAAGGAGAGTTTACACATGCATAGATTTACTTGCGCCAATAAAAACTTGTGCCCAAGTAAATTAAATTTGCACGTATAAACATCGACTTACATGCAAGTTGTATGTATGCAAAGATACAACTTGCATCAAATCTTTGTTTACACGTGAAAATTTTAGTTTACTTGTTTTTATTGGCGCAAATAAATCTATGCATGTGTAAACTCTTGTTTAATCTAATGAAATTACTTTCTGGTATTTTGTTTGCATCTTAGCCATTGTGATGTCTGTCTCAGATGTGGAAAAAACATCAGAAAGTAATCTTTCTAGATCACAGTTTCAAAGTATGGAAAACACTTCAAAATCATTATACTTACTTACTTAATTCCTACGCACTTAGCCTAAATTCTTAAAAAAATTGTATCTGTACTGTAACTACTCGTATATTATTAGGTAGCCATTTATAAACTATCACTTCCCTCACAACTTGACCACAGCTTATTTGAATTGTAAGGGATGAACCAAATAGATGCCAATGATTTGGTATGACACAGACAACAATTGAACACAGAGGGCATTGTGATTGTAGTAACTGACCAAGAGCATTGGTTCAAGAGTTTGATGGTGTCAATATAGTGCCCAATTTGTTCTTCAATTGATGCCTGTCTCAAATGTTACTGGTAATATCTGTAGAGAAACATCAATTTCAATAATAGTGTAACAACTTATTGAAATCTACTTTATCCGCGGAAAGGTGTGCGTACTTTATGTTGTCAAAAGTGAGCGAAAATGTCAGCTGTTGTAGTAGTACAAAAAAAATTAAAGTAGTTACATTCAAGTTTTAGTTTAAAATAACGAATGTCCTGTGTGTGTGTATGATAAATGTACGTTTTTCAAAAAAAAAACTTAAATTGTTGTTGCTTCGCTACGCAAGAACATTTTATTATTTTTTTCTTTTTTGAAAAAGAAAGGTCCCTACCTTGAATGGTTAATGTTTGGTGTGACATTGTGGGCGATAATATTGGTCTTTTTTATTGATGGAAATATTAACGCGACAAAATACGCTACTTCTTAAGAGAGAACGAAGAAAATAAAGAAATAAATTTAAATCGATGAATGACCATGTGTTGGTATTAACATGCCGGCTGTCCAGCTCATTATTTTTTTCTTACGGTGGATTGGCGTGATGGTACTGTTAACTGGCCAGTATGCCAGATTTGACCACCAGATTTCTTTCTTTAGGGACGCTTATAACAAATTGTTTATGCAGAAGTGGCAAGAACAGCAGAAAACTCGAAAGAAATGATAATTAAGAGAATAACAATAACGTAACATTTATTTGATTTCATTCTCAAATAAATCTCCTGCTTTAGCCAAGCAGTAGCCTAACCTGTCATAAAATTCCTGACGCACGTTAATGAAAGTTTGATTAGAAATAGAACCTAGTATTTCAACTATTTTCAGTCGCAATTGGCCTAAATCTTCAGCCCTCATGTGACGATGACCGTAAAATTTTTGGGTTACATGCCCCCAAAGAAAGAAGTCATTTGGGGCGATCGAGGAGGCCAATTGACAGTACCATTTCTGCAAATCAGACGATTTGGAAATGTTTGGTGCAAAAATGCTTGTACGTCTCTGGCATTATGCGCTGGACAACCGTCTTGGTGGAACCAGATTTCCTGCAAGTTAATGTTCAGATTATGTACAGCTGGTAGCACGTTCTCTCTTAAAAGGTTTAAATACTTATTGGCATTTAAGTTTCCATCAATAAAAAAAGGTCCTATAATATGATTGTTTAAAATGCCAGCCCAAACATTGACCTTTTGCGGATATTGAGTCCGAATAGGTACGCTTATATGCCTATTTTCCCTTGAATAAGCCACAGTAACGGACGGATTGTGACGACCATGCAAGGAAAAAGAGGACTCATCGGTAAATAAAATATTAGCTATGAAAGTATTGTCTTGGTTAGACCTTTCAATCATGTCTTCGCAAAACAACATTCGTTTTTCGCAGTCTTCCGGAAATATTTCTTGTGTTGTGCGTAACTTATAGCACCGGTACTTGTTCCGTTTTAAAATATTTCGCACAGTAGTTGGTGCAATGACAAGCTCCGCAGCAATAGCAGTACTATTACATGGGAAGTTGACTTCTGCCAAACTGCAAACTGCCGTTTCGCGCTGCTCTTGATTTTCATTTCGAGGATGACGGATACCTTCGGGAGGCTGCGGAAAATCGTGATCTCTACATTTGGTACAGTTTGGCGTACACCCAGTATTTTCAAATCTATGGACCATATCTTTAATTGTCGTACTCGCTGGCAGAGGTCGATTTTCAAACATAAGTATGAATCTTCCGATAATTTCCTCCACTGTACAACCAGAATAGTACCATTTAATAATTTGTACTCGTTCTTCGACGGAAAACATCTTGAAACCAAAAAATGTTGCCAAAAATGTAATTTTAAAAGCATTTTAAGCCTTACCTTTATCTGGGGCGCAAACCGTTAATTAGGTAGTTTTAAATATTCAGTAATGTAATATGTATAATAATAGTGTAATAGGTAGTAGGTGGTGTAGGAATACACATCTGTGTGTGTTGTACGCTTGTACTAGTTGTAGTATAGGGAGCGCTTTGCTTTAGCATAACCTATTCCTTTATTCAGTCAGTGCGTGACTTGACATAAGTTCTGTCTTGTCAACAAAACTTGTCACTAAAAACTGTACTGTACAGGGTGCTGCATTTTCGATGGTTTTACGGTGTACAGAGAAAACGGTAATAGATAGAAAAAAAGTAGCATACGTGTTCCGATCTCTTTTTCCGAGCTGAGATGACTGGCGAAGAGTGGGCTGCGCAAACTTCTTTTGTTTCAAAGATACGGGGGGCTTTTGAAAATTGGTCATTTTGGAACCTCCTCTGTATTTCATTTGCTATTAAAGTTATCAAAAAAGGAAAAACGATTTCCGGTAGAAGTTTTAACGTAGAATCCAATGGCGTAGTCAGTTTTTTTCTATTACGTTTAGTTTCTGACATATGACACTAAGTTATATTTTTTTTAATGGAACACCCTATATATTTTTAGTTTATTTAATTCTGTTGATTTTTACTTTTTCAACGGTGTATTAAAACATATAAGTTTGTAAACGTTAATCTTGGTAATTGGAAAAAAAGCGTTTCCTTAACAAAAAAGTGCTAAATAATATGTATAAAAATACCCACAGTTGAAACAAAATTTGGCTATATTCTTATTAACATGTTACATGTCGTTTATAAACAGTTTTTTCAACTTCTCCCTTAAAAATAGTAGAAAATAGAAATTGCCACTTTTCTTATTAAAGTGTCGGTAGAACTGTTTGTAACTTAGATTTTTAATAAGATTTATTAAAAATAATTAATTTTCTGATGTGTTAGTTTATATGATTTCCGATTTTGTTTGGTATTTTAGATATTGGTCTTTTTTTAGCTTAGCAAAGGTATTTTTTTAAAATAACAGGATTAACCTCTACAAACTTATATGTTGCCATACACCGCTGAAAAGGCAAAAATCAACAGAATTAAATGACGTAAAAATATATAGGATGTTCCATTTAAAAAAATGTAACTTACTGTCATATGTGAGAAACTAAACGGAATAGAAAAAAACTGACTACGCCGTTGGATTCTACATGAAAACTACTACCGGGAACCGTTCTTCCTTTTTCGATAACTTTAAGAGCAACTGAAATAAAGAAGAGGTTCAAAAATTAACAATTTTCGAAAACCCCCCGTATCTTTGAAACAAAAGAAGTTTGCGCCGCCCACTTTTCGCCAGTCATCTCAGCTCAGAAAAAGAGATGAGAACACGTATGCTACTTTTTTTCTATCTATTACCGTTTTCTCTGTATCCCGTAAAACCATCGAAAATGCAGCACCCTGTACATGTGGTGTTATTAATTTAAAATATTGTTAAATAAAGTTCAGTTAATTAGTTCATTGACTCAATAAGTTGTATTATTTGAGTGCTCTTGCCAAGCTAAAACTATAGGTTATGGGCCCAGACAATGCTTTGTGAAATTTGACTGGAAATTTGGACAAATTTGAAACAGTTCGACATAACCTCAATACCCAGGAAGTAGTGAAGAAATTCTGCTGGAAATTTGCATATCTAACACTAACTGGAAGAACGCGGAAAATGGCAGACAAACAAAATTTGTTTTATGTAAAACCGTTTGATGGTACATCTTTTTCAAATTGGGAATTTCGCGTAACACTATTGTTAGAACAACAAGGTGTTAAGAATGTTATTACTGAAGATCCGCCTACAAGCACTGAAGTCGATGAACTGGAAAAGTACAGGAAAAATGAAATTAAAGCTCGCACAGTAATTATACAATGTGTTGCTGACAATATACTGGAAACCTTAAAAACTAAAACTTCTGCAAAAGAAATAATGGAATCTCTAAAGAACACTTATGCTAATAAGGGAATTGCCAATCAAGTAATATTGCAAAGAAAGTTGAGAGGAATGAAGTATAATGAAAACAAATCTTTAACAGAATATTTGACTGAGTTTGAACAAACTGTGTGTGAACTAAAATCAGCTGGAAGTAAGATTGAGGATATTGAACTTGTGCTGCAGTTGTTGTCATCAATGCCAGAATCCTGTCAAACTGTAACCACTGCAATTGATATAATGTTTAGCCAAAATCAAAATGCAATTGACATGGACTTTGTTAAAAACAAGTTATTATTGGAAGAGGCTCGACAATCAAAATCTAAACCAGAAGTGGAAAGAAATGTAGCTTTTATGGGGTCACAAATGCAACGGGGTTTTTGGAGAGGTTCTAGAAGAGGTATTTCTGGAAACTTTAGAGGAAATTATAACTCAAATGCACAATTTCCAAGACAGTTTCCATTTAACTGTCATCTCTGTAACCAAGCTGGACATAAAAGATCACAATGCCCAAAAAATCAACATTCTAGAGGAAATTTACATCAAGGTAGACGAAGAGGCAACTGGAGAGGTTATGACAGGTCCGAATTCTCTCAAGAGGGTGCTCACTCAGTGCAACAAAGCAATGTTGAAAAAGATATCTCCCAGAATATATCATTTATAACATTGGAAGAAAATAATGCTTTAATTACCAACGAAGAAACAACAGTGGAAGTAAATTTCATTGTTGATAGTGGGGCTACCAATCATTTAGTAGGAAGAAATTTTGAGGAATTTTTATTCAATGGAAAAGTTATAGACAATAAAATACATGTTGCTAAAGCTGGTCAAACAATGAATGCAATAAAGGAAGGAAATCTGAACCTGAACACATCAACAGGAAAAGTGGTCACTCTCAATAATGTATGGGTATGTGAAAACCTAAACTATAACTTGTTGTGAGTCAAGAAAATGCAAGAATTTGGACTACAGATAACTTTTAGTAATGGAAAAGTTTTGGTGCTCAAAAATGGAAATATTATTTTGTCTGGAACTCTAAAAGGAAATTTGTATGTGATTACTTTCTTAGTACCAGAAAGACATTATGTAACAGTTAGTGAGACTGATTCTTTAATGCATAGAAGAATGGGTCATTCTTCCAAATACCCAGCTGTTGGTTTATGTGAAATTTGCCAAATGGGAAAACAGACTCATTCACCCTACAGAAAGCTGCCTGCAGACCGGAAGGCCAAGAATTTTTTGGAAATAATATCAAGTGACGTAAGTTGAACAATGTTCTAAAAATTACTTGGCAATGGCTGAAGCCAAATTTAACCGAAAAATTCAGGCATTACGCTGTGACAATGGTGGAGAATATTCATCACAGAGTTTTAAGAAATTTTGTCTGGAAAGAGGTATCAGAATCCAATATACTGTACCTTACAACCCCCAGGAAAATGGTGTCGCTGAACGATACAATCATACCATCATGGAAAAGGCACGTTGTCTTATTTATGATGCTAAACTAGACAAGGAAATGTGGGGAGAGGCAGTTAGAACTTCAGTATATTTAATTCACAGACTGTAACGAAGTTACTAATTTTTCACTGTTTCTATTGAATTTGTTTAAATGCGCGTGACCTTCACTGCTGGGTGCTAGACCGCGGCCGTCGTGGCGTCGATTTTATCGGGGCCGTCCGGGGCCGTTCGAAATGGTTCGGTGGGCGCTGGGAGTGGGTACCGCCACTAACAGCCCCCACCGTGGGTTTTGTGTATAAAAGAAGGCCCCGCACCGGAAAACGGGGATTTCTTCGATCATCAAAAGATCGAAACCAGCCAGCTTGGCCGTTCCGTGCCGATCGATAACTGTTATCTCCGCGAATCTGTAAGTAAAAAATAGGCACATACCGACCGTCCGGTATTTGTTCTGTTTGCTGTTTAAACCCGTACCGTTAACTGTAGCTATTTTAACAAACTGTAAATTGGGGCATTTTCAGTATTTTTCCGGGGATTTCCGTTTGGGGCATTTGCTATATCTTTCCGGGGTTTTCCGTTTGAGGGTATTTCTGGTAAGACGGCGCCGGCTACAGTAACTTGTTTTTGAAAACAGTTAGGTAATCCTTCTGGTCCTGTTCCTGTTTGTTGGACACCGGGGAAACGGTGTAGCAAGCGGGAACGGTGAATCCTGTAGCTCGTTTGCTTAGCTCCGGGGAAACGGAGTAGTAAACGGGTTTGGGATACTGGAGGGATTAGCGGCTGTGTGACTGGCAATGTCACGAGACTTGAAACCTCTGTTGCATGATTGGGGAAACAGTGTGCAACGGAGGCTCTATTTGTCGAACCCCGGGGAATCGGGGCGGCACCTAGAGGTTAGGTCGAGTGACGGGAACACCGCTGGTCACGTAATTGGGCCTCTTTGGGTTTTTGGAACAAATTCCGGCGCCGAGTAGTCAGTTTTACATAACCGTACCGTAACGCCGTACTTACACTGTGTCACAGACAGTGTTAATCTACAGTAGTCAGGCTAAACAGTAGTGAAGGGTCCGTAGGTAGTTTTCATTATCGTTACACGCTTTCCCCGTATCACCGAATAAGGTAACTTCCGTTTCATTGGGTACCCGTTATCGTAAGTGTTTACTGTAAGTACCGAGAGCCGCAATACAGTGCATTTAGAGGAAACAGTTGTTTTAATTTTGTTTTCTTCCCGACTAAAACAGTCACCCAAGTGTTGGAACACAGTTTTTAATAATGTTTTAATGATCCTTCATTGAACGGATATCAACGTTCAATGAAGGATCCTTGTTTGTATTTTACTGACTTAAGCTTCATTTTAATTCATGGTGATGATTTGTTAATTTTATCAAAAACGGAAAAAGAGTTAAATTCAATTAAATTCTACCTCTGTAAACATTTTAAAATGAAAGAATTATCAAATAAAAATATTGTCTTTCTTGGATTGGAAATTGTAAGGTTAAAGAATGAATTATATATTTCACAAAGAAGCTTAGTTAAAAAGGTTTTACAGAAATTTAATATGCTGGATTGTAAAACATCAAATGTGCCTATGCAACCGAAATTAGGATTACGTGGTGTTGACACAGAAATGTAAGAAAAATATCCCTATCGCGAGTTGTTAGGTTGTTTAATGTACATAATGTTAGGCTCTAGGCCAGATCTTTGTTTCTCAATTACGTATTTCAGTCAATTTCAAACTAATTACTCTTCAGAACATTGGAATTACTTGAAGTTTGTATTGAGATATTTGAAACTAACTAAGAATTTTTCTTTAAAATATACCAAGAGTCAGGCTTCTAATGCACAAATTTCTTTAAACAGTTATTTTGATTCGGATTATGCTAACGATTTTGATCGTAAAAGCATTAGTGGTTTTGTAATAAAATGTAATGATAATGCAATTTATTGGAGATCTAAAAAGCAAAATATTGTTGCATTATCAAGCTCAGAATCTGAATATGTTGCATTGTCACTGTGTGTAAGTGAGTCTCTGTTTTTCTCACAGTTATTATCAGAAATACTGAAATGTAATAATTTACTAATTAAAGTGTATGAGGACAACCAATCATGTATGAAAATGGCTTCAACGATGGAAACCAAAAGATCTAAACATATTGATACAAAGTATCACTTTGTGCGTGATTGCGTAGAACAAAATAAGGTTAAATTGTTTTATGTACCAACAGAATATCAACAAGCTGATATCTTGACTAAAGCATTAGCACAGCAAAAATTTATTAAGTTTAGAAACATACTGAATGTTGTAGAATGTAAGATTTAGTTTAAACGGTTTAGGTAAGCAACAATTACAACAAACTCAGATTTGAGGGGGAATGTAGGAATACACATCTGAGAGTGTGTTGTACGCTTGTACTAGTTGTAGTATAGGGAGCGCTTTGCTTTAGCATAACCTATTCCTTTATTCAGTCAGTGCGTGACTTGACATAAGTTCTGTGTCTTGTCAACAAAACTTGTCACTAAATACTGTACTGTACATGTGGTGTTATTAATTTAAAATATTGTTAAATAAAGTTCAGTTAATTAGTTCATTGACTCAATAAGTTGTATTATTTGAGTGCTCATGCCAAGCTAAAACTATAGGTGGTAGTATAAGGACGTAATAAAACAGAACAAGAAAACTTCAATTTGCAAATACAAAATGTTTATTTGAAAAACAAAGGATAAACGACATGTCATTTGAAAATAAGCCCGCGTTGATTTTTGAGTTGGGCCGAACACTTTTGGCAGGCTGCGTTCAGAATTTTTGATTATCCGTAATTGTTTTATAATGACTATGATTTCGAGTTTGCGTACTAAAGAACTAATAGAATACTATTAAGATAAGTGGTCTAAATGATAATGTATTAATAATTCAATTAATTGTACCAAACTAGCCTAGTCTAGATTTTTGAAATTTTGAGAGAATCCTGCTACAAAATAATTAAATTTTATTAAATAATTTAAAATAATTAATTAAATTAAATTTTGTGGTTTTTTAAAAAAACCAACACTTTTACAAACAATTTTAATACATTTATTTACATACATACTATTTAAAAGAACAGATTTTTACTTAAAGACAGTTCAATAATGTTAAATTAAATATTTAGTAGCATTCCATAACTTTCTTACATCAGTAACATCAATAGAAGGAAATTAAGAAAAATATTAAGTAACATTTATTTTTATAAAACTGCCCTTTGATTCTCCTCTTGTATGTTATAAACATGGTGGGTTTTACATTATACTGTAGATTGTCAACACAAGTTCCTTTAGTTATACTAAACAGCATGTTTTTAAACAAAATAGAAGTGTATGTTTCCATTCATTAGAAGGTCAAAAATATTCTCGATGAAACAAATTTAATTTTTAAGGAGGTTATAACAAAAAAAAATGTTGGCATTTGTGTACATTGTCTATCTTGACTACTTTATTTTAACTTGTTCTGATATAATGAGATACGCTATGTTACTCCTACAGCTTAAAACTCAAGTTAATACTTTGACCAAAATATGCCTAAAGGTAAAACCCCTAGACCATATTATTATTTGATAACACCTATTTGCTATGTAAAATATTAACTATGTATTTTATTCATAATCATAAGGAATCAACTAAACTCTAAGAATAGAGGTGCAGACAAACATGTTCAATAAAAACACAAAAGCATGTCATTAGTATTACATACATACATTATTACTGACCAATTGCTACTTGTGTGGAGCAGCATGTATGGACATGGTTTGCTACAAATATCATGCTCATAAAATAGCAATACATATTTAGATTTTTTAGTATACCTACTATCTGGAGCATAGGTGAAAGGGGGCCTGCTTTTGGCACATCTGAAGTTCGGTTGCTTATGAGCAAGCCATAAAGTACATAGTGTCTACTTAAAGCAGGCATGCCTATTGCTAGGAAATGTGAACAGCTGAAGGGTACAATGATTCTTGGCATATGCTAAGAAGCAGGCCTTTTTATGAGCGTCTGCACCTTCACTTTGGGTACAGTGGCAGATAGATATGTTGATTGAAAACTTTTTGTTATTGTATTTCCTATGATAAAACACACTATTATACTTACAAATAACCATATTACATTATTTTATGAACTGATATAATTATAGACTTGATATAATAATTATTAAGTACATCGTTGGTTGCATTCCTTAGCAATACAGATAGTGGGAGAATGAATTCTGTGTTACAACCTTCTGTGTGCATGATCTGAAACTACAACTGTAAATTAAAAAGCACAGTCATTAGCCAACTTTACACTTCATTTTACAGCAACCAAGTTGGGTTTACAATTTAATTAAAATGGAGCACTGATCTAAGTATTATATCTTTTGGCAAATTGATTGAACACAACCTGAACACTGGATCAGATGGCTTGTATATTGTCTAGTGAACTGAAGCTTTTAGATGTTTCACACCTTATTATATCATTGTCATTCAACTAAGTAACTTTGCTAATAACAACAGAATACTGTACACCCCATTTGTTAGCTGGTTCCTTAAATGTGGCTTTGTTGGTAACTGGACTCTAGACTCAATAAAAGTTGCGATGTTGTATGGCTAAGCTAGCAAATCGGCTTTACTACCTAAAAATAACTTATTAATAACACTACACTAGAGGAGTCTCTTGCTATTCTCTCACTGATGAATTGTCTGGGGGGAGTTTCCTACCTTAAATTGAGAAGGCCACCAACTAGAGGAACTCTTACTATTGTGTAAATAGTGTTATTTGTTCATGTTTTCCTAAAATCTTACAATAATAGGACTAATAGGAGTACATTCTGGTATTAATATGGCTGTCACTGTAAATGATTTCTTGTTTACTTTTAATTTGACAATTGAGGTTAGATTTTAATCGCAGATGACAGATGAAATATAGAAAAAAAATATGCTAAATGAAAAATAAATAATTTCATTCAAATTGTTAAACAAATAGACAGAAATCGGACTAAATACAGCTCGCTGACCGATGACAGATTATCCAAATGAATGGAAATAAATTAGGAACAATCCAACAACAAAATTGGTTTTGTCGACGGTATTAGATACTTAGGCGTTTGGCAACAGCGCGCTCAAATTTTGGCCTACTTGATATTTTTCCTGCACATGCATTTATCTATGTTTCTCTGTCCGTTACACGGTTTTCCTATGGTCGGTTTTGGATTTACCATACGTGTATAAGCCATAATCTACATGTTAAAAAAAAAGAAACAACTCGAAATTCGTGGATACCTAAAGTTAACAACCCCCAAACCATGGACAACGGCTGTTCCCTCTGGCTCCCCTTCAACCTTCCACCTGGGTTTTAATTGCATATTGTACACCCGAGCACCCACTGTGACGTCATGCAGCGTATCGCTTTATCCCAAACTCGGCTGAATATCTTCGATCTGTCATTTCTGTTGTGTTGCGATTTACGATGTCAACTAAAGGCGTGTTTTGGCTTGGCGTCAGTGTTTACTGGAGTGTTTACAATGCCTGTCTCATTTTAACTCATTCTGATATAAAAAGACGCCCTATGCTACTACAACTTAAAACTCAGGTTAGTAGTCCGTCAAAATACGCCTTAAACTTCCAACTTGTCAGCTGTCAGCTTGTCACTATGCATTGCTAGCTTTTTGTCGTGTTGTCATGAAAAAAATTGCCATGCATGCAGCATGCAGCTTAAAATAATTGTAGTTTATTTTAATTTATATTACAACTATCTAATAATTGACGAAGATTATACACTAAAATCAAGGAAATGTAGAGTTTTTGATATGCATAAGCACAATGGATACAACGGCTGCTTGCCCAGGTAAGATAACACTGATTACAGTGGCAAATTGATACATAACCTGTGTAACCAACATGGCTGCATTACTACAAATTTAACAAATCTTACAGAATCTTATCCCCTATATGCTGAATACTTCCCCATTTTTCATCTGGATGAGAAAGCACAACTTCTTTGAAGAAATTGTCCTATTTGAGGCCCATATTACCCACCAAGAAGTGCAACATATCAATAAAGTTGAAGAGCCAAATCATGTGCAATTTTTGCAACTACATTACAATGGTGGATAAAAAAGTAAGTTTTAAGGTGAGTTAACTGATTTTACTTAAATTAAAGGTGGGTTTATGCAGACGTTAAATTAAAGCAAATTAGAATTATACTAAATGAAAGTAAGGTTTGTAGTTACATTCAATTTTCAGTGCAATTTAGATGCCATCTTATTTTTAGTTCTTTTTTGATGAAATCCATGTCAGATTGTTTATTTAACTTACTTTTACCAAAATAAGGGTGGATGAATCACTTTCACACAGGAAAAACTCCTAGGGCATTCTCCATACTAAACATAAATGACTTGTTTTTGATCGGTACCAGCACCACCCGCCTGATTGTTGAACATTTTGTTTGGTGCCTAACAACCCTAGCAATGTTGTCAAACAGAACTGTTTTTCTGTTCAAAATTAGTAAAGTCATTCTAAAAATTGATTTTTAATTTCTTAAAATGGAAGTTTCCATATTTTTTCTCTTTTTCAGATCTTAATAATTATTGCTACATATATGAATCGGCCACTATGGTTAGCACTAGGTTACCATGCATCTTTTTCAATACATTTACAAAAAATAAACATTGCCCCTTGTACTAATCTGACACTAAGGTTAACATTGTCAACTGTAATTATAGATAGTAAAGTGTCACTTTGCATGTAAAAACTAAAAATACTTATTTAATTTACAAATTTTCAAGTTATTTAACTATTAAACCCTTCATGTACTTGGTGTAACCTGACCACTTTCAAAGGCATTTTTTTACTATTCTTTTCCCAACAAACAGCTCCAACCACCCATTTTTGGGTGGAACTAAGTTAAATAAACAATATGACATCAATTTCATCAACACAAACAACAAAAATATGGTTGCACCTATATCGCACCAGACCCAAAATATACAGGGTGTTACAAATTTGAGGCGTTAGCATTGCTATCTCAGAAACTATAGTTGCGAAAGCTTTGGTAAAATGGAGGCAAAGTTGCGCCAAAAAATGGTCATTACTTCGGGAGATATCTGATAAAAACCACAAAAGTAAAATTTCTATTTTATTTTTTTACTACTTTATTATTGATTATTTTGGAAAATCAATGGCACCTTCTGGAGACACTTTTTTATGCTCTTCAAGAAAACAGCTTTAGTTTTCAGCTCCGACGTTTCGTTTTTTAGATACCATCAACAACTTCATTTCTTCAAATACGGACCTGAACTTTTTATTTCATTTTTTAGGAGCTACACTTACTTACCTCCCAAAACTAATGATGTGCCACACTTGTCAAAAAATTATACCTAGTGTACTTAGGTACTTGTTTTTTTTTTTTAATCCATTTGTAATTCATATGTTGTCATAATGAGTAGATAATTTAGATTGATATGATTTAAGATTTAGGTTTTGCTCTTTTTAACACTAAAAATAAAGTTTAAGCTGTTTCATCAAAATTCAACCTCAAATTCAAACATGTGAGTATTTGAAAAATAAATAATTCACCAAAAAACCAACCAGCAATGAACCTAATTATTAAATTATATCAAACTAAATTATCTACTTATTATGACAACATATCAATTTCAATTGCTTAATTTATTTAAAAAACTTTAAGTACCAAGTATGTACATAATACACTAGATATACTTTTTTGACAAGTGTGACACATCATTGGTTTCAGAAGGTCTGTAGCTACTAAAACTAAAAACGAAATAAAAAGTTTAGGTCGGTATTTGAAACATTGAAGTTGATGATGGTATCTAAAAAACAAAACGTCGGAGCTGAAAACGAAAGCTGTTTTCTTGAAGAGCATAAAAAAGTGCCTCCACAAGGTGCTATTGATTTTACAAAATAATCGCTAATAAAGTGGTAAAAAAAAATAGAAATTTGACTTATTCGGTTTTGGTCGGATATCTCCGGAAGTAATGAAAATGTTTTGATTTTTTTTTACCAAATTATTTAGCAATAAAATGCGCAACTTTGCCTCCATTTAAAAAAAGCTCTATCAACTACAGTTTCTGAGATAGCAACGCTAATGCCTCAAATTTGTAACACCCTGTAAGGATGTGCCTCACCAAGTTATTTTGTTTATCGGCATTGTCAAATTGGGTTTTTTGTACTTACATTATTAAAATAAATTGCTTCCTGTATTTGTTCAGAACAATTTCTAACAAAGGTGTCCTCCTTACTGTCTAAGATCTCATCATAATTTTTTGTTTGATGAGCTTTATATTATCTTGTAATCATATCATTTGGGAGTTGATTGATAGGTGCAGGGTGATTGATTCAATTTTGACCACCCTAACTTTCATAATTTTGATTTTAGCAAAAAACGTTAAATGCAAAACTAGTAGATATTTAGGTCTACTTTATTCTTAGATAAATAGTTATTATACAGGGTGTCCCAAATTTGAGTAACAAACCAAACTTATGTTTTTTTAAATACAGTGACCAACTTTTTATATGCTATTTGAATTCTACGTCAAATTCTAGGCCTAACTGATGTAAAATGTCTGTATCGATATTCAACTGTTTCCACAGCAGCATCCTTGATTGATTCAATTTTGACCTCCTCCTTAACTTCCTTATTTTTGATTTCAGCAAAAAACGTTAAATACAAAACTAGTAGATATTTAGGTCTACTTTATTCTTAGAGAACCAGTTATTATACAGGGTGTCCCAAATTTGAGTAACGAACCAAACTTTTTTTTTTTTTAAATACAATGACCAACTTTTTATCTGATATTTGAAGTTTACGTCAAATTCTAGGCCTAACTGATGTAAAATGTCTGTATCGATATTCAACTGTTTCCGAAGCAGCATCTGTTACTTTAACAATGTTGCCTCGACTATGTGATTAAGGGTTTATTTAGTTACTCAAATTTGGGACACCCTGTATAATAACTGTTTATCTAAGAATAAAGTAGACTTAAAATATCTACATCTAAATTGATACAACATGTTTTTTTACTAAAATCAAAAATAAGGACGTTAAGGGGGTGGTCAGAATTCAATCAATCAAGGACACTGCTGCGGAAACAGTTGAATATCGATACAGAGATTTTACATCAGTAACGCCTATTTGACGCAGAATTTAAATATCGGATAAAAAGTTGATCATTGTATTTAAAAAAAACATAAGTTTACTTCGTTACGCAAATTGGGACACCCTGTATAATAACTGTTTATCTAAGAATAAAGTAGATCTAAATGTCTACTAGTTTCGTAATTAACGTTTTTCCCTAAAACCAAAATTAAGGAAGTAAGGGGGTGGTCAAAATTCAATCAATCAAGGACGCCGCTGCGGAAACAGTTCAATATCGATACAGACATTTTACATCAATTAGGCCTAGAACTTGATGTAGAATTTAAATATCGATTAAAAAGTCGGTCATTGCATTTAAAAAAAGACATAAGTTCGTTTGTTACTCAAATTTGGGACACCCTGTATATTAACTGTTCATCTAAGAATAAAGTAGACCTAAATATCTACTAGTTTTGTATTTAACGTTTTTTGCTAAAATCAAAATTAAGGAAGTTAAGGGGGTGGTCAAAATTCAATCAATCACCCTGTACATTGGTATAAACAACTTTTGATGTACTAATTTGTTTTCACAGGTTTTTTTTACCTTGTGCTTAATTGTTTGATTACAGTTTTTGTTTTGTGTTTTGTTATTTGCTCAATTCACTTATGTCAGTTTCCCCAACTTTGGCTAAGTAGATTATAAGGACATCTCAGATAAGTTTACTTTAGACTGTTGTTGCATAGTTATTTTGCATCGGATCTGTCACATTCAAACTTGAACTTAGCTAGTTGTACCGGGTGACCCAATGAGACTGTTTCTCGACCATATCTCGGGAACCGTTCGTTGTATAACTTTGGTGTAAAAAAAATTATTGGGTAAATCGGCCATGAAGAATCGCAGGAAAATATTTTCAAGATCTAAAAATAACCACCAGACGGCATAACTGACATTTAAATTTTAAAATCGCATTTTCTCTAAATTTCTCATAATAAACTAAAAAGTTTTTTTCACATTTTGAAAGAGAACCAGTTTATCTATAATTTTGGTTAAATAAAATGTTCAGTTATTTGAAAAACAAAGATGGTGTGGGGTGTTTAATTGTTTTTGCAATAACCTGCTTTAACTTTTTAACGGTTTGACCGATTTTAACAAATTTGGTATCGTCGAAAAGAGCATTCTTTGGGCAATCAGAATCAACTAAAATATAGTTATTTTAGTTGAACCTTTCTCCGCCAGGGGGCTAGTTATGACACCATGACCCAAATACTAAAAAAAAATCAGAAAAGTCAAATGAAATGATATGACTTTTTCTTTATGAAAAAGTAGCCAAATAACATCCAAATAGGCTAGGGAAAAGCGTTTTTCAAAATCTCGATCCTAACCTAACCTCAAATATTGGAAAAATTAGATTAATGGATCTTTGAAGGCCAAGGATCGCGCGGTAAATGTTCTAAAACTATTAAATATTTAGCTACAAAATGAATAAGATGTTAAAGAGGCAATTGTGAGTTTAAATAGAATTCATTTAGGCATTATTTAAAAAAACATATATCATCAGAACATTCATGTTGCTCCAAAGGGACTAAACGCATCCTGAACTTATTAAGTCACTTTAATATTACTCTTGAAATTCTTACTTACCTTTAGTTTAGCAAAGAAGCCTAAAAACCCAAATAAATATACTATAACCAAATTACACATATTTTGGAACCATTAACAAAGATTTTTTGTCAAATTTGATGCCCCAAATCTAACATTTTGGGTAAAATTTTAAACTGTTTTTTTTTTTTTGCGATTTTTTTATCTCTGGGGAAGGATTAAGGATATAGTCTTTGCAACAAGGCCAACTTCCCGCGAGGATATGATTGCAAGAATTAGAAATGCCATCTTGAACATCCCAAGAGCTGAAATTGAGGCGTCTTCAGATGTGCATTCAAAATAACGGAGGCCATTTTGAACACCTGAGTCGCCATTAGATCTCTTTCTTTTTCCGTCTCATGGGTTTTATTAAAAAACGAAAAAAAAAACAGTTTAAAATTTTACGCAAAATGATTTGGGCATCAAATTTGACAAAAAGACTTTGTTAATGATTCCAAAGTATGTGAAATTTGGATATAGTTATTTATTTGGGTTTTTAGGCTTCTTTTTTAAACTAAAAGTAAGTAAGAATTCCAAGAGTAATATTAAAGTGACTTAATAAGTTCAGGATGCGTTTAGTCCCTTTGGAGCAACATGAATGTTCTGATGATATATATTTTTTTAAATAATGCCTAAATAAATTCTATTTAGACTCACAACTGCCTCTTTAACATCTTATTCATTTTGTAGCTAAATATTTAATAGTTTAAAACATTTACCACGCGATCCTTGGCTTTCAAAGATTCATTAATCTAATTTTTCCAATATTTGATGTTAGGATCGAGATTTTGAAAAACGGTTTTCCCTGGCCTATTTGGATGTTATTAGGCTATATCTATATTTGGACATATCATTTCATTTGATTGTTCTGATTTTGTTTAGTATATGGGTCATGGTGTCAAAACTAGCCCTCTGGCGGAGAAAGGTTCAACTAAAATAACTATATTTTGGTTGACTTATTGCCCAAAGGATTGTTACGGTCTGGGCCTACTATGCTCGATACTTTTTAACGAGCGCTCGCTTCGGGATGAAACCGATGCGCCGCAATATCTGGCCGGGCGCGTATTAAAGTAGGCCACAGTTAGGAAGCGCTACCTGGAAGATTCTTGAATGGTCAAGGCAACCCGCGAAGCGTTTCGCGGTCATTCTAGAACGTGGTTTGCGAATATAAAAGACGCGGTGTCAACCGCAGTAGTAGTGAATTTGGGAACGCGGTTAAGTTTAAATAGTGGAATAATTGTGGAATTGTAGTAGTGTTTTTAGTAGCTGTGTTAATTATTGTACGGAGTGTTTTGAAGTGTAATAAATTTATTAATTGTTGAGTTAAATTGACTTTGTGTGAACCCACGGGAAAATCGTAACAAATGCTCTTTTCAACGATACGAAATTTGTTAAAATCGGTCAAACCGTTAAAAAGTTAAAGCAGGTTATTGCAAAATCAATTGAACACCCCACACCATCTTTGTTTTTCAAATAACTGAAAATTTTATTTAACGAAAATTATAGATAAACTGGTTCTCTTTCAAAATGTGAAAAAAACTTTTTAGTTCATTATGGGAAATTTAGAGAAAATGCGATTTTAAAATTTAAGATGGCAGTTACGCCCTCTGGTGGTTGTTTTTAGAACTAGAAAATATTTTCCAGCGATTCTTCATGGCCCAATAATTTTTTTTACACGAAAGTCCTACGACGAATGGCTCCCGAGATATGGCCGAGAAACAGTCTTATTGGGTCAACCGGTACATACTTAAATTTGTCTTGGAAGTGTGGGGGAAACAGGCATTAGGCCCACAGAGCCCTTTGTCGGAAAAATCTGACAAAGGAAGAAAACATTAATCAAGATAAGATGTAATTGACATTTGTCATTTGTCCAAATCCTATTCAGGCTATGTGCTATAAGCAAATAATAATAATAAGTAATATTAAGTTAAGAAAGTTAAAAGTTGACCAACTTCTTAATTTAACTTATCTAAACTTAATAGAAAATTCAGTTGCATAAATGCATGTTGCAATTACACATGTTGATGTTTCTTAGTACTAAATTAGTTTAGCTTAATTCTATTTTAATGTCCTGCATAAATTCACCTTTTACAGCATTGCTGTTTTCATTATTGTTTTACATTTAACACAGTAATCGTCATTATACACTTTAGTAAACCGAATTGCTCAACATTGAATTAATATGTATTATACAGGGTGTTTTTTAATGATTGCAAAAAATTATTTAAAAATCTATTCTACATCGAAAAATAATGACAGTTTATTTATACAGGGTGTTACAAATTTGATGCATTAGCATTGTTATCTCAGAAACTATAGTTGATAGAGCTTTAATTAAATTGAGGCAAAGTTGCGCATTTTATTGCTAAATAATTTGGTGAAAAAATTTAAAAATTTTTTATTACTTTGGGAGATATCCGACAAAAATCGAAAAAGTTTTGGGAAATCAATGCACCTTCTGGAGGCACTTTTTTATGCTCCTCAAGAAAATAGTTTTAGTTTTCAGCTCCGACGTTTCGTTTTTTAGATACCATCATCAACTTATTTTAATTAAATTAATTTAATTTTTCAAATACGGACCTAAACTTTTTATTTTGTTTTTTAGTAGCTACAGACCTTCCGAAACCAATGATATATCACGTCAAAAAAATATATCTAATGTATTACGTACTTGGTACTTTAAGTATTTTAAATAAATTAAGCAATTGAAATTGATATGTTGTCATAATGAGTAAATAATTTACTTTGATAAAATTCAAAATTAGGTTCATTGCTCCTTTGAAAAAAAGAGAGTTTCTTATAGTACTTTTCAATTCATTAATTTAAAAAAATATGTTTTTGGTTAATTATGTATTTTTCAGACACTCACGTGTTTGATTTCGAGGTTGAGTTTTGATGAAACAGCTTAAACTTTATTTTTAGTGTTAGAGCAAAACCTAATTCTTAAATCATGTCAAACTAAATTATCTACTCATTATGACAACATATGAATTCCAAAGGCATATTTAAAAAAAAAATAGGTACTTAAGTACAGCAGATATAATTTTTTGACAAGTGTGGCACATCATTAGTTTCAAGAGGTCTGTAGCTACTAAAAAACGAAATAAAAAGTTCAGGTCCGTATTGAAAAATTTAAGTTGATGATGGTATCTAAAAATCGAAACGTCGGAGCTGAAAACTAACTATTTTCTTAAAGAGCCTAAAAAAGTGCCTCCTGAAGGTGCCATTGATTTTCCAAAATAATCAATAATAAAGTAGTAAAAAAATAAAATAGGAATTTGACTTTCGCTTTTTGTCGAATATCTCCGGAAGTAATGAAAATTTTTTTTAACCAAATTGTTTAGCATTAAAATGCGCAACTTTGCCTTCATTTAACTAAAGCTCTATCAACTATAGTTCCTGAGATAGCAATGTTTTTGCATCAAATTTGTAACTGTACAAACCATATTTCAAAAATGCTTTGTTATGAAATTAATGAAATACTTGAGTGTTAGTTCTGTGTTATTGTTTGGGGTTTAAGGCCTTCTTTCTCCTTCCACAAACTTTTTAATGGTGCCACAATGATTTTTTTATGAAATATTTCTGTTAATTTAGAAACTTTTTTGCTTCTTTAGTTTTTTCTGTACCTGTCACAGTTTTCGAGAAAATAACAAATTTACAATTTTAAAAATCTCAATTTCATAATGCACATTGATAGAGAAATTGGTATGTTTTTTCTGAAAATAAAAATTAAATCTGCTTGAAAACAGTTACCGATACTGAAGAAATAAATAATTTTCTTCCAAACATCCTGTATTTCTTTAACAAAGCATTTTTGAAATATGATATATACAGGGTAATTCAAATTCGGCCCTCACCATTGGGATCTCAGAAACCATAAGAGATACGAGAAAGTTTAAATTTGGGTAAAGTTGCGCAATTTAAAGCTCAACCAAATACCGTTTTAAAAATTTCGATTTTCCGAGTGCTTCCGAAGATATCCGAAAAAATCTGTAAAATTGATTTTTTGTTTTTATTTATTTCTAGCCTTATTTGAAGAGATATCCCAAATCTAAAAGCATCTTTTCTTTGTCATTTTCCCCAGCTATTCGATGATAGATTCCAATTTGCCACACGACGTTTCGTTTTTTGGCAGTCATCATCAATTTTCTTTTTTTTTATGGGCACCATATTGGATTTTTAGCCCACCAAATAGTACGTTTTATTCTGATTTTAGTGATGTATAATGACTTATGATTTGCTTCATAAATGACAAAATAAAATTCAATAAAAACTAATTCTACTTTAGTTGGCTTTGAGTTAATGAGACGTTTTATGAAATGTCATTATTTGACAGTACTTGTCAAACACGATAATTCGGACGATTATTAGAGCAAGTCAAGTTAAAAATGTATCTAGAAAAGAAACCGGCGCACAAAATGTTATTATTATACAAGGATTGCTGCAAAATTTAGGTTAATCAGAAGAGATTTGGTAGCATCTCTAACTTAAACCGGTCATTTATGTTTCCAAGAGAAAGATCATTATTTTAGGAACTTCATTTTTTGCCAAATTGATTTTTTTTGTAATGTTAATTGCAAGTTTAAATGATTTAATATGGGATTTTGAAAAACATCAAATCAAGCTATGTTTTGGTTAAGTTTTAACTAAATAAAGTTATGTGGTGCTGTTGGCTTACTGATTACAGTTTGTTTGCACTTATATTATTAACTTAGTACCAAATTTGTGTTGAAGCTTAAAATAATATTGCCTCGTTTTTCCTCATTGTGTCTAAGTATGTTCAGGCCAATTGCGTGTGACAAGTACTACCAAGTAATCTTCATAAAACCTCTCATAACCTCAAAGCCAACAAAGGTAAAATTAGTTTTTATTCAATTGTTTTGTTATTTATGAAGCAAATCATAACTGATTATACATCACTAAAATCAGCATAAAACGTACTATTTGGTGGGTTAAAAATCCAATATGGCCCCCATAAGAAAAAAGAAAGTTGATGATGGCTGCCAAAAAACGTCGGCCGGCAAATATGAATCTATCATCGAATAGCTGGGAAAAAGTGGCAATGAAAAGATGCTATTAGTTTTGGAATATCTCTTCAAATAAGGTTAGAAATAAATAAAATTAAAAATTGAAATTTTCAGTTTTTTTAAATATCTTCGGAAGTACTCGGAAAATCAAAATGTTTACTACTGCATTTGGTTGAGCTTTAAATGACGCAACTTTGTCCCAATTTAAACTTTCTCCCAATGGTGAGGGTCGAATTTGAATTACCTGTATAGCAAACTGGCATTATTTCTTGATGTATAATCGATGATTAAGATTTTTTGCAATTGTTAGAAAACACCATGTATGTACTGTTGTCTAAAGACATGTTTAAAGTAATAGTAATAATGAGGTATAGTCTGATTATTATAACTTTAGTTGCATAGTCATAACAGAGGTGATTGTATTGCCAACCAAATTTACACAACATGACAATAACATTGCATAGATATGGAACACCGTTTTCCTCTTTAATGAGTTGAAGTGTAAAGTAATGTTTGCATGATCTGAAGTTTAAACCACACTATTGTCTGGTTACTTACATGATTATTTCAGGCAACTACTAAGCAAGGGCCGTTTTGACATACAAAAAATTGCCCTATAAATCAATTTTTTTTTAAGATTATTTTTTTATTAGACCTTTGTTAACTTTTCTACATAATCGCCATTTAATTTCTAGCACCTTGACATACGGACAATAAAAGGTGTCTAAACTAGAGGATTTGCTTAATTAGTATATTAAGTGAGGCGGCCATTTCCAGTAACGTTGCGAGTGACAAATTATAAAATTTTCAGTAGGTAAAAAATATATTTTTTAATGAAATAGGTTTAATACGTTTAAAGGTATTATATTGCCACGACTAACGTGACGTGTTGAATTGAATGCAAGTTTACTGCCTGGGATCTCGTTTCAGTGTGAAATAAAACACATAGTTACACACCATTAAATTTTATTAAATAAGTTCCTTAACCTAAACAACTCATAACTTACTAACTAATAAAATAAGCGGTTTACTAATCTTATAAAAACGTTACTAACTTCCAATAAAATCATAATTAAATAGGTGTAAGATCAATACACAAAAATAAAGTACAATAGTATACTTACACTTCTAATGAAGATAGAATCTTGGAGAGAGGCTTGTCACTTGTAGCGCCATTTTCCGAGTTTCTGCTAGGCAAAGCAGGACTGACTGAAATTATCCCCTCTCTAGGATATAACTTCATGCCAAACACTGGTTCCACGGTAGGTTATACTCCGGTGCATAGTTTAGCTATTGCATCATAAGTGCAGGTGCATTTTAACCGCATTCCACATTTTTTATGTTTCCGTTCAAGTGAAATAAATTTCATTTATTTCTATCGTGACAATATAATACAGACATAACGTAAAAGATCGATAAACAATGGCTAGTTAAAAAATAGTCTAAAGGCAAAACGCTGTAAGGGTCAGAGTTTTGAACTGCTGTTTCCTATGGTCGAAATTCTTTTCAAGATAAATTTGGACACCCAGGTGATCCGAATTTCTCTTAAAAAAGCTTCTTAGCTTTACCGTCCAGAACGGGGAGCATTTGTTCGATCTCATTTTTTACGAAATACTAAAGTGAGTTTTAGTTTTTTGAAGCTGCATCGTTTTAAAGCTAATGCTACTTCAGGTTTGAGTACATTGGTCTGATTCCATCCAGCGACCTCACTATGTCCTTAAGCCACCATCACAATACCAAATTTACCTTTCGTTGTTGAACGTTGCGTAGCTGTTGAAATTTGTTTGTATTGAGTTTTACAGCGCCTTAAAAATAAGCATTTCCGGCGTTTTCACGGCAAAGTTACATTTTCTCTATTATTAATTCGAGAAAAAGATAGTATTCGGAGTAGAATAATGAAAAATAAATTGCTAGCAATTGCTCAACTCTACGTTTCATATAATTGCATAGCGGTACATACAACGTCATGACTTGCATCTCTCTTTTTATTGCGAAACGTGCTTTACTCGTATTGTTGACAGTTACCTTCAAAGATTTATGAAAATATCTGCAGCGGTTTTGAAGAAAAATAAATTCAGATTTGTTTATCCAAATTTAAGCAGCCTGTATAATAGGTTTTTTAAGGTCTTTTAGTAATAATTAGTTGTTTTAAAGTATGTCTTTGCACCATAATTATTTAGCAATAAAATGCGCATCTTTGCCTCCATCTCTCTCTATCAACTATAGTTTCTGAGATAGCAATGCTAATGCATCGAATTCGTAACACCCTGTGTAATAATTTTTTTAAACAAAGTCGGAATTAGTTTTTGAAAATGTTTCTTGGTTGTTCCGCTTATTTGTAGGTACCACCTTTTTTGTTAAGGTGCGGTAATAGTATATTCAAAAACTACTTTGCTTAATGCACACTTTACACTTTTTGATCGGCTGTTGTTGAATTATTATAGGGGTTAAGGCAATGTTCAGTTGGATGATTAAAAAAATGTTTCCTACGATCGTGTGGAAAAGTGTACTTTGCCGTACCGTTTCCTGTTTGATCGCCTCTTCAGTGGATGGTGCACGAGTTTTAAGATCTTTTTCCCCCTAGGGTCTCACCCAGCCCTAAATGGGTCTAGTTTAAGTTTTTAATTTTAATTTAATGTGCTACAGTTAGTTTTTTCTCCATAATGAGCATTGTTCACCTACTTAACTATGTTATAGTCACTAATTCGTTATAACATGGGTCTCTCTGTCTCTCCCCTTGTAAAAAGACAGTAGTCACATTGATCGATCGATTTAAGCTCCTGAAGATGGTCATTTATGTGACCGAAACTTGTTGAGCAGACCTTACCATCTAAGGTCATAATAAAGTATTGTGGAGAAGACTGTTTGTCATTTCCTTCCTTTCGTACTCTTGCGACTCCACTGAAAGAATATGGACTACTACTTCTTTCCAAAAAATAAAATCTTACCATTTTTGTGGTACGTTGTGAGTTAGGCGTAGGACTGTCAAACGCAGATTTTTATACAGATATGTTTTATTTATAAAATAATCACCTTTTAAAAATCGCAGAAGCAAGTGTTTGTTTTGCAAGCTTAGAAATTGGTTTCAAATACATACTAAAATTAATATATTTTTTTGTTCCAGATATTGTCCCGGTGGTGAGAAGCAAAACTAGTCGTCCAGGTGAAGAGTGGAATTCCTATTTTTTTATTAATAAATTGAGGATGGAGGCGGGGGTTGTGGGTAGTTTTATTTGCTTTATTGTTCTGCCATATGCAGCATTGAGCAATTACCGAGAACATATATTTTAGTTCCACATTAATGAAAACGTATTACTACTGTTACGTAATTTATTGATTCGACATCTTCACAATATTTGGCTCAAGAATTTTCATTTAATGTCTGAATAAATGGCGAAGTATTAGGAAAAGTGTCATTCTTTTTAATGTCAATCTACGCATGGCGAACTGAGTAACTGTGCAGAAGTTGACATTGGGAGTGAACATAGACCAGCAATCAGCCATTTATATCTATCAAACGTACGATTTACTTTTCAACTGATTGACATTCTGCAGCAAAATCATTCGAGGAATAAATACGATTGCCACCTTTTTTATAAAAGAAAATCGTCTCTTGGAAAATAGGAGAGCAAAACACAGTAAACGAAAATTTGTCGAGAGGTTAATAGGTACTTAGGTGATTTTTTCAATCGCTTTTTTATGCAAGATAATTAAAAACACACAAAACATTTATAAATCCAAATTAAAACTTTATTAAAGAACGTACTCTAAAACTTAACTAATTGCATATTATGTCAACATTTACAATAGTATTTTGTATTAAATTTTGCTGGTTCATTAAGTTGAAAATCTTTCCCATAAGCATTGCTACAAGGAACTGATATCACTATCTGAACTATTTGTTTCAAAGTTAGATCTTCCACATTTTTGACAAAGTGCACCACTTGTCTGCGGCAGAAATATCATCGTTTATGATAGACCCATATGCCTTTTTCGAGCAGACAAAATTGTTCAAGCTCTCCACCTGGTTTTCATTAAACCATTCCATCAATTGGAAAATAATACACATTCCTTGTTGTAGCGTGCTGTTGAATCCAAAGGTGACAGAACCAGTTTGTTGTTACACCTAATAACCTAATATACAATGTTACTTAGAAGTTTCAAATAATGAATGTCCAATGGTATTCTTTTAAAACTTGCCAGGATGAATGAGTTTTCTCGGACAAGTTAATTAACCCAAATGATCCCAAAACTATTTTTTTTAAAAAAACCTTTTTTTTCTTCAGAGGCAGATTATTTAGGGCGTGTCTAGAATATCATTCTTATAAAGGGTGTTTCAAAAACATTTGCTTATTTTATGCAATAAAAAAAAATACTAAAAATTGTTTTTCTAAATAAATTTATTACCAAAGGAAAGCCTCAATATTAAATTTTTATTTATGGAAAAGAGTATTGGATAAATGAGCACCGTTCATGTTTTCACACTCTCGTAATCTCGAACCGAAGTTTTCGATCACTCTCTGAAGCATTGCACGAGGAACAGCGTTAATTTCATCTGGTATTTTGTGCTTCAATTCTCTCAAATCCTGTGGCGGTTGGGTGTATACCTTACACTTGAGGTGTCCCCATAAAAAGAAATCTGCTGGTGTCAAATCGGGACTTCTTGGTGGCCAGTTAATGTCTCCTCTGCGACTGATGATCCTCCCTGGGAATAACTGATCAAGAGCATCCAAGGAAGCATTCGTGACATCGAGTTTCATCGCTCCATCTTGTTGGAAAAACGTGTTTCTATTGTAGCCACCATGGTTCTGAATTGCAGGACTTAAAAAAGTCTTAATCATGTGGCAGTAGCGCTCAGATGTAACAGTTTGAGCTTGACCATCCTTAAAAAAATACGGGCCAATGATTCCTTGCCTTGACATAGCAGCCCAGACAATAACTTTAGGCGAGTGTAATGGCGTCTCATAAAGATTTTGCGGGTTCTGCTCGGCCCAATATCGGCAGTTCTGTTTGTTAACATGTCCGTTAATGTGAAAATTGGATTCATCAGAAAACCATATGTTGTTGCAACCGTTGAAGTCCTCTCTCATTATTCTACAGAACTCTGATCGATTAGCGGGATCCTGCGGTTTTAATTCTTGTGTGATAACAATCTTGTATGGATGGAAATGCATATCCTTGCGAATAATGCGATGAACAGTCGACTTATGCAAAATTAAAGACGCTGCACGCAATCTTAATGATTGCCGGGGATCCTCGTTAACGAATTGGCGTACACGTTCAATGTTTTCGTTCGATCTCGCTGACCTTGGGCGTCCAAGCGGTTTACTAGTCATCGTGTTTCCACTGTTCTCGAACTTTCTTATACAATATTTAATCAAATTTTCACTTGGGACATCTCTCATTCTTGCTATGTTAAAATGATTCCTGTACAAACGACGCACAAGGGCATAAGAATCGTTGTTTTTATAAAACGCACGAACACAAAAAGCACGTTGCGGTCCCGTAAAACGCTCCATTGCAACTAAAACTTAACAATGTTGCCAAACGTTTGCCAACTATCTCCTTTCTCCGAAACATGCGTATTGCGCCATAGGACAGATCCAAAAATGAAAATATTTCTGGGACACCCTTTACTTAATTTTTGCTGGACACGAATCACCACCTAACAATAATTTTAATGTTTCTAATGCCCCTGGCTTAATATTTGGTTCATTAAATAGTCAAATTCGTCTATTTACACAATCATGTAATGGAAATGAAGTATACTTATTAAAGTTTCCAATTTGACTAAAGTTAAAAAAATTATGAATTAAACAATCTATAAAATAAGATTTCCCTGATCCGGGAGGTCCTAAAATATGTATAGTATTAACTTTTGGAAGTTTTTTATCAATAACATTAATACAATCAGTTAAAAAATTTAAAATACTTGTTTCATCATTATTATATTGAAAATGCAGAAGTTCTTTTAAAACTTGTACTGAATCTTCAATAGATTAATAATAATCATCTGTATTACCATGAAAAGCTGCATACAATGGAGTTTTGTTACTTATCCACTCATAAATATCATTTATACTTTTTTCAACCAACTCAGAATTAAATAAATCCATAGCAACTTGTATTGAAGCGTGAACATTTGCAGTACCCGCTTACCCAGGAACAAACCGGAGGATGTGGACAAGGTCAGTGTGGAAGATCCACCAGAATAAACCACCGTTATATTTTGTTCCCATTGTTGCTTTAAGCATTGCTGCAGATTCGGTTCTAGTGACGTTTGGCAAAATGTCGTGAAGTAGTCGTGCTCCTTTAAGAGATCTACGAACTTCGGAAATGAAATTGTGTATTCGTTGAATTTGTTGCTCCCCGCTAGTTTGATTTGCTTCTTTATTTTCTGGAGTGGTAGTAAAAAGTTCTTTAATGAGCGTTTGCCAGCTAAGTTGTTTTCGTTCTGCATGATTACTTGCGTTAATTCTAACCATTGTAATATCAGGTAAAAAGGAAGTTGCTTCACTTGAATGGGCCAAAGAAGTTCCAGCAAATTCAGAAGACAGGAAATCTCGCATGGTGCCATCATTGAATTGGTTAGTTGAGGTGGTGAAAGGTCTTCGCAATCGCTATAAAATATTTAATCTTCACGTGCGCTCCATAACTTTACAATTTCTCGACGCTTACTAATTTCTCCCCAATAACATATTAATGAATTATCATTATTGCACGTATCTACAGCACAAATATCGCAATTTAAGTGGCCTTTAGTATGTTCGTGAACCAACATTAAACTTACATCTTTAACATTGTATGCCACTTTTTCCCAAAACGTATTACTTAATGTACGGTAACACTTTGCACAAAGAATCATTATAGTTCCATTTGATTCTATCATAGCTGAATAGTAATAATTGCAAAATGATAACATGGTATGGTGTTGTGTTGGACGATTCCACAACCACCAATTTTCTTGTGCTTCAGTAATTTTTCCAGTTCCATTTTGTACACGCATATCTTCGGGTGCTTCATAGAAATTATTTATTTCTTTGATTTTCTTTAAAATTTCATTACTGGGGTAAAATTCGCAGCAACGATATCTATCACTTACGACATCTTCACCAGTTTCTAAGTCTGCTTCTGTTTCACTATTTATCGGCACTTCTGGTGATGTAACAACGTTGCACAATTCTTCTAAAGCTTCTGCACAATCACTAACTGCTGGTGAAGTAGACATGGTTTAACGTGTTGGACCAATCTGCTTTTTAAACTGTTTGGAAGAAACTATAAACTCAAAATTATCAAAGTCGTGTAAATCATAAGGTAATTCCAAATTTGATACTAATTTTAATTTTGTCAACTCATACCTTAAGTGCGTGCCTTGGGGTAATTATGTTTGGATGCAATATATTTTGCTTTGAAAATAAGATTGATGCTATCATTACATCAAATTCTTCGTTTAGTTCATTGCATAATTGACTAATTAAGCTGAGATGATCAGTAACCGTTTGACTGTAAGTTAAGGAGTTGATTCTTTTTACAGTATTTTTAGAGAAATTATTGAACTTTAACATATTTTTGTCGTTTAATTGACGCTCTTGCCCCTGTAGCGCCACTGGCGGGTCCTCCTGGGTTGCCCCAGGATTCGTCAGGTTCGATGCCCTGAGAGTATCTTCAAGCCCCAGGACATTCCAGTCTAATACGTCTGGCTCGGATATTTCCATGTCTTCCAACATTAAAAAAAAGTGAGAGGGATGCCAGTCGGTTTTTCTGCTTTTTAACTTTTTAATTTTAGATACCGACAAACTAACAAAATGAAATATATATACCCAGAGCTTTCTGATTCTCCTCAAGCCTCCAAGGATTGAAAGAATAAGCCCCCAAGTTTCGAGTTTGAACGTTTAATCAGAGAAACTAAATTATTACCCTAACTAATAACCTAACTTAAACTAAAACAAGGTTGGGAAATCGTCAAACCTAACACTTAACCTAACTCAACAACCTTAGCTACTAAACTCCCGCCCTTAACAAAAGTGCCAACAGGACAGGGCTAGAAGATTTTTACATAAAAACTTAACCTAAAACTTACTAGGTAAAACTGCTTTTGGAGTCCGACGCGGTTGTTCACCAAAACGGTTTTATTTTTAAAACAACGTCCCGACCGGATCACAACTTGTCGACACCAACGAAAATTGCCAGCTCCGAAACACACGGTTAAAAGTCGTCCTTGGAAGGCTATCGGAACGAGAACGACGAAATTTAACTTTTGCTCACCCTGAACAAGCTGCAACTTGTTCAAGTTTCAGACAAGAATTACACGCTTGTCTATGGCAAAATGGAAAAATATCAATACACGGCTACAACCGTTATTGAATCCAAAAAGAAGGCGACGACCACTTTTTATTTTGCCCACCTCTTTTTCCGCTATTTTTCCTAACCCGACTGACTCGCTAAGAACCCCGCATGTCACGCCATCGCTCGGTTGCCTACCGCCGCACCGCCGCGTATCGGGCCAATCAGATTGCCGGGATTTTCTGTCTCTAGGACGTGGTGACCTCGGAGAGAGTGCGTTCCACGACAATTTTCATTAAGTCTTTGTTCGTTAATTGGAGAGTAGATGCAGTTTTATTATAATCACTAATGGCGTCAGACATTACCTGAGCTTGTTGTTTCATCAATAACTGCATGTCGTGATTTTGTTGAGCTACGGTTTTAATGGTTTCTGTGTAAAATATTGCATCATCGGCATCAGGAATTCCAAAAAGCCATTTGATAGCATATGAAACACCGTCGAATAATTCGCGTCTAAACCTTTTGACGTCATCGTGACCAGTAAGGTGGCAAATCGAATCAAATTTATCATTTAATTTATCAATATAATGTTCTATAAGTTCTAATGATTATTTACAAGCGAATTTTAGATTACTGCTTTGGTCTTTAGTTTTATTACTTCTTTTACTATCAATTTTCGAAACACACGTATACATCAGGATTCTTTTTAGGTTGATACACGTATAGAACATTGTTGATTATTGCAGTGAGAATTAAAAAAGTTGGATGTAACAGAGCCATGTTACTAGAACGAATGGGAAATGTAATTAACATCGCACTATTTATATGTTTATACACTATATTTATCAAATATTTCAGAGACACATTAGCGTTAAATTCATGTGACGATAAAAGGTTTTGTGGAAAATAAAGAACCAAAAGTATAAAAAACACATTTATTCTTCTCGTGCTCCCCATAATTTTATCATTTCTAAACGTTTATGTATATTGTTGCCCCAATTACAAGAAAAATTTAAATTATAAGCGTTTGTAGCTTTACAATACACATCGCAAATCATACGGAAAAAGTCATGTTCATGCACTAACAAAAAAGACACTCCCTTGTAGTGATAAGCAACTTTTTTGTAAAACTCATCAACAAAACCTTCATGGCATTCAATGCAAATATTCATAATTAAATTTATAGATCTTATCTCAAGAACATAATGGAAATTACAAAACACTATTGATTCATGGTGTAGTACAGCACGATTCCATAACCACCAATCCTTATCGCGTTGATTAACAACTCCAGTAATATTTTGGACATGCTTGTCAACTGGAGCTTCATAGAAATCATTCACATCCTTTATTTTTAATGTCACGTCAATATTTGGATTATAAGTGCAACAGCTATACGTCTCACTTACGACATCTTCTCCTATTTCGTCTTCTAAGGCGCTGTCGTTATTATTTTGGTTTTCTTCTCCCAATAACAAGAAAAATTTAAATTATAAGCGTTTGTAGCTTTACAACACACATCGCAATTCATATGAAAAAAGTCATGTTTATGCACTAGCAAAAAAGACACTCCCTTGTAGTGATAAGCAACTTTTTTGTAAAACTCATCAACAAAACCTTCATCACATTCAATGCAAATATTCATAATTAAATTTTTAGATCTTATCTCAAGAACATAATGGAAATTACAGAACACTATTGATTCATGGTGTCGTACAGCATGATTCCATAACCACCAATCCTTATCGCGTTGATTAACAACTCCAGTAATATTTTGGACACGCTTGTCAACTGGAGCTTCATAGAAATCATTCACTTCCTTTATTCTTAATGTCACGTCAATATTTGGATTATAAGTGCAACACCTATACGTCTCACTTACGACATCTTCTCCTATTTCGTCTTTTAAGGCGCTGTCGTTATTATTTTGGTTTTCTTCTCCCAATAACAAGAACAATTTAAATTATAAACGTTTGTAGCTTTACAACACACATCGCAATTCATATGAAAAAAGTCATGTTCATGCACTAGCAAAAAAGACACTCCCTTGTAGTGATAAGCAACTTTTTTGTAAAACTCATCAACAAAACCTTCATAACATTCAATGCAAATATTCATAATTAAATTTATAGATCTTATCTCAAGAACATAATGGAAATTACAAAACACTATTGATTCATGGTGTCGTACAGCACTGATTCCATAACCACCAATCCTTATCGCGTTGATTAACAACTCCAGTAATATTTTGGACATGCTTGTCAACTGGAGCTTCATAGAAATCATTCACTTCCTTTATTCTTAATGTTACGTCAATATTTGGATTATAAGTGTAACAGCTATACGTCTCACTTACGACATCTTCTCCTATTTCGTCTTCTAAGGCGCTGTCGTTATTATTTTGGTTTTCTTCTCCCAATAACAAGAAAAATTTAAATTATAAGCATTTGTATCTTTACAACACACATCGCAATTCATATGAAAAAAGTCATGTTCATGCACTAGCAAAAAAGACACTCCCTTGTAGTGATAAGCAACTTTTTTGTAAAACTCATCAACAAAACCTTCATGACAATCAATGCAAATATTCATAATTAAATTTATAGATCTTATCTCAAGAACATAATGGAAATTACAGAACACTATTGATTCATGGTGTCGTACAGCATGATTCCATAACCACCAATCCTTATCGCGTTGATTAACAACTCCAGTAATATTGTCACGAATAACATAAGTTGCACCATGTTCCGTTACCTAGGCTGGCCCCGGTCTCCCCCAGTACACTGCCGAATCAGCGAGACCGGCAAATTGGGGTCATGAGATGAGTATTTAATCGGCGTCTCAAGCCATCGAAGATTACTGGTCTCTGGGTCGGTCTATCGAGCATCAGTCCGAACTTCCTAGTGCCCGGACGGCTCGATACCTTCTTGGAAATCCAGGCTGAACAGACTAGAGTCCTTACGCAACCCAGTGGTGACCGTCGGGACTCTTGATCCTTTCAGTACCTAAAGTAAGTCCTTTAGGGCGTGTCGGTCATAGGGGTTCCCTGCTCGTATCGAGCGGGTTTCGCTTGGCGACACTCCAAGGGGGGCTTGCTGTGCATAAAGTAAATCCTTCGGGCTTGTCGGACATAGGGGTTCCCTGCTCGTATCGAGCGGGTTCCGCTTGGCGGCACATCAGGAGGCCTTACGCACACTCACACACACACACACACCCCCACGCACCCCCTCGTAGAGAGTGTTCCATGGGCGTCCCGCCTGTAGCGGTACTAGCGGCCCTCTTAATCTGGGGGTAAGATTTAGTTAGGCATCATCGTCAGTATACAAATAAAGGATACATACTTGAGCTACGTTTGTTGTTTCTCTTCCTGCGCCACCCCCGAAACGTGACATGGTGGAGGCGCCTTGTTGAATCCCGGGGCTACTGATCTCCATATCTGTGGCCAAACCAAGCCGTACGCCCTAACAGGAATGAGAAAAGCGTACAACTTGAGATCAGCAAATCCTAGCAGCCCCTTTCAACCAAGGCACAGGAGTTCAAGCGTAGGAGACCCTTGGATGCAAGAAACAGATTACCTAACCCTTACGCTTGTAAATACAAGAAGGGAAGACATCGAGCAGCCACAAGAACCAGAAAACGATCTGGAAAATACAGTAATAGAGGCAGGAACACAGGTACAACCTGAAAAAAGAGATAAACCATTTGAAGGCATTAGGAGATCAAGGGAAATGGCGGACATTACCATTTCGGCTGTAGAGGCAGGGGAGAAAACACCCGCATTACCTCAGTTTATCAGCCCACCGACGTTCAACCCTGGTAGCGATTCAGCACCCCAATTTATCGGAACGTATGAACGAACAGCGGTGGCAAATAGTTGGAACGATGCCCTAAAAATCCTATACTTCCATTCGTACCTGCAGGGTGCTGCAAACATTTGGTATAGAGAGTATAAGGCAGCAAACCCCGAAAGCAATTGGCTACACATCTGTCAGGCATTTAGAACAGAATTTAGCGACGGTAACCACAGTCGCCATCTGCTGGCAAAGGTGAAGCAAAGGAAACAGAGGGACCTAGAACAAACAAAAAATTTCTTTTACGATCTACGGGTACTATACGAGGAATACAGGGAAAACCTGGACCTCGACGAATTCCTAGATATTTTTCAGAATGGGTTAAGAGACATACCAAAAGCCAAATACTACTGGCTGACGAATTTTCCCAATAACCCACCCAGAAATTTGGACGAGGTCAAAAAGCTTTGCGCTACTATTGATAACGCCCCTGAAGAATGCTCAGCACCACTTACCTTCAGACCACAGCGCCAGACAGAAGAAGAGGCCCATGGGCCAATAGCGCAAAGACAACCTCCATTTGACAATAACCGCTCGTACAGAACCCCGCCGCCGCCTAGGAGAGACTATGGGCCAACAGAGCAAAGACAGCCACCCTTTTACAATTCCCGCCAGGTTAGAACCCCTCCACCACCCAGGAGAGTCTATGGCACTCCCCAGGCTGGGAATCCTGGAAGACAGCACCAACCCACTAGAACGTACGATAACAGGCCTAGATGCTACAACTGCGGCAAAATAGGCCACTTTGCTGCTGTTTGCAGAAGTAGACAGCAACACCCAAACTCCAGGGGGTGGCAAAACTAAGCCCCGTCACCCTCTCCACTCGGGGCCCGACGTGCTACAAAATACTGTATATTAATACTGTTGTAAATGACTGTTACGTACCAGCGATCATCGACACGGGCGCAGAACTAAATGTGATAAGCCATCTCCTAGTTGACAAGAAACGTAGAACCGGAGGCCCACCCACGTTGCTTGTAACAGCAGCCGGCCAAAAAGTAAAAAGTCTAGGCGAAACAATGGCATCACTGGAGCTCAGAGGGAACTACATGAGAAAATTGGAAATTAGAGCAACAATATTAGAGAATACACCACAACCCCTCATTTTGGGCGTGGAATTCTTAAGGGAAATGCAGGCAGCAATTTGCTTAATATCTAACACACTCACCCTAAATCGGGACTTAGTATTAACGCTCGGGGGAAAGCGAAATCCTGCACCCAAAAAACCAGGCATAACACGAAACTGGACAGAGGTGGTCCAGGAAATGCCGGGGTCCATCTTCAGTCTTCCAAGCAGCACTGCATGGGCCTTTGCAGTCTCTTCGGCTCCCAGTAGAGATAGAGGAGTAGGAAAAGCCATCAGGGACCATTTGGCAGATCACAACACAGAAAAACTACCCGTAGGGAGCGTGGTCAGTTTGTTTAAGAAAAACAGACATACCCTACAGATGATAGTAAAAGAGGAAGGGAACGAATACATACCTACTCATACGCTACATCAGTGCTGTAGGAAATTGAAAGATTGGGCAGTACAAAATAAAATAAGTAAGGTGGCTATACCTAGATTGACATCCGCAAACAGCGAGTCAGATTGGGAAAAGCTTAAAGACCTTCTGTATGAGACATTCAGGGAAACAAGTGTGACGGTGCTGGTTTCAAAAAATAAAGAACCCCGACCAAGAAAAATCAAGACACAAGAAACCAGCTCCTGGAACACCCTGCCAAACTACATAAAAAACGATGACCACGTGATAATTAAGCTGAAGGCCAATGAAGATTACACCCTGAAGCCAGGAGAGGAAAAAACCATCAAAACGTCACCGGAAATACCCTTGTCTACAGAAATGTTGGTAATACAAAATGAGGGATGGCTAGTACGCAACAACCTACTGTGCAACCTAGAAAGAGCCAAAGACTCTATATCACTGACCCTCAAGAACCTAGGGCCAACTAGAAGGGTTATTTACAAAGATACAACGGTGGCACGGCTAGAAGAGCCCAGTGGCTTGAGCACAACAGCACTCTGTACAACTCAGAGGGTAGACGAAGAAGTGGTGACATTAGAAGACCACAAACTGGACCACATTAGGGATAAGCAGTTCAAAAGGGAACTAGAGGACCTACTGGTCGAATATGAGGATGTGTTTTGCAAGTCACCAAAATTTATGGGCAAAACACAACTTATAGAGCACAAAATAGAAGTGACAGAAGACAAACCAGTAAAATGCCGCCCTTATAGAGTCTCACAATCCGAGCGGGAAATCATTGACACACAAATAAAAGAAATGCTCGAATGCGGAGTAATAAGACCATGCCACTCGCCGTGGGCAAGCCCCGTTGTACTAGTAAAAAAGAAAGATGGCACCACGAGGTTCTGCGTGGATTACAAAAGAACTATAAACCCGGTCACCAAAAAGTCGTGTTACCCGATACCACAAATCGATGACATTCTCACATACATGGGGAATGCCAAGTACTTCACGACTTTGGACATGTTTTCGGGTTACTGGCAGATACCTATAGAGGAGTCATCCAAACAATACACGGCATTCACGGCACAGGGACATGGATCATACGAATTCAACGTGTTAAGCTTTGGTCTATGCAATGCACCAGCAACCTTCCAACAACTTGCAGATAGAATATTTAGGGACCTAAAATGGAAGGACATACTAATTTATTTAGATGATATTATTATTTATTCAGAGAACTTAGAGGAACACTTAGCAAAATTACAAAAAGTATTCCAGAAAATGAGAGAAGCCAATCTGACCTTAAAACCGAGTAAATGCGAATATTTACAGGAAAAGATAAGGATTTTGGGCTACACAGTAAGCAAGGAAGGAATAAGCCCAGAGGAAGAAAAACTTGCAGGAATTAAGCAATTCCCCACACCCAAGAAAACAAAGGACCTACAAAGCTTTTTAGGATTATGCAATTTTTATAGGAAATTTATAAAGGATTACGCGGTATTGGCACGGCCCTTACATGAGGCCACAAAAAAGAACAAATTCTGCTGGGGTGAAGATCAAGTGAAAGCATTTGAGCTGCTGAAAGAAAAACTCACGTCATCCCCAGTATTAAAACATTACAATCCAAATGTAGGATGTACAATGCACACGGACGCCTGTATAGATGGAATAGGGGCAATTCTGCTCCAAGAAGGCAGTGACGGTCAAGACCACCCGATAGCATATATAAGCCGGGCCTTGTCAAAAGCAGAGAAGAACTATTCGATCAGCGAGCTGGAGCTATTAGCAGCAGTCTGGGGAATGACCTACCTAAGGCATCTAATTTATGGACACCCTGTAAAAATCGTAACAGATCACCACGCATTATGCTGGATACACAATGTAAAAGATCACTCAAGAAGATTAGCACGTTGGGCTCTCAAGTTGGCAGAATTTGACTACACGGTATATAAAAAAGGCAGTAAGCACCAAGATGCGGACTGCCTATCACGGAACCCGGTGGCAGGATGGAGCGAAGTCGAATTAGATGAATTAGACGATATACCCACTTTCACGATATCAACGTTAGACATAGGAGAATTGCAGAATAAGGATAAGGCCATACTAGAATTAAAAACAGCAATAAGCAACCCCGAATCAACAAACGTTGACGCACTGACACGGCGAAAAATAAAGAATTTTAGGCTGAGGGAGGGCGTTCTGTATAGAGCAACACAAACTAAGGAAGGACTGGAACACGCACTCGTGATCCCCGGTCACTTAGGGAGGAAATTTTGTGGGAAGCTCACAACGCACCTACCAGCGGACACATGGGGGTAACAAAAACTCTGAGCAGACTTACTCCCAAATACTATTGGGATTCGATGACTAAGGACGTCAGAAATTACGTTAAAGGTTGTAGGGACTGCCAGGCGAGAAAAGGGCCAACAAATGATAAGCCATTGGGCTTACTCCAGCCAATAAAAGTGGGCAAAGTATTTGATAAAGTAGGGATAGACCTACTGGGACCATTCCGGAAAAGTAACCAAGGCAAGACAACGATAGTAGTAGTGACAGACTACGCGTCAAGATACGCCATCACAGCGGCCCTGCCTAACGGGAAGGCAGGACCTGTGGCAAAATTCTTATTGGAACGAGTAATACTAATTCACGGCGTTCCTAGAAGCATCCTCAGCGATAGAGGCAAGGTATTTCAATCCGAACTAGTGCAGGAATTACAACAGATTATGGGTCTGAAAAGCACTTTTACAACGGCATACCACCCTTCGTGCAACGGCCTAACTGAACGCTTAAACAAAACGTTGGCGGACATGCTGTCACTATACTGCAACACAGAGCAGACAGATTGGTGCACTTATCTGCCTTTCGTGACATTTGCATACAATACGGCCAAACAGGAAACGACACGATTCAGCCCATTTCAACTAATATTCGCAAGAAACCCCACACTCCCACTAGACGCCACCCTTTTAGAAACTGAGGACGAATCAAACACGAACGAATTAAGAGAAAAAGCTTTACTGTTAAGGGCAATTGCTGTAGACAATATCCACAAAAAACAGCAGAAGGACAAGGACATTTATGATAAATACCACAGAAATGGTGAATTTGAGGTAGGAGATAGGGTGAAAATATTCATTCCTATCAGGAAGGTGGGAAAAAGTGAGAAACTGCTACTACGATGGTTCGGACCCTACAGAATAATAAAGAAACTCAGTGAGGTTAACTACGAAGTAAAACAAGAAAAAGGGAAAAAAAACGGATATAGTACACATAGGGAGGATTTTACCATTCTATGACGAATGGACGTCGGGAGACATATCCGAGGGGGATTCGGACGTGGAATGCAAGGAAGAGGAACAATGACTAGCACAAGTCGGTCGGCCTACATGGAACGGAGACAGTAATAAAAACAATTCTTGTAGGCCCGGCACGTCGGATACACAGCATGTGGAAGTATCAGCTGGGGCAACATGGAAAACACTACCAGAAACAATACTTTATGAGGGCACTATTCCATTGACTTACGTCATCCCATGGTTAGAACCTAAACTGAGCACAGAACCAGGGGTCAGACAGGCAGATAATTGCGAGAGCAATGGCCAACACATATACTGCAGAGCGAAAAAACACTTAGAGGAATTAGAAAGGGCAATAGATGTGGAGATGGACAAATACAAAGCAGCCTGGTACCCGGAGTGGTCAGAGTCTGGAAAGACAAAACGTCAGAAACGAACGTTCTCACTAGGATTCATTGCGGACGGGCTTAATTACTGCTGCGGGGTAGCAACCCAGGAAAAACTTGACTCAATGTCCATGGAAGAGGGCAAACTGGAAGCACATATAAATGCCCTACATGGTACTATGAGTAATACACTGAAATTGATCAGTACACATTCTGAAGAACAGAAACGCTGCCAGGAAGAAACCAACATGGCAATCAAGAAAACAGAAAGTAGGGTGCACATATTAGAGGAATTCCTAAACGAGGTTCGAAAAAGGGAAATAGCAGGAAGGGAATTAGCGACAGGGTCTCTGGAGGCAAACATGCAAGCAAATCTGGGGATGGCAAGGAAAATGATCTTACTAATTAGAAGAATGCGGAGCCAATCCGCAATACAAGAATGTAGGCATAAACATATACCACTGTCACTAATTCAACCTGAGACGTTAAGGAGCGATCTAAATAAAATAAAGAACGAGATAGGAAAAGACAACATCGATTTAGCCATACCTGTATCCAACTTAGCATCATACTTCCGTATACCAATAAGCGAGTGCACCTTCTCCGGAGAACAGCTGGTGGTACACGTCAAGGTACCAACAGTAACTAAAAATCACCAGTGGCAGCTATTCCAACTCCAGACAAACCCATTCGCATGGCAGGGCCAGACATGCACATTAAAGCACTCACCACTGATGATGGCCGTAGCAAATAACCAGGGGACCACGGTCCTAAAAGAAATCACAGGCATTGCACTACACGAATGCAAACCATTTCAAGATAGGCTGTGCTACTTACCAAGGTTCTCGGGCGACCAAACGCAAGGCCCTTCGTGCGCTCGAAAACTGTTTCATGGATCCACAGTGGAAGATATAGCGGAACATTGCCCTATGCATTGCCACCAGTCGAACCTAATGATCATATCTGAAACAGGGTCCGAAGAATTCCTCATCACACACCCAAAAGCTAACACGACAATCAGCTGCCCTAAAAGCACCACTAAACTCGGGGAGGAAATGTTAAAACTACCAGGAGCATTAAAAATCAACTTACCATGCAAATGCCAGCTATTAGTAAACAAGGACGTTGTCATCCAAAAACGATTTCCTTGCAAAGACGAAGAAAATCCAGCTTCCATACGGCACATACTACCAGCCGCATGGACTAACCTAAAAACATTCGTGTTAAAACCATCAGATAGCCAGGCATTTTTACCTACCTTTCATAACCTATCAGAATGCCTAAACAGTAACTGGACCACAAACCTGCCACATTTCAACCTAACCTCAGAAAAAGAAGTAAGGTTAAACATGGACCTCGAATGGGAAAAACAGGAACACCTCGCCCACGTGGAAATACACCAGGGCAACCACTCCTTCATGTTCACGTGGAACATAGTCTTGTCAATAGCGGTAATTTACTTACTGTTACGAAGACCAACATTACTCGCATTGGCACAGGCAGCCCACACAGAAAACGGGGCACCCCAAGCACCCGGGGGGGGCACGCAGGAATACTGGCTGGGCGTGACAACGTGGCTAATCGGAGGGATAATAATCGGCGTCATATTGTACGGCCTGCTGAAACACTACCTTACCTCCCGTAAAAAACACAAATCACCCGGTCAGAGCACCGAAACTGAAGAACCTTCGTGTTGAAAATCGACGAATCATCAGAACTAGGCAAGACATTGACCGAAGGTGTGGCCCATCAATTAGAACGACAGTTGACAGGAAACGCGCGCACAGTGAACGAGCAATAAGTCAAGTCACTCAAACTTAGCATAGAACAAACAAACGACTAGATAGGATACAGATATATTTAGTACCGATATTTTTTTTTTTTTTTTTAAAGCCGTTTATTTCCAACAGGCCGAGGCCCACTTACAGGAAATTGAAAAATAGTATACGAACACAAACTTAAATAATTAATAACTAAATACTAATAACTAAAAAAAAAAGACGAACAAGAATGAAGTTACACAATACAATCAGAAAAAGGTAGAGGGAGGTAGGTACAAAGGATATGTGCTTGTGGACAACAGGATTTAGGGGGGAAAGCCGGAGAACGAGCGAAACCTGTGCAACAAGGACGAGAGACTGTCGCAAAAGATATCTGATTCAGCCGCTACACGGTTATAGGTGTGACAGGCTTTGTGTATAGGGTCCTGGAATAGGATGTTGGACCTCGCAAATGCCAATGAAAAAGTTGGTTGATGCCTAACCGCCGTACGAGGAATATTAAACGAAACCCGCTCTAACAAGTACGGGCAGTCTATTTTAGAGTTGGTAAGTTTATAAAGAAACGAGAGTGACTGCAACTCCCGACGTACAGCCAGAGGAAGTTCTGAAAACCTAAGAAGAATACGGTTATGCTCCAACCCCCTTTCTGGGTATACATTATCCTCTCTAAACATCAAGTATTTCAGGAATCTTCTTTGCACGGACTCAAGAGTTTGAATGTGGGAGTTGTATATAGGGGACCACACTATTGAACCGTAATCCAATTTTGATCTTACATAGGAGTTATACAGCACTTTGATAGTATCCTGGTTAGCAAAATGTTTGCAGTTTCTCAAAACAAAGCCCAGAGTTTTAGAGGCGCTGGCAGACACCTGTTCGATGTGAGGAATAAAAGAGAATTTGGCATCGAAAACCACTCCCAGGTCTTTTATAGTGGATAGTCTGTCAAGGGTGGATTCGCACAATGTATAATTAAATTGTACGAGGGTTTTATTTCGTGAGTATGAGACTACGTTACATTTCGAGATGTTGAGGTTTAGCCGGCTAGCCAGGCACCACTGACTGAGAACGGATATGCTGTCCTGCAAGAGGGTGCAATCCGCCGAAGTATCAATGCGATTAAATATTTTTATGTCGTCAGCATAAGCCAGTGTACTGCAATTGAGTGTTGAAATCAGATCGTTTATATAAAGGTTAAAAAGTAAAGGGCCCAGATTAGAACCCTGAGGTACGCCAGAAGTAGGAATAAACATGTCCGATCTAAAGCCCTCATACTCAACGAACTGCCTACGCCCCAAGAGGTAAGATTTCAACAACGAAACCAAGTTGTCGGAGAAACCAAAATGCTCAGAAACTTTCTGGAGTAAAAGGGAGTGGTCAATCTGGTCAAATGCCTTGGTAAAGTCCGTGTAAACAACATCAACTTGGCCTCCATTGTTAATGGCGCCGCAGACGTAAGAGGAGAACGAGCACAAATTAGTCAAACATGACCTCCCAGAATAGAAACCATGCTGATGACTCGAGAGCCCGTTGCAAACCCTGCAAAAGAGACGCTTATAGAGAATGATCTCAAACACTTTAGAAAAGCTACACAAGATTGAAATAGCTCGGTAGTTCTCGACTTGATGTGGGTCATCTTTTTTAAAGACAGGACAAACCCTGGCAACCTTCCAGACCTCAGGAAATTGACCGTTGCTCACAGAAAGATTGAACAGGTGGCAAAGTGGAACGCTCAAGGCAAAAGCACAGTCTCTCACCAAAAAGCCCGGAATTCCATCGGGGCCAGCTGTAGCTTTGTTTTTCAATATCTTGCAGGCTGAAACGACCTCATCGGGGGTAAGTACGGGAATATTTATTATCTCACATTGGTTTGATTGATGAGGGGGGGGTCCACGATCATCGGGTGTTTTGTAAACGCTATTAAAGTAATCTGCAAACGCAGATACGATATTCTGGGGCCCGTTGACTGGTTGATTTGCGTAATTCATAGTGGCCGGAATTCGGGATTGGGCTTTTTTGCTTTGGATGAATGACCAAAAATTGGAAGGATTACTTTTTATATTTGACTCAGCATTTTCAATAAATTTAATGTATGCATGATGGGATTGTGTCTTAATGAGTCTGCGCAGAGTTTTGAAATTCTCGAGGCTGCGGACGGAATTATGAGTTTGCAAACGTCGCCAAAGTCTTTCTTTTTTGAAAATGTTGTTGATCAATTCTTTGGTAAACCAGCAAGGAAAGCGCCTCTGCCTGGGGGATTTAAGAGGCGCACATCTAGCAAAGCTGTTATTAAGAATCTCATAAAAGGACTGACAGGCATGAGGAAGATCAGATGAGTCAACAACAGAAGACCAGTTGGTATGCAGCAACAGATCATAAAGCTCGGGATAATTCGCTTTGCGAAAATTAAAGTGAGTTGAGCTAACATTGTTTACAGAGAAGCCAGCGGTGGAGGATAAGGCTGCCCGAAACTCAAAAACCAAAGTAGGGTGATATGGATCTTCCTCTAGCAGAGGGGATTCACAGCGAGCGAGATTAATTTTGAAATTGGCAAAAACTAGATCAAGCAACCGGTTGTCAGAATTAAGTACGGTGTTGTACTGTGACAGACGAAGAAACTCGCAAAGCTGAAGAAGATTCCCGTGTCTGGGACTATGAGGTGCAGGTTGCATAAACGAAGGAATGTTGAAATCTCCGAGGAAAATAATGTTTTTTTGAAGGAGCGTGTCGAGAGCAGAAAGCTGATCAAAAAATGTTTCTACCTCGATGCTAGTAGTATTTGGAGGTATGTATACAGTAAATACAAAAAATACAAAATACGCACAAGTAAACTTACAACCTAAAAAATCAATACTTGGCACATTTATTCTGATTTGTGAAAGATCCATAAGCTCGGAGTTGAGCCTTCCATGAACGCCAAGCATAACCCCACCACCCCTGGAAGCATCCATCAAGTTGATTCTTCTATCCGAGCGATAAACCAAATAGAAGTCAGGAAAAAGTTCCGAGTCCAGAATGTCAGGTTGGAGCCACGACTCAGTGATTACGATGATATCATAGTCTGAGGAGGCAACACTGCTGAAGAAACGATGGGTCTTAGTCCGAAGACCACGAACATTCTGGTACAGGCAAGTTAATTCATGGTTGATGTTGATTGTTGGCTCGTTAAGTTTTTTGATGTAATCGTGGGAATGCCTCTGACAAATTTCAAAACCAGATCTTCTTCTCCATTTGACCGACGATTCCGCAGTTCTTCCTTTGTGTCCTGAAGCTGTTTTAGTTGTGCTGGAGAAAGATCCGCTTCAATGTATATCCGATGCCGGTCGGCAAAGTGTCTCCTGTTCTTCGCTACATCAGTAGTTTTCGCAAGAGTAACCTTTACGGGCTTACAACCGTTACGGTTTGGTTTCCCAAACGAGACGACATTACTGGCCACGATTTGTTGACCAGAGTTGCTGGATAGTATCGTCGAGATCTGCGTGGTCTCAGGAATGCCCTCCTCGAGATTAAAGTTAAAAATCATTACGTTGTACATACGGGTTTGTCTTTGAACGACTTCCTGGACAATCTCTTCTTCGCGGTTCTGCCGAGCAGCGCCAGAAAGAGTTGTGATCTCATCGCCACCGCCGCTCGCCGAAAGTTGCAGTTTCAGTTTTATTTCGCCAATCTCAGACCTCAGTTCTGCATTAATTCTAACTTGATCTTCATATTTAGATAGGAGATTGGTGTGTTGAGACTCGATGTGCAGTAACTTTTCCATGATATCATCTAACGAGATAGATTTGGGAGTTCCAGTGTCTTCACCGGGAACACTCGTGGGTGAGGGAGCGCCCGGCCCAATAGAGCGCCGGTGAGTTGTGTTAGAGGGTTGGTTACTAGGTTTTACAGCATTCAAGCAGGGGTTGCAAGTCCAAGTGGTCTCCTTTGCTCTGCTCCATAAGGAGGCCTGCTTGTTAAATTCGGGGTTGGTTAGACCGGAGCAACCCTTATGGAACCAGGACAGACAAGAGCGACACGAAATAGATGGTTGGTTGTCTTTAATTAATTTTTCACAGTGAGAGCACCTTGGTAGTTTGTTTTCAGGAGCCATTCGCGCTGTTTGTCCGTACCCCAAATGCTGGCTCGAGAGGAATGTATTAAAAAAATGTAAACACTTTCAGATAAAAACTGGCCCAGCAGTCAGTTTGACTAAATTAAGAACGGAAATGTAATTACTTCACGTTCCACCTCAATGAGAGTTTTCAGATAATATGTTAGCACGTTTTAGAAAATTTAAGTATTAATAATACAAATGTATAACTGGTCGCCGAAGGCGAGGGGTAAATGAAATCAGACATATCTGTCCACAAAAAGACCCCTCGCGAAGCAGCACATGGGTGTCTGGGTAGCTGGGGGGCCAGTCACCAAACGGCACCTTAAATATATACACTTCCGGTACGATTCCCTTAAAGAAAAAAAAAAAAGAGCCAGAAAAAATGAAATAGCAAGTCCCGATCTAAGAATAACATACTCGTGGAAAGTCAGAACGGACTTGGTGTAGGAGACGTAGCAGCCGGGCCCTTAACCGCCGTCTGGTGCAAGGGAACCCTTGGTAACGAGAAACTAAAGGGAAAAAGAAAGGGAAAATGACACAGAGAAAAATAGAGGAAAGAGGAAAAAGTGAACTTACTTGATTCCATTATTCTGCTCTTACACTTCGACGACCAGTTAAACAATAAAATAAGTTGTAAGGGTAACATTTTGCATAAGTAGGGTGCAAACTAAGTATATTTCATAAAGCTTACATAGTCTAAACAATTAAGTATAAACAATAAAACATAAACTTACAAAATACATATTTAAATAGGTTGACCAACCGTCACGCCCTCTACAGCCAGGATACCACAACCTAGGAACTCACGGAGCAAGCGACCATCCCGCGCACTTCAAAGTGGACGAGGAAAGTCAATAGAGGGCGCCACCACCCGCGAACTGAGTAACGGGTGCTCTGGCGCACAGATAGGCAAGACGAAGCCGCGTAAGGCCGCCCTCCAGGAAGGAGCAACAGTTTCCAGGAGAACCACAAGAGAGATAACAAGGGGAGCGTAATAAGACATAAGTTACGATTGGTCACACGTTGTAAATAAAGCCATGGGGCATGTAGGTTATTTAGTTACGTTAGGGTTAAGTGTCCGGGGCGAACACTCTTCAGAGGGGGGAGATGTCACGAATAACATAAGTTGCACCATGTTCCGTTACCTAGGCTGGCCCCGGTCTCCCCCAGTACACTGCCGAATCAGCGAGACCGGCAAATTGGGGTCATGAGATGAGTATTTAATCGGCGTCTCAAGCCATCGAAGATTACTGGTCTCTGGGTCGGTCTATCGAGCATCAGTCCGAACTTCCTAGTGCCCGGACGGCTCGATACCTTCTTGGAAATCCAGGCTGAACAGACTAGAGTCCTTACGCAACCCAGTGGTGACCGTCGGGACTCTTGATCCTTTCAGTACCTAAAGTAAGTCCTTTAGGGCGTGTCGGTCATAGGGGTTCCCTGCTCGTATCGAGCGGGTTTCGCTTGGCGACACTCCAAGGGGGGCTTGCTGTGCATAAAGTAAATCCTTCGGGCTTGTCGGACATAGGGGTTCCCTGCTCGTATCGAGCGGGTTCCGCTTGGCGGCACATCAGGAGGCCTTACGCACACTCACACACACACACACACCCCCACGCACCCCCTCGTAGAGAGTGTTCCATGGGCGTCCCGCCTGTAGCGGTACTAGCGGCCCTCTTAATCTGGGGGTAAGATTTAGTTAGGCATCATCGTCAGTATACAAATAAAGGATACATACTTGAGCTACGTTTGTTGTTTCTCTTCCTGCGCCACCCCCGAAACGTGACAATATTTTGGACACGCTTGTCAACTGGAGCTTCATAGAAATCATTCACTTCCTTTATTCTTAATGTCACGTCAATATTTGGATTATTAGTGCAACAGCTATACGTCTCACTTACGACATCTTGTCCTATTTCGTCTTCTAAGGCGCTGTCGTTATTATTTTGGTTTTCTTCTCCCAATAACAAGAAAAAATTATATTATAAGCGTTTGTAGCTTTACAACACACATCGCAATTCATATTTTCACGTTTAATTTATGAGCCCTTCTGGGTTCATCAATTAAACTGACTCACGACGTTAAACGTCGCGCCGGGATCTCAGTTTTAAGGATGGAATCAAACACTATCGAGTTTTCTATTAAACACTTAAGTCTATTGACCAAACATTTATAAGTGGATCCGTATAATACAGCCATAATCCAACACACTAAAAGTTAATAATTCAACTTATTAGGTATTTCTCTTACTAATTGTACTTACATGAATACATAAGCTAAGGACTTGTCGCACTACTGTCGATTGGTTCACACTCATCCAATACTGCTGAAATCGGCGTATTTTATACCCGATTGATCGGCTGACGTAGTTTGTTATTGTTCGTCGCCTGTTTTTCATATTTCTGTAAAGCAGGTGGTGGTGACTCATCGACGATACGATGCACTAGGTGCATCCTGGTGCGACCTTGCATGCCTCGTGCGCTTAATATTTCGCTAAATTTTTAACAAAAATAAAAATATATCGTTTAGCCTAATACAAATTTTAAAGTTACATGTGTACATACGAAGACATTATAATAAATGGTTAGTAGGTTTACATATGAAGACCACAGGGGAAAAAGGCGCTTTGTCAAAAAAATCGATTTCGAGAAAAACCAGTTTAAAGGTTTTAATTCCTTACAGTCTTGTTTAAATTTTAACTAGATTTTTGAACTAGGGTAGAAATGACGACTCAGCATTTGTAGTAGCACCTATTAGGTAGATTTTAATGTAGCATGTAGCGTGGTTTACAAAAACAACATTCTTTCACTTGACGTCATAAAAAAAATGGAAAAACGCGCCATGTCCATGCGCGACATTCTAAGAAGGCGCCATGTCATTAAGTGAACACTCAAGTAATGGTGTTTTCAGCAAAATACTTGCATGCTTCATCTATTAAAAAACAGGATTTTTTATTATTTTTTTTTGTTTTTAAATAGAAAACTTACCCTGCATGATACTATAAACTAATTTCGAGTCAGAGAGGCTTCAGGTATTTTAATTTATTGAATGTGGAATATTGGAAAAATAATTCTGCGCCTCGGGCCCACAAAATTTTTTCAAATCTTGCAGATTTTTCCACTTAATGTGACTTATTGGTAAATGCTCTAAAATTCTTAAATAAATTATGATTATACCATTGTAATATTATCAGTAGAAAACTTACGTACCATTGTATAAATAATCGGGCAGTTCAAATTCTCCGTTTCTGCACTTTTGAGTAGGTTTAAATTTTGGGTTTGTTACAGGGCTGGATTCTCACATCCCATTATATGTCGTCCTGTAGTAAATTAGGCGAGGATGCTCTAACTATTTTTAGTTCTCGAATCGGTCGAGTTGGAAAGGGACATTTTCTTCTGTACCTCTCTCTTACCGGCGCAGAAAATAAACCAAAAATATATACTAACTGGAGCAACAACTTTTCTTCTACAAATCAGAAGAAACATTATGATATATTAGGTCCTTGTTATATGTAAACAAGGTAATTGATGCATTTTTTGAAACACACATTGTAATTTTTTCAAATTTAGGTGGTTCATATTTTAGTCCACCGCGACGGTTGAACAAAAAAAACAAAAATATTGTATTTGCTCTTTAATGAAAAAATAGGTCTTGCTTATTTGTTATTCTTATTAATTACCATTAACATTATGAAAAATTTGAAAACACTGTTTTTCTTTACCTAAACAAAGTGGAACTTGACAGGTTGAGCATTGCCAGTCAGTACGGACAGGCTTGGCTTTCGAACTGCATAATCCACACCGTCTTCTGGAACTTCTGACTGGTTGATGAGCAACTGAACATAGTCGTATCTCATCCGGAACAAAGGGTTTGGACTTCTTAATTTGGATAGCAGGACCAATATTTTTTCTTCTTGAATGAAGTGACACCAAAGTATGTGCAACTAATCCATCTATAATATTCCGTCTAAAGTCTTTCGCCGAAGCTTTATTATCAAGTGGTAACATTTTATAAAGACAGTAGGCATTTACAACAGAGGCGTCCAAGAAATAGAAAAATATTCGGTGCCACCACTTATTACTCTGACGATTAATTTTATAATTTGAAAGTAGCTGATCGAATTTATCAACACCGTTCATATTGCTATTATACTCTCGCAATGCCATTGGACATTGTATTGTAATAACACTGCCATCTTTATTACGCCGGTTTACTTCAGTGCAGTCTTCTGGGTTGTGATAAGTTGACAATAAATGTACAGCTCTTTTGTCCTTTCATTTTAGAGCCAAAATGTTTTTGTTGCTTGTGTACCAGTCAAAATCGCCTCTTCGAAGCTCTTTATCACTTTTGAAAGAAGGAACATGTTTTCTATTTGGGTTTATTGTACCTACAGAATATATGTTTCTTTGTTTCAAACTGTGCATAAGCTCTACGGTTGTGAAATAATTGTCAAAAAAAAGTTTGTGGTTTTTTCCCTCGAAACCCTTTGTAATGCCGGGTCCACATTAAACGGACAAAACAAAAACAGAAAACAAAACAAAAACAAAACTTTTTTAAAACTTTTATGCAACAAAATATTTTCGAAACAAAGTCCACATCGCAGACCGTTTATTAAAAACAAAACAGCAACAAACATTCCATGTTTCAGCTTTGTCTTTGCAGTCCACACTGTAGCATGTTTCGTTACCGTTTTCGTGCTGAAGAAGACGACGATTTCGTATTAATGGCTGGTTATTATTATATTTTGTTAAATTTGAAGAAGAAAAGAAGACGTTTTTGGGTGAGACCCACTTTGCGCAGACGAACGAGTCACGGAGTCGAAAATTTGATTAGTGATATCCGTAAAGACGACATTGGTTTATCAGGCGAGATACGTTCTAGTTTTACCAATTATTTAAGAATGTCTAGCGAAGATTTTGAAAGTTTGTTACAATTAGTTGGACCAGCGATACAAAAGAAAAATACGAATTTTAGAAATTCTATTTCTATAACAGAACGTTTAGCTGTTACCTTAAGATTTCTGGCAACCGGTGATTCATACCATAGTCTGATGTACCAGACAAGAATATCTAAGCAATCAATTTCACAAATTGTGCCAGAAACATGTGAAGCTTTGGTAGAAGTTCTGAATGGTTTTGTTAAGGTAAGTAAATTAGCTTGTGTTTATTTTATTGAAAATAAAATCGCATAATTTAATAGCATTTATTTTGATTCCGTGTGACAGTAAAAAGACATATAAAAAATAGGACCTTAAAAAATAATAAAAACATTTTCGATGAGGTTGATTATACTTCATCCCAAGCACTGTCGCGTGTGTTTTCACCTGTAAAGTCCATACCTGATTGTGAGGTCGACTGAACCGTTGCAAGCGGCTGCAAATAAGTGGTATTTGGTAAAGATTGTACACTGGACAGCTGTGCGTATGACTGGACGCTAGGTGGATTTGAGTAAGTCTGCGAAATGGAGGAAGATGCTGGCGAGACTGAGGGCAAACGAACGTATTGTGAGAGTTCTCGATGTACTTGGGAGGTTTGAGGAGGTTCATTATATTTGCCTAATTCGGCTTCATATAGTAGAACATTTATTTGATGTTGTAAGGTTATTTGTGCATAACGAGTCGGCAAATTACGCAACTTTCGAGCAACAATCTCGCCAAATACATCAAAATCGTCAGGCTGGGCCCATCGACGTTCTTGCCGGTCCTGATGCACAGACTTTATCATTGAATAAATTTCTTCAGATCGCTCGTCAGTAGTATTTTTTGTTACCGGCTTTTTCTTTCTTGCTGGTGTACTTTGTTTATGCGAGGTTGACTTATCAGAAGGTAAAAGGGGAACTTCACTTTGTTGGTCTGGTTCTGCACCATCGTCATTATCCAAAACAGCTTCTGTTATTTCTGTTTCACCTTCTTCACTGCTATAGGAGTCTTCAGATACCTATAACAAAAAGGAAAAAACGAAATTAGCAATTCCTTTAAATTTTTCAATAAAAAAAGAAGTCGAGTTCTTATTTTTTTCAGAAGGTATTATTTGAACATCATAATATTTTTGTTCCAGACACCTCGCAATGAAGACGAATGGAGGCAGATCAGCACCGATTATCATAAAATTTGGAATTTTCCTTTATGTCTAGGCGCAATGGACGGAAAGCATATTTTAATGGAAGCTCCTGCTGTTAGTGGAAGTGAATTTTACAATTATAAAGGTACATTTAGTATTGTACTTTTTGCAATAGTGGACGCAAATTATAATTTTATTTACGCAAACGTTGGGTGTCAAGGCCGAATTTCGGACGGAGGAGTATTTAAAAATACCTTGTTTCATAAATTAATGGTTGATGGACGATTAAGTTTGCCACCAAAAACAATTCTTGCCGGAAGGGAAAGAGAATGTTCCTATGTGTTTGTAGCGGACGATGCTTTTCCCCTTACTCCTCACATCATGAAGCCATATAGTGGTCACCAAGAAAAAGGATCTGTTAAAAGGATATTTAATTACAGACTTAGCAGAGCGCGAAGAGTTGTGGAGAATGCATTCGGTATTTTGGCCGCCCGATTTCGCGTACTTCGCAAACCTATACTGCTACAACCCAAAAAGACAGAACAATTGGTTATGGCGTGCATTCATCTTCACAATTATTTACGGAGAAGCTCGCCATCTAGAAATAGGTATACGCCACCAGGGAGTTTCGATATTGAACACTTAGACAGTGGTACACTTGAAAATGGTGAATGGAGAAAGGCGACTGAAAATCAACAATCTTTCCGAAGTTTAAGTCGTATTGCTCGAAAACCCTCACTGGAAGCTGCGGCCATTAGAGATGAATTCGCACAGTACTTTGCTTCGGAGCAAGGGCAAGTTCCTTGGCAAGTAAATTACTGCTAATCAATAAAACCTTTCTGAATATGTATACCTATTATATATTCTAATCGTTAGTAAATAAACACTTTAATTACTTACTTGCATATTTATGGGCAATCCTCCAGCTTCTTGAGTTTCACGTGGTTTATTCTTGTCCTTAAGAAAATTCATAAGCGCATATCCAAACCATTTGGATACGAACTTTTGTCCCGCGCCAGACTTTTTGTACTGCTGGTAATTCCGTTTTTCTCTTTGATATTGAGAGTTGATATTTCTAATTTTTCTTTCAATTTCTTCCGCTGATACGTTCAGAGTTCGTCCAAATTCCTTTAATGCATCAGCCTTTTTATAACGATTTTTATAGTCAATATTATTTGGGTCCCATAACAATGGTGTCTCTCTATACATTTCTATTAATAAACAAGTATTATCCACTGTCCACTTTGATTTTCCCGACATCGTTTTCACAAAAACTGTTAACCACACGCGAACGATATTGAAAGTTTTGTTTCTCCGTCCGCACTGAATCGACACAGTTCCGGAAAAAGCAAACAAAACAGAAACCCTTTGATGTTTACCGACCAGCGACGGGACTCAAAATTGTTGCGGAATTAGGCGACAAAACAGAGGCGAGACAAAAAAGTTGCGTAAATGTTCCAACTTTGTTGCAGAATTGTTGAAAAACATAAAGTTTCTGTTTTGTTTCTACTTTGTCGGTTTAATGTGGACCCGGCATAAGATTGGTTACCACTCTGAAAGCTAGGCCCTTTTCTGCGGTTTGAACGCTTGACTTGCCTGTATAGATATCAAACTTTAGACAATATCCTGATTTGTCGCAAAGCATCCACACCTTATAACCTCTTTATAGGTTTTTTGGGCATGTATTGCTTGAGAGTACTTCTGCCTTTAAATTTGATCATACTCTCGTCAAGAGCCAGAACCTCGCTTGGTAGTAGAGACTTTGCAAAGGCCTTTCCTAAATGATCTAAAACTGGCCGAACTTTATAAAGTCGGTCAAAATCGGGAGAATTACGATTAGCCATAAGTGAGTTGTCGTTAATGTGGAAGTGTCCTAAAAGCCACCCAAATCTTTTCTGACTCATCAGCGAACTTATGTAGCTGTCATGAAGGTCTGGTGAGCTGGACCAATAGTCTTTATAACTTGGCATTCGTTTGATTCCTATTAGCAAATTTATGCCTAAGAATGCGGACATTTCGTTGAATGTGGGTTTGGAAAAGGGTTTACCGGTTTGGATTTGTTCCTGTTGTGCATATAAGTTTGTCTCAAATACCAGTTTTTCAATAATATTTTTGTCAAAAAATAAACTAAAAAGTGACATAGGGCTCGGATTTGATGAAAGGATTTGATCTGGAATACCAGTTTTCTCATTGAACACTGCAGGACTATCAAAACGTACATTTTTTCCCCAATCTGGAGAAAATTCTTGAGAATCGCATTCAACAGTATTACCTTTTAGCCTTTGTTGTAAAATAGATAAGGGTTCGTTTTCTGAATCACTTTCACTTTCACCGTCGGACATAACAATGCTAATGTCTTGTTCACCATCTGGAATTTGTTCTCCATCAAGTTGGCCTTCAAGGTTAGCATCCTCATCAATGGACTCGTCTCCTGATGGAATTGACTCTGCATCAAAATTTTCAATCTCTCTTCTAGTTCTTGTCGGGTCATCCCAACTAAATGGAATGGAAGATATCCGTTTTCCATGATATATCGGTTTCCGCTCGCAGCTGAAATAGTCTGAATTAAATTTGGCAACTGACGCGGTGGTTCAAAATAAGAACCACCAGTTTTAACGGAAATCCGATAAAACAAAAAAGTGAATCAACAAAATATCTTGTTATACTTACTTATTTCCAAGTACTAAGTCGAATTGACATAAATATAATGAGAAAAAATACGTTATTTTATATAAACAACGTCGACCATGTGAAACACGTGCTAACAGTGCAGAAGTAAACAAAACACTGGCGCCAAAGAGAGCAAAGTGACAAAAAATTATCTCATATTCACTCTTACGCTTTACTATACCAAAGTAACGCCTAGCCGAGCGCTCGGTTTAAATATTGAGCGGCTGCTCTACTTGCAAAATGAGTTTGAATAGGTGGTCCATAAATAAGACCACTAACTCGGTTGGGTTGTATTTATCGTGGTATAAATTTTAAACCACTACCTCGGTAAGAGTTAAAAAAGAACGTCCAGTTCTTAAAATTGCTTTGTTACACTTCAACCACTTCAAAGGGCATTGGTTTAACTCTAGCTGATTTGAATACTTCAATCCAATCTTCCGGTACTTCAGCTCGGCTCTTTTGATTAATCAAACCAAAGTCTTTGTCGCACTCCAAATAGGAATGCCCTCTTATTGGAAAAGTAAGTTTTATCGATTGTAGCCTCTTTTCAACGTGGACTATATAGTGAAGAAGTCGGAACACAGTATAGTTCTTATTTTGCCCCCCACACGAGTCGCAAAATATTTCTAAATGTTGAACTTCTTCGTTGAGATAGTTGAATACAAAGTGATGAAGCAAGGAACTGACCGAATCACTTCCCTTATTTCCAACAGTTTCTGGAAATGTATAAAATATTGCTTGAGAAGTCGAAAGTAGTAGCCATGTTTTCATCTGATTTTCTGGCTCACTAATATAATTACCAAACCATGTATGGGCTGGACCTTCCAAAAAATTAGCTAAATAAGATATTTTGTGATTTTCTGACCAGCTATTTACAATCGCTGCTTTTTCGTATTTATTCACAAAAATAATGGGAGAGTCAATAGAAGGGTTAAATGTAGGTGGACATGTAAACTTTGGGGTGGCTGGAGTTTTTGGCTCAGCCAAAGCTGCCTGTAGGGTCATGTTAGCCATTACTGAAGTATCGTTAGGGCGTATCACACGGTTTCTCTCCCGAATTACAGGGGGTGGGCAAGGATTATTACAACCTTGTAATAAGTCTGTGGGGCGGGATGAGGTAAGCTTTGGTGGCACTACCACTTCTAAGGGACTTTCTTGCCAAGGACCTTCTGTTTCTCGCGGTTTAGGCGGAGTTCTACTCAATGAAGCTCTTGGTTTGAAATAAACTTCCGTGGATTGGGGCTTAGAAGTTGAAGCCGAGGCTTGGGGAGTTTGAGCTTGAACGCTCACGACAGTTTTGTCAAGAGTATTTTCTTCGTCCTCACTGCTTGTCAAACAAACAACTGAACTGGGTTTGTCAAGCTTTTGTTTTTGTGAAGAAGTTGCCGTTTGTGTCGAAGCAGGAGAACACACAGTCGAACTATGATGCGCTCGGGTTTGAAATCTTTTAATTCTTTTATCACTTTTTCTGGGTTTCGACCTTTAGCGATAGCTTCACGTAACACGAATTTTTCTTTTTCCGACAAACTTTGAGCCCTACTGCGAGTTTGACTCGATCTTTGTCACTCGATTCACTCATGGACAATTTTTATTATGCCAATGACTATTTAAACTCATGTATGTGTTATGTTTATTTATTTATTTACGTATTTTATCTATTTTTTTAATTTTTTTTTAATATTATTAAATTTATTTTTTAAACAAGTTGATTATTCCTAGCAATTTCTTTGCGATTTTGCTTATTCATCAAACTAATAATTTTTTTAACGCTAAAATACACAAGCATTAATACCCCCATGCACAAAAAAATAATAATTAAAATTTCCTTAGCTGACCATGAATTATCTTTTCCCGAATTATTTGATAATCCTTTACTGTTTCCTGCTTGAGGGATAATAATTTCTTCCTCTTTTGAAGATGTACCACCCATATTAAACCTAAATTTTATCAAATGAGCGCTTCAATAGCAAAGGTAACCCCCAAAATATCACTAAATACATTAACGTTACTATCCCTAGCCAAAAGATAATAATACCTAAAATTTCTTTTATAGCCCACACATTATTTTCCTCAATCTGTATCATACCCCAAAAGATAAAATAAAAATAAAAAACTCAACTATTGTTTTTCATCCATCTCAAAACAGACCGGCGTCTCCACCAAATGTCACCTTTAATTTATGAGCCCTTCTGTGTTTATCAATTAAACTGACTCACGACGTTAAACGTCGCGCCGGGATCTCAGTTTTAAGGATGGAATCAAACACTGAGTTTTCTATTAAACACCTAAGTCTATTGTCACGATCTAGTTTTTAGTCGTAACGCGGGGACGTGTAGGCTGGGGTCGTAGTCAAGTTAAACTCAAAGATTGGATAACAAAAACAACGTTTATTCATAGAGAAAGATTAAATGAATACTGAATTTATAAGACGCATTGTCAGACATAAGTTGGTTTAATAGAGTTTGTACTTACATGATAATTACTTCACAAACCATTTTGGACGAGGGTAAGTGTCAGGGTAGAGTTCCCTCAACTTTCGCGACCGAACCGTTTAGTTTTCGCGGATAATTTCTGACTAACCCTCCTTCCCAATTTCTCGGCTATTTATTGTAAGGTATTGCGATCCCTTAGTCAGTTAAATTTCTTAATTGCTTGTCTAAGCACTTGGATCATTGTCCGAACAATTGATGACTTATTGCTGACTGGTGATTGCAACACCTTAGCTAGCTTCCGTTCTAAAAAGGTTCGATTGCTTATTTTGCAACTCAAGTGGTCGACGACTTGTTTCGGTCAGTGGCCGATTATTTGCTGAATAAGTAATTAACGAAAATCTACTTGTGACACATTCCCCCGGCCGACAAAAGGTAGTCCCTAGCTTTTCACAATATTAAAATTAAAAATAAATCATAAAATGTAGTATCTATGGACATAAGTTCCGATAGGTTGATAAAAAAAAAAATAAATAAATTCCGTTATTTTCGTTAGTATCCCGTTCATACCCCAAAAGAAAAATTATAAAAGAAAACATATAACAATAAAAATAAATGTTTTTGTTATTTTCTTACCTCTAGAGTTTGTAAAAAAAAAAACTTAATGTCTCTATGCTTTAACACTGAGGCGGGAGACTTTTCACTCGCGATTCACTAATATTCCGCGCACTATTGTTTGTTTGGGGATTCTATTTTCTTTTCGCGGCACTTCACTGCACTAAACATGGCTTCTGAAGACAATTTGGACGGTGTCTGCAGCCTGGAACTACATATCTGTTTACGTTGGATGTGCAGGTGGAACAATTCCCAGAACTATATTTTGACGGTTGCCTGGAACCGATGATGGTAGGATGGTACTGGCCGAGGACAAAAATATCACTAGAGCAACATATTTTCTGCCTTTCTGCTCTGCTTCTCGGTCTTTTGGCTAAGATCAAAATGTAGGCCCTTGTGCTGGACCTTTTCGCTAAGATCAAAGTGTAGCTCCCGACAAAACTTGACGGGGGCCGATTTGGGATCATCCCCCGCGGCAGGTCACCACGGCCCAGTGTGTCTATTCCTACCGCGGCCACGATCACAAACCGACTCAACTGTGGTCGCGGTCTGACGTCCCGTGGCTGGTTTTTCATCGTCAGCGTTTCCAGTCTCCTTAGAGAAATGCCCGGACCTTTAACTTTTGCTGATTCTAGTTTCCATTTCCAGTGGCGTGTATTAGTTTTTACCGAGTCTGATCCAAAGCCTTGATCGCTCTTCATTTTGTAGTGGTTTCCTTCTGGCTTCTTCGCGTAGTAACTCCCGTCAGTGTTAAACGCAATAACAAAAAACGTATTACTACCTACTGCTAATTAAATCTTAATGTCTAACATTCCCGTTATAATCATAAAATCCCTCGTAAAATATATAGGCATATTGATAATAGCCTTAGTTAAGTTATGCACTAAAAAAAAAATAAATCCCTTTGTTTTTCTTAAATATGATATAAACCTATATTATAAATTGTCCATTTGCCTACCACTGGTTTTATTTTGATACATTGTAAAGCCTTACTGTAATTCTTCGAAAACTTGCAATATGCTGATCAAGCTCTGCTTGCTCATATCATTTCATGTGAAAACAGTTAACGTCCTAATATTGAAACTTTGTAATCTTTTTCTTACGTGCCCCGTTTGACTTTTATAAAGTCTTCAAGTTACATTTTGCAATCGTTTATTTATTACATTTAGCAACTCATATAATTTTTGAATTTGTAAACCCGTGGAATTTAACGCCCCATATTTCGACTACGGTACTTAATTACCGCATATGCTCGTAGTGTATTTTTTTGCCCCAATATACTTTTTCTTTCATTTGCCCCTTATTATTTTTATATAATTATTTTGTTTCTTTACATACCATTATGTAATTATTAATCTTCGCGCGCGCTTTTTATTAATTATTCTCGTATGCTGGATTGTGCAAGTTAGAAATGAAATAACGATGATATTTATTCATCAGCAGTTTTTTGTGAACGTTCGTACCGCGATGACTTAAATAACAAAGTGATTGTCATCCGCTTGCAGCATAGGAGAAGAATTAATTTTAGATACATGTATCATTTTTTCCTTTTTCCCTTACTAAGGAAAATCACTTGCGTACTTTAGTACACTCTATTTGGGCTAATACTGTTTCGCCTTGGGACAGTGAGCGTAATTCTTTATTTTCTTTTAATTCGAGCGTAAAAGTTTTTGATTCTGTAGAGCTTTTATTTTCGCCCATCTTAGTCATTTCAATTCTTTCTTTTTCTTTTATAGGCGATTTCGGATTTCCACGGCGTCTGCTTTTCCTGCAGTTTACTACGTATTTTATGAGTTTATGTGCTATAATAATTACGAAAAGAATGAGGCACGCACAAGTAGTATAAAAGAATACATCATGTACATATTCAGAGGATGTTTCCTCTTTTTGGTCTACTCTCGCGGCAGTTACTAAGGTTGACGCTATTACTACCTTATTTTACCTTGGTGGCTGATCGTTTAGCCTCGTGTTACATGTACCCCTCGACGTACCCTCGTCCGAGCCGAACTTAGTCTGACAGTTTATTTAAGATAAAAATAATTTAGTTATACTAAAAAGTTGATCAAATCTATTCATTCATTGAAATGTGAGTGTAATGTGCTTTGAGGAAACGTAAAAATACAAGAAATAATCGATTTAAAGTGAATAATAAATACAACCAATAAGAAAACTTCCAAAGTAACGCATAACCGATTGCTGTCAGTATTAGGAATTTTCGATACATGAAAGTTTAGACAAATGTAGTTGCTTTTCAATTTTCATCTGATTAAAAGAGACAAGAAACGAGCTTTTTGTAAACATGTTTGTATTAGTCTTTCTTTTTCTTGTTTTCAACTTTAACATTGGGTTTGTTCTTATAAAATTCTTTTACGGCCCTTATTTACACATACAGCAAACAGAATTGCTATGTGCCATTTAAAATAAATGTACTTCTACCAATACAGACATTTCTGTATTATTTAAACACGCTGCGACATCATCAAAATAATTATACATCATCCCGTTGCACGGGGTAAATTCATCCCAATCTAGGGGTACTTTCATCCCATTTTAGGGGTAATGTGCACTCAACACTCATAAGTACACAACGTAATAGCTGAAGTCGCTATAAGAACACAAATCATTGTTGTGCCTGTTTACATCACCGCAACATATTAAGAACCCTTTATTTCGTTTTAACAGGTCGCTTGTAAGAACAAACCCTATGTGTCACTTTTATTATACAAAACTAAGCTACGTTATCAGGTGTTTATACGAGTTCGATTATTTCTTTTGTTTCATACTCGCTAGTTTTCTTAACAAACAAACAAAAAAAATTGAACACATTTTTGGTTTTAATTTTTACCTCGATTAAGTTCGATTCTTCTTATTTCAAAGATCTTATTTGAGTCACTAGCCCTTTTGACAAAAAAAAACATTTTTTTTTTTCAAATTACAAAATTAATTTCAACTCAAACAAAGATTGGATACCAACACCTAAAAAAATTCTTCTAATGTAGAATAACGACGAACAGAAATTAACCCCAGAAGCTAACACCGCTTTCCTCCACCCGTGTTTCTTCTTCAACCCAGGAATTGTCTCGCCTCCTATACCATGTCCTTGTTCCTGCTTCCTCGCATGATTTCATATCTGCGGTAATTTCATCGCGAAGTCTTCGGAGCGATAATTGGAGTTGGAGAGGATCCGTGCTGTAGTTTGAAACAGTCTTCCCTGTTTGTAAATAGCTAAGAAAGACCTCACTGAACTTGCGCTTTCTGATCCCATTGAAGCTAGGTCTAGTTGTTGCACAAGGTTCCATATTTCCCATGTTTTTGGTCAGCAACGGTTGTGCCATTTTGGATACCATTGTAAAGAATTTGGGGGTAAAAGTAACTTTAGGTGATGCCTTTTTGTGAACACAGCAGAGAGTTGCTTTCTTTGTTTCCAAGCACCCCAATTTGTTATTGCACTCAACACTCCTAGATCGTCCATGTATGTGCCAAACATTGAATGGAAAACGACCTCAGCTGTGTCACTCTCAGATCCACCACTTCGCATGGTAAATTTCACCTTGTTTGCCATTACTGCATCTGTATAGTATTGAAGCATGTTGGAATTAGCGAAGTTCCATTGGAAATCTGCCGGTTTTGCACTTGCTGCAAGTACATACAATCAAACCCAAGCATGTTATTATAAATGGGAATATGAATCAAAATAACCAAATTTAGGTGTAATTTACTTACCTAGTTTCCCTGTACACTCTGTAATTAAAAACTAATTGGATTCAGTCCAAATACCACAAAAAACAGATTTTTAATAAAGATTACTTTAAAACACTGCACACACAGTAAAAAAAACTAAAAAAACAAGTGAAGTTGGCTAGTGTGAAATGGTCTGACATGAAAGGAATTCTCTGATTGGTCGAATTCAACATTTTCAACCAATGGGCGTCGAGAATTGTTTCCACCATATTTAAAAATGTAAAATACAGGAAATGTTTTCATGATGTTGTTTCCAGGATTTTTTTAGTAATAAACATAATAAAACCAGACAAAACAAGCCAGCAGAGCGTTAAAAACAGCCAAAAGTCAGTTTAAGTAATAAATATAAGGTTTCACAATCTTGGAAAATAAATTTTCTGCGTAGATTTAGCTGTGGTCAGCACTAACAAATCAGCTAATTCCTTCATAAGTCCCATTACTCTTCCCGGGGAATCTGAGTCCTTTAGAGCCGTTGCAATTTCACCATACATGGGGAGCATACGTAGTGAGTTTTTGACTGCTTCCACTAATTTCTGAGGATAGCTCTTCTCATTGATTAGCATCACACATTGAGTCATTGGCCCCAGGCTCTTCAATAATCCAGTCTTCCTTTCTGGTGGCAAAGTGATTCCTTGTAGTAAGGGAATGTGTTGGTTAGTCAATCCGTAGTATGCTAAACCCACATTTCTGTCGTTTGGAGTCAGCTCAATTCTACCAGATGTATTGGTTCTAGCTCTCTTAATTTTGGTAGCTATGTCTCCTCTAACTTGGAACTTAGTAACTCCAGTTCTTACCTCGTCAAAGAAACCTTTGAAGGCAGTCAACAGGTTCACTATAGGAGTAGCCATCATCCAGTCTAGATGAAGATTTAGAGCTTTGAATTCAGTCGCAATTGCAGCTATGTTGATATCTGTTTCACCTATTTTGGCAGTATAAGCCCTGTACTTGTCGTTTCCGAAATCAGCACTGTTTTGGGTCCTCCTCAGTAAAGTGTACACAGTGAAAAGCACCCCTGAAATCTGATCTGAGATATCAAGATCTATCACATCATTTTGGTAAATTTTTTCGAAACCTTTGGCATTTGTAGGCAATTTCGAAACAATTAGATCGTATAACTGGAATATTATGCCAATCTGTTCATTTTTCTTTGTGATTTCGTTTCTATCAACCTCCATTTCGTCAGCCATTTTTCAAAATGTTTAAGGAATCCTCTTAAAAAACTTCTTATTATTTCTCACAATTTTTTTATAAAAAGATACTATCTGTTTTTGCTATAGTGGTATAGTATAAGTATATAATGGTAATGGTATATATAGGTAAGTTGTCACGATCTAATTTTTAGTCGTAACGCGGGGACGTGCAGGCTGGGGTCGTAGTCAAGTTAAACTCAAAGATTGGATAACAAAAACAACAACGTTTATTCATAGAGAAAGATTAAACGAATACTGAATTTATAAGAAGATAATAAAATAAATAAAAAGCATTGTCAGACATAAGTTGGTTCAATTCAATTCGGAGTCGTCATTTGCAGGATCGATTCGATGAAAATTTCGGTTTTGATGTCCGGTCCAACCGTCATCAGATTCTTCCTGAGAGAAAAAAGGATCTGGCTCGTAAATAAGCGATACTGAAGTGTCTAACTCTTTATCGGAAGTCAATTGGTTACCGATACGACTTGGCCTCAAATCGTCCACGTGAATGATCGAAATCGAACCCTCGAGTTCTATCTCGTAAGTTGAATCCGATAACTGTTTAATCACTAAGCCTGGACCTCTCCATACAGGTGCAAATACACCTGGAGCTCTGGCTCGTACGTTTACTTGATCCCCCACTTGAAAAATTACTTTAGGCTTCTCGTCTTGTCTAGGAAACATTTTCTTTTGATACTGGCATTGTCTTGAAAATACAATTTTGTTTTTACGTTTCCTGTCCTTTGGTGATAATAGTTTTTTCTGTTTACTCTACTGAGACTGCCATTCTCCTGGAAGAGGCAGCTCATACCCTAGTACTATAGCCGAAGGGGTCTCTCCTGTGGCTGCATTTCGCCTTCCACGCAGTACTTGCAAAGCCAAAGGGAGTTTCTTCTCCCAGTTCGCTTCAGGGCTGTCCAGAAGGAGTACTCGAAGGACTTCTTAACTCCTGCACTCGCCTCTCCACTGGATTGGCCCTTTGATGATAAATCGCACTGTAAAGATGTGTTACTCTGTATTTATTGCAGGATCTGCTTAAACATTTACTGGTGAAAACTCTCCCATTATCAGATATCAAAAAATGCGCAACTCCATATCTGGAGTATATCTCTCTTTCTAATACGTTTACGACGTCAGATGCAGTTACTCTTTTGAAAGTGAAAGCTTCTAACCATCGCGAGAATACGTCTTCCACGAGTATTATATACTTATTTTTAGTCCCGGACGCTTCCGGGTATGGACCAAGCACATCTACAGAAATCATTTCCCAAGGAAACTTAGGTATTCGTGGTTTCTGGGGAGCTGCATCTTGACGCTGGACTGTTTTTGCCAAACCGCAAACAATGCAATTTGCAATATATCGTCCGACATCTCGAAACATGTATCCCCAAAAATAATGTTTAGATATTCGTCTGCTAGTTTCGGCGGTCCCAGGATGAGCAAAATACTCAGTGTCATGATACGCCTCTATGACCTGAGTAACTAATTTTCTGGGTACGACCAAGCGATCACCTTCTGAATGTCGCCTCCATAAAAGCCCGTTGTCCACAGCAAATTTTCGCAATAGTTGTTCCTGTTCTGGTGTCAAAATGTCATTGGTTTCCTTAAGAGCAGATATGGTGGCTATCATTTCCACCATATAATTAACATTTGCCTGTTCTCGAGCCACTTTATCGAACAGTGCGTCAGCATCTAGATTAGCCAATTCAGTTTCAATAGTGACGCCATTATCCATCAAGTTCTGATCGGGATTTTCTCCTCCTGGTGGAACGAGTCGGTCATTGGCAGGTTCGCCTTGATAATCAATGTCGTCAGGTCGACGACTAAGAAGATCAGGTAAATAGTTTTCTGAACCCCGAACATGCTCTAGTGTGAAGCTATATTCTTGTAACTGGAGCGCCCAACGAGTCAATTTGGCTTTAGTGTCTTTAAATTTTTCCAGCCATGTAAGACATTTACTATCTGTCACGAATGGAAAATCCATTAATTGAAAAGATGGACTGATTAACTTAAAAAACATCGAGGATTGCGAAATGTTAAGCGCACGAGGCAAGGTCGCATCACGATGCACCGAATGTGTCATGCACCGAGTGCACCGTATCGGTGATGAGTCACCACCACCTGCTTTGCAGAAATGTGAAAAACAAGCGACAATAACAAACTGCGTCAGCCGATCAATCGGGTATAAAATACGCCGATTTTAGCAGTAGAGGATAAGTGTGAAACCGATCAACGGTAGTGTGACCAGCTGACCCGAGAAGTCGTAATGTCGACTCTCCTCGGTCAAAAAGATTAAGTTAATTAGTCCGTTCTCTAAGTTGTTTAAAAACGCGAAGTGACCAAGCCATTGCCAGGAAAAGCTAAGTCCTTAGCTATGACGATGTAAGTACAATTGTTAATTGTCAACCTTTTGTTTACAACCGTATTGTGCATCCATTTGTGTATTCCGTGTTTAATAGATTTATGTGTGATACAAGGAAAACTCAGTGTTTGATTCCATCCCTAAAACTGAGATCCCGGCACGGCGTTTAACGTCGTGAGTCAGTTTAATTGGTGAACCCAGAAGGGCTCATAAATTAAACGTGACATTTGGTGGAGGCGCCGGTCTATTTTGGGATGGATAAAAAACAATAGTTGAGTTTTTTATTTTTATTTTTATTTTTTGGGGTATGATAAAGATTCAGGAAAATAATGTGTGGGCTATAAAAGAAATTTTAAGTATTATTTTCTTTTGGCTAGGGATAGTAACGTTGATTTATTCAGTGATTTTTTGGGGGTTACCTTTGCTATTAAAGCGTTCATTTGAGAAAATTTTGGTTTAATATGGGTGGTACATCTTCAAAAGAGGAGGAAATTATTATTTCCCAAGCGGGAAATAGTGGAGGTGTATCAAATAGTTCAGGAAAAGATAATTCATGGTCAGCAAAGGAAATTTTAATTATTATTTTTCTGTGCATGGGGGTATTAATGCTTGTGTATTTTAGCGTCAAAAAAATTATTAGTTTGATGAACAAGCAAATTTGCAAAGAAATTGCTAGGAATAATCAAATTGTTTAAAAAAAAAATCGTTTAAATTTTGACCGAAAACTTGGAAAATCGAAATAATTAAAAATACTGCCAAACATTTCGTATTAGATTTTACATGAGTGAACCAAGTGACAAATCACGAGTACGAACTCGCAGTAGAGCTCAAAGTATATCAGACAAAGAAAAATTTGTTTTGCAACAAGCACTAGCCCAAGGAAAAAACCCCGAAAAAGCCTTAAAAGAGTTGAGAGAGTTTAAACCCGCGCATCATAGCTCAACTGTCGGTTCCTCTGCTTAACGGATTTCCGTTGAGGCACTAGTGGTGCAAAATTTATCAAAAGCCTTAATTTTGGGACATAACTTTTTGGCTAGTGAAAAATCATTGATTGACTATAATACCAATACTGTGACATTATACCATGAACTTGACCCATTGATTTTACATTTTGGCAACAATGTCAACAACAACATAGGGAAAATAGAACAAATGGAAGATACTAATAAGGTATTTGCGAACGTCGAGATTGAGTCAACCGCGCGAAGTTTGAAGGTTGCACTTGAAACCGACTACATGGTCGAGGTTGGTCGCGAGATAACGGTACGACTGAACTGTGCCTTATCTCCGCACGAGTTCACGAAGTACTGCTTTATCGAGAACGATAAATACCTACGACCAAGAGGATTGATTTGTTCAAATATTTTTGTAAGAAATGGCAAATGGTACATCAAAATTAATAATATGAGGTTTAAAAAAGTGTTCATATTAAAAAATTCCACAATTGGTTATTTAGAGAAAAATATAGAAATGGATATAGCAAAAATTCCAGTTCATTGTATTGATGAAACTGAAGATGATGAAGAAATGATTACCATGAATGACCATAACCTAAGCAATATAACGAACCCAGAATTGTATAACAAATTGCAGACATTACTGTCAGAATATAGTGACGTTTTTTCAAAAACACCAAAATATATGGGAAAAACCGATGTCATTGAACATGAGATTGATGTAGGGAATGCTAAACCGATAAAACAGAAACCTTACAGAGTGGCACAAAAAGAAAGAGAGATAATAGATGAGCAGATAAGAGAAATGGAACAATACGACATAATAAGGCAAAGTAACTCGCCCTGGGCAAGTCCCGTCGTATTAGTAAAGAAAAAGTCTGGAGAGACACGATTTTGCGTGGATTATCGCAAGTTAAACAATGTGACAGTAAAAAATTCGTGGTCAGGATCTAATATTGAGGATATTTTGACGTACTTAGGAAACGCCAAATATTTCTCATCGTTAGACATGTATTCAGGTTTTCATTTCATTGGCAAGTCAAAGTAAAAGAAGAAAGTAAGCCACTTACTGCCTTTACAGCGCCAGGTCACGGATTATGGGAATTTAATGTAATGCCTTTTGGATTGTGCAATGCCCCGGCAACATTTCAACAGTTAGGAGATGTAGTGTTTAGAGATTTAAAATGGAAAGAAGTTTTAATTTACATGGACGACATTATAATTTTTTCTAAAACGATAGATGAACATTTGGAAAAATTACGTAAAGTTTTCAATAGACTCCGAAGTGCAGGCTTAACACTAAAACCTAAAAAATGTGAATATTTAAAAGAAAAAATTAATATTCTTGGTTATACAATTTCGAAAGATGGAATTTTTCCAGATAAATCGAAATTAGTTTCAATTGAAAATTTTCCAAGGCCAAAAAATGTAAAGGGTGTACAAAGTTTTTTGGGACTTTGTAACTACTACCGGAAGTTTATAGAAAATTTTGCAAAAATTGCACGTCCTTTACATGATCTAACAAAGAAACAAAATAAATTTGATTGGCAGGACATACATGACAAAGCATTTGAAACACTAAAACAAAAATTGATTAGTGAACCAGTTTTGGCACATTTTCAACCAAATAAAGGATGTGAATTGAGGGTAGATGCATGTAAAGATGGAATCGGAGCAATATTATTGCAGGAAGATCATGAAAATGCGTTACACCCAATAGCATATGCAAGTAGAAGCCTTAGTAAAGCTGAGAAGAATTATTCGATAACAGAACTTGAAGGGTTAGCAGCTATAAGGGCGCTATCCTATTTTAGACATTTTATTTATGGAAAACCTATAAAAATAGTGACTGATCATCATGCGCTATGTTGGTTAAAAACCTTGATAGAGACTACTGGACGTTTAGCGCGTTGGGCGTTAAAGTTATCAGAATTTGACTACACAGTACATCATAAATCAGGAATTGCTCACAGAGATGCAGACTGCGTAAGCAGATATCCTGTTTTGCCAGCAAATACGAAAGTACAAGAAATTGACGAAATACCAACCTTTTTATTGGATATGCGTAACATTGCAGAATTGCAAGCAAAAGATAAAAACATTTTGGAAATAATTCAGGCTATAAAACATCCTGAAGAAGCTACAATTGGTATACGCAAGCAAGCGAAAAATTTTAGGCTTGAATCAGAAGTTTTGTACCGTATAAACCCGCATGGAGTGGGCCGGACTAAACTTTTAGTGATACCGCAACAGTTCACACTCAGAACCGCTGAGTGGCCATTTGGGATTGTCAAAGACCCTAGCGAAAATAAAACAAAGATACTATTGGCAAGGGTTGCAAAAGGACGTGGAACGTTTTGTAAAAGGATGCCCGGATTGTCAGGCCAGGAAAGGCCAACAAAATCAAAAGCCTATCGGTCTGTTACATCCTATTCCAGTTGGCACCCCATTTGAAAAAGTTGGAATAGATTTGTTAGGTCCGTTTCGCAGAAGTAGCAGCGGCAAAACCATGATAGTGGTAGCGACAGATTACGCCACAAGGTGGGCGGAGACTGACGCATTACCGAGCGGCAAAGCCGGACCTGTAGCGAAATTTATACTGGAGAGAATTATTACAAAACACGGTGCACCCAAGGAATTGTTAAGCGATAGAGGGAAAGTTTTTCAATCAGAATTGGTTACGGAATTGCTAAAAAAGATGGGGACAACGAGTCAGTTTACTACTGCATATCATCCCGCAACTAATGGCTTAACAGAAAGATTTAATAAAACTTTAGCCAATATGTTATCTATGTATACTAATACTGATCAATCAAATTGGGATGAATATCTTCCACATGTGACTTTTGCGTATAATTCTGCGAAACAGGATAGCACTAAATTTTCACCATTCATGCTGGTGTACGGTCGTGAACCTATTTTACCAACGGAAGCAAACTTATTGCCACCCTTGGAAAGTAGTAATAGCGACCAAATTAGAGACATTGGTTTAGCAGTCAGAAATTTGGCAGTTGAAAATATAAAACGGCGTCAAGACATAGATAAATTACGTTATGATTGTAAACACCGCCATGTTGAATTTAAAGTGGGGGACCAAGTAAAAGTTTTCACCCCTATTAGGAAAGTAGGAAAAAGTGAAAAATTACTGCTTAGATGGTTTGGTCCTTATTACATAAATCGAAAAATGTCTGATGTGGACTATGAAATACGAAAGGGTATTTCGCAAAAATCTAAAACTGAAGTAGTCCATGTAAGCAGAATTTTACATTACCATGACCCATGGACACCAGAAGGAACCCCGCAACTAAAATAATACAAGCATTTGGGTTAATATTTATTTATTTTTGTTTTTTTTGTTACTCTAAAAAAAATAAAAATTAACCGTCTTGGCATTACTGCCAATGGCTTCAACAGCCAAACGCGGCGCCACCACTGTTGAGGCGTCGTTGACGTCGCCTTCCTCCTCTATTTTTTCTTCTGGGGAGTTTTGACCTCCAGGGGGAGCCTCCACCTCACCTGCCACTTGAGGGGGAGCCTCCACCTCGCTGGCCGCAGAAGGACCAGCATCAACTTCAGACCCCAGTTTGAGGCTGGCCGCACCCACGGTTCGTCGGGCCCGCTGGGCAGCCAATAGGGCCATCAGACGAGCACCGCGGCCCCGGCCCTTTTCGATATCTCCTCCTCCATTTCCAGGTTCCATCTGAAAGGGAAAATATTGTTAACATTGGATAGCGAAACAAAGTGAATTTTTCTTTGGAAGGAAAACTATATGGAAATAATGAATAAAAAGGAAAAAAAATACTTATACTTACTTTCAAATATGACACGACAAAAATGCACTACAAAAGACTCGTATGACACGACAAAAATGCAGTACAAAAGTCTCGTATGGGTCAGAGGACGAACTGTGGAGAATGTGATAAGAAAACCGTATAAATACAATTCAGATCCCTCTCCACCGGAAAGCCAGGATGCTGAAATTAGCAAATTACTTCCAGACGATGAACTTGTCAAATGTTAAGGTTATCAGAGAAATGTTTTCCCAACAGTTAAATGGTGCACCATGCTTAAACCCATGGGATTCGCTGATTTGGCCAGTTCGGAATAATATCTTAATGAGACCAGACATTGTTTAGTGCAGACCGATTAATGCATAAAATGCAAAAATGCAATTAAGCATAATGTTTAAACAAAGTAACAATTATAATGTACGGCTCCACATATTGAGCTGTGTACCTATTTTTACAGGGCCCAAGGATTTTATTCTGTTATCTGCGTCTGACTTTTTATTGCGCAAATTCTTAAAATTCAAGAACAGATATCAGTTTAATTTTCCCTATAAGATAAAAAATGGTTACATGTAATGGAAATAAAAACATTGAATATTGTTATTGTAATGTAGGTACCTACAAACGAATAAAGATAAATATATGATGTTGTCGGTGTAATAATCACCTTGACCATATAGTTGTTTATGCATTTGGTGAAGAAAGCATCTAATTCGCGAGCGATAAGACAAATTTGATTCATCGCTACGCGCAGTTATGAATAATGACTAATTACTAGATTGGTTTAAATAAACCCGAAGTGCCAAAAATGGAATGGATTGTGAATTTCTTGTTTTATATTAGGTGTGTTACCGAAATAAACACCAAACTGTATTTATACAAATTGGCACTGTACCACTTGTGGGAACTGCAAGGAGAGTTTGATCGAGTGGTACCAATACAATTATTAGGGATTACAAAATCTCTACTTGGCCTGTGGACTCAAATCATTCATACGGAGTATATCATACTTCTACTTGGCGAGAAAGTACGTCAAGGGGGTACTCCGTTTTCGACATGTGATTGTGCAATTTGCATATCACCCCAACAACCTCAATATCGACCTGAGGATTTTGGCGAGCATGGGAAAATGTATTTGTGCAAGGATGTCCTTGTGCTACATGTGTGTACGGGAGAACTCAATTTTTGAGTCAACCAGGTCATCCGCCATATCCGCATGCTTATGTAACGGATATGACATATCAGTTTCGGGTACCAGTGGTGCCCCAAACACAAGAAAGGGATGAAACATCGGAAATCAATTCTGCTGGCACATCTTGTGGAAGTGCATTTGGACCTCCTGAATCACACGCAAGTCAGGTCGACCGCAATCCGGCACTATGCCCGAATCCGGAAAACCTGGCGCAGGTGCAAGAAGGGGGGCCCATTAATCAGCAACAAACTGAAGGAGTTCTTGGACACGCGGTAACGCAGCCGTTTATCGCGCAATTAGAACCGTTTGACGACATGGGGCCATATGCTACTTATCAGCAGCTATGAGGTCTACACTTCTATTTATATTACCTTGCTATTGTTTTTGTATTACTTTATTATTAATGGCTATATATATACATATGTTGATACAGGCATAATATACACACGTGGATGAAATAAAAATAAAAAAAAAATATAAATATAAAAAAAATTGGAATGTATGATGGTGTCATATTAAACCCAAATAGCGAGTATAATCTAGTCATGAAATTAATCCAATTATTTTTCAGCGCCATGAACTAATAAGGTGCGATAAATATTTCGCTGAAGAAGCGAATATTCCTGACACGACGCTCCGACAATCTTGTTGGTTGTTGACGAACTACTAACATAAAAATTCAAGTTGTTCACATGACTAATTTTTATCGCGCGGTGCATACACGGGATTCCTTGCTTTACAGCATTTGGAAAATGAATTTCACACGTTCCATTTTTTATTTTTTAATGGAAAATGGATCGTACATACTAACAAATAAATAACGGTTACAAATGATGCTAAAATTAATTTTGTTATAAGACATAATATTGTCACGAATAACATAAATTGCACTAAGTTCCGTTCCGACCTAGGTACTTTGCTGAGGTAGCAAAATCGCGCAAGTATCAGGTGTTTTGTTTATAAATACATGTTATGTCTGTTTATGTTATTGGAGTCGGGCTTGTTTGCTAATTGATTGTTGACTTTAGGGGCCACCTAATTACCTCGTTGCGTCCATCGACAAATTGACCTGATTAAAGAAGCGAGAAGAAGAGGAGCAAGCCTAGGAGAAACCAGCATCTTCGGATGGGTTCCGCACCGTCGGTTCTACAGCCGCGTGCACCCAGAGTCCCTTAAATGACGGGCTGAAGAAGGTTCTCCAGATGGGCTTAGAAATGATGTATAGTAGTCCAAAGCAACGTGTGCTAAAAAGAGAGCACGCAATGGACCAAAGATGTCGAAGCTAAGCGATGGATTTCCGCTTAGACAATGTAGTGCCGAGAGAAGGTACTAGAAGATGGTGCCCGATGCAGGGGACAATTTACGCTTAAATGAGAAGGCAAGAAGATGGACGCAACAACAAGGTTGAAAGGTGACCCAACGAAAGGAATAAGTGTTTTTTGAGTATGCAAACATGGCAACGTCTAAAAATCGAGAAGTAGTTAAGATATTTGTTCAATAAAGTTTTTCCACCCCTTTTCTAGAAGATAAGTAACATGTTAGTTTAAGAAGTAATATTTGATGATAGGTTGGTTTAAATAAAGTACTCCCCCACCTGCATTAGAAAATAAGAATAGAAAATAAGTGAGTTGATTTTGTAAACATGGACTTTTAGTGTTCGGGGCGAACACTTGTTGGAAGGGGGAGATGTCACGAATAACATAAATTGCACTAAGTTCCGTTACCTAGTCGGGCCCCGGTCTCCCCTAGTGCACTGTCTGAATCAGCAAGACCGGCAAATTGGGGTCACGATGTGGGTATTTAATCAGCGTCTCAAGCCATCGAAGATTACCGAACTCTGGGGTCATCCCCAGAGGGAGGTCACGAGCGACAGTCCGAACTTTCTAGTGCCCGGACGGCTCGTTACCCTGTTCCAGTGCTTTAAGTAAATCCTTTGGGCGTGTCGGACATAGGGGCACCCTGCTCGTATCGAGCGGGTTCCGCTTGGCGGCACATCAGAAGGCCTTACGCACATACACCCACACCCACACAACCCCCTCTTGGACAGTGTTCACTGCCTAGCCTAATAAAGAAGACATACTTGAGCTACGATTGTTGTTTCTCTTCCTGCGCTACCCCCTAAACGTGACAATATTGTATATTAAGCCTTAAGTAGCGCATATTAACCTTTGTTCTTATCTTTCATGTAACACTGAGGACTATATGAGAATGAAGGAAGCAGACTATGATGAGCCATTATTGTTGTTGGAACTCACGATGGGCCTGTACGTTTATACTGAGGTCCAAGTTAGCCGAATCATCGATTCAATAATCGACCCACACCACAAACATTTATGGAACAGTGATCACAATGGTGTTCAGTGATGTGAGATGCGAAGTTTGGCTCATAGGACTAAGACTCTATTGAACTTTTCTCAGTGTTGCAATATTTTTTGTTCTGCCATTGCCGGAACCGAATAGATTAAAAGTGCATGATATTGTTTATGTATAATTTCAGGAGAGGAAAGATTTTATTAGGTTTCTTGTTAGAGTAAGTACTAACTTATTATTAAGAAATGATTGTAAACTTAACTGAGTACTATGAAATACTCGCATATGTAAAACTAACCATTAATCATAATACCTTGGTATGTACACATGTAATTTTTAAATTTATGTTAACGATATGTTTTTTCTATTGTTTAAAGTTTTTATTATTGTTCATATAAAACTGGGGACCAGTTTTTCTGGGGCGGAGGCATATGTCACGAATGGAAAATCCGTTAATTGGAAAGTTGGACTGATTAACTTAAAAAACATAAGAGTATTCGAGGATTGCGAAATATTAAGCGCACGAGGCAAGGTCGCATCACGATGCACCGAATGTGTCATGCACCGAGTGCACCGTATCGGTGATGAGTCACCACCACCTGCTTTACAGAAATGTGAAAAACAAGCGACAATAACAAACTGCGTCAGCCGATCAATCGGGTATAAAATACGCCGATTTTAGCAGTATAGGACAAGTGTGAACCGATCAACGGTAGTGCGACCAGCTGACCCGAGAAGTCGAAATGTCGACTCTCCTCGGGAAAAGATCAAGTTAATTAGTCCGTTCTCCAAAGTTGTTCAAACGCGAAGTGACCAAGCCAGCCACCAGGAAATGCTAAGTCCTTAGCTTGTGACTATGTAAGTACAATTGTAGAATTGTCAACTTTTAGTGTTTATAACCGTATTGTGCAGACACGTTTGTGTATACCATATCTAATAGATTTAAGTGTTATATGAGAAAAACTCAGTGTTTGATTCCATCCCTAAAACTGAGATCCCGGCGCGACGTTTAACGTCGTGAGTCAGTTTAATTGGTGAACCCAGAAGGGCTCATAAATTAAACGTGACACTATCAATAAACTTGTGGAATTAGTTAATACCAGTTTCGACGCTGGGGACTGCTTTGTGATCTAACGAAAGCCTTTGACAACGTATTATCTAATATTATTGCTTTACAGTTAAAACATTACAAATTCTCTTCAGGGAGCGTCAATTTGATACGTTCTTATTTGACTGACCGGTCACAGCTCGTGAGCTTTGATTAGCAACAATTGATTAGATTAAAGCGCACTCCGTGTCACATGATCATTGTGTTGCAAAATGGAAATATATTATGTTGACTAGGGTAATTTGACCTAAAGAAGCATTGCTGAGATATTGTGTTGAAGGCACTCGTTGTAAAAACATAATTTCTGAAACAGCACTGTAATCAGAAAACAAGTTGAATTAAAATTGTTAAAAATGATTATGACACTCATTAGACAAATAAAAGTGACGGTGGAAACCATAAACCAATACGTCGGATCTAAAAAATATTATTTTGCAATGTTATAGAGGAAGAAGCAACATTTCATTGAACTTCGAATTGCTCAACTATGTCTAAATTTCGGTCTTCTCAAATAACCGAAATAACCATGGTGAGGCCCGAAGAACGAAAGATGACGCAATAACTTACATAATTTTATTATCTTAACAATTTCAGCTACGTGACTAACAAGAATGAAAAAAAAGAAAAAGAATGTCTTGTCATAAAACGAGCTAAATCGTAAACTACACTTTCTTTAAATAAAGGTAACAGCTAAACTGAGGTATCAGTTTTGTTAGCTAGCTTTATGCGTTCAGTTTGCGTGTTGTTTCAAAAGTTTGATAATTGCTTTTTGTTTTAGTTATTGTTTTTGTACTGTTCATTGTGGTGTTCATTTACGATAAGATACATATATTTAATTTTCTCTGTTTGCATTAATTCTTTACTCTTTAACTGCAGAAATTGTGGTTTTTACTGGCAAGCTTATGCGAAGCTAGTGTATTTGTATCATGTTCTCTCTTATGTCACTGAATCAACCTAACCTAACCTAACCTAAATTTTAACCCACTACCGAACTATTAGCATTAGTATTAAAAGTAAACAAATAAAAAAATACTATTTCGTACTAATTATATTATAAATAATTTTTAAACATCTTCCATTTAAATTTAATCATAAATAAAATCCATTGGAAAACAACGAAGAATTATACATTTTAAAATTTTGACGCTCTCTAGCTTGGAAACCGTAGCACTAACCAATCAACTTTTATACGTCAATAGAAAGCTTATTTCGTTGGCTATTCATTGACATACCCAGTGTGTCCCCCAAAGTGTTGCAAATAACCTAGTTATTGACAATTGTAAGAAAAGATGCACCAAAAAAGACATAAAAAATGAGTCAACTTTGACGCCCTCTAGCGGCCAAACCGTTCAACCTATTAACCCAATAGTTGTTGTGCCACATCTGGTGACATCTGTACTCAACTCTATGAGCTAGAATGTTCAAATGGCGTCCCAAAATCTAGGAACAGCACCATTGATATCGCATCATTCAGTAAACAGCGATATGATTGGTGAGGTTTTGTTTATCAAAAAAAAATATTTCGTTACTAGATTGTTAACTCTTTAAAAAGTCGGCAACATCGCGGAGGTTCACCCGCAATGAGTTTAAGTTTTTAAGTTTCTAAGTGCAGTCTGCGAGAGAATGGGAAGACTCGCACAACAGTTGATTTCTTTCTGGTTTAAAACCGTTATTAAATTTTAAGATTATTATTTGTGGAATTGACTTTTCCACCAGTTTAATTAATACAGTCCACTTGCAAAAGGAAAATGGTCTTTAGAGGCGAAGAAGACGAAACGCCTTTGGAAGATTACAGTCTTTGATTAGAAGGTCGTCAAGCCTCGGCGATAACCGTGAAGGGTGGAATTTATAACCTGGAGACCTGGATTTCCAACAGCGGCTGGTATATTGAAATGTGACGACGATCACCATTGGTTACAGTAAGCAGACCAAAAAGGAAAATCTACCAGATAGAACAGTAAGTCTTGAATTTGGCTCAATTTGATAACACTTACTTACATTAAACAATCTACAACTACAAATCTGTGTAATATTACCCAGTACATTGCTGAAAACTTAGATAACAAATACCAGGTCGATGTGATCTACACTGATTTTGCAAAAGCCTTTGATAAAGTGTCACATTCTATACTATTGAATAAATTGAAGAACGAATTTTGTTTTCATGAGAACTTAGTAAAATTTTTTCAATCATATTTAAGAAATAGGCAACAAAAGGTAGTCTTAAAAGGATTTCAGTCAAAGTATTATTTGACCACTTCAGGTATTCCTCAAGGTTCGAACCTTGGGCCTTTGCTTTTTCTTATGTTTGTTAATGGTATAGTGAATGAGATTACAAATTGTGGAGTATTGATGTTTGCTGATGATTTGAAATTATTCTCCAGGGTACGTGATGAAAGAGATTGTCAAATTATTCAAGAAAACTTAACCAAAATACATAAATGGACCATTATTAATGAACTTAATATTAATGTTAGTAAGAGCTGTGTACTTCAGTTTTCTAGGAAAAAAAGTCTAACTAACTTCACCTACAAAATAGGCGGAACAGCACTGGCTCATGTTTCGGAGATGCGGGATCTTGGAGTGACTTTTGATTCACGGTTGACATTTAGGTCTTACATACACGAGATAACAAATAAATCTTTAAAAATGTATGGTTTTATAGTTAGGAACAGTGAATTATTTGTGAATACCAATTGTATCCGTATGTTATATGTTTCATATGTAAGACCAATATTGGAATATTGTTCAATTGTATGGAGTCCATATTATAACAATCATAAATACACCATCGAAAGAGTGCAAAATAGATTCTTAAGATATATATATTATAAGGAAACTGGTAGGTTTGAAATCCATATACCCAAAATTGATGTCATGAAAGCACATAATCTCAAACCTCTAGAAAATCGTAGAAAAATCGCATCTATTGTCTTCTTGTATAAACTAATACACAATCTTATAAGTGATCCTGTACTATTGGCTAAATTAAATTTTTGTGTTTCAACTTACAGAACTAGAAAACCATCAACATTCTATGTCGATAATACTAGAACTAATTACTATTGCAATTCTCCTATCAATGTAATGTGTAGTCTATATAACCAAATTCAGGATAATATTGATATATTTAGTTTAGGCTTTAACTCATTTAAAAGAGAAACAAATGAATTAATTTAAATTAAATTAGTTATAGGCAGTAGTTAGAACAAATGTATTTTTTTTGTCTTTGTTTTTCGTTTTGCCTACTCTGTAATTGGATAGTTATATCTGTAGAGTTTGTAGTAAATAAATAAATAAATAAATAAATTAACTTAAATCGACGAAGCCTTATAAAAATAAATACATTTTAATTATAAAATCAAGACAAAATGACGGACGTTAGAGACCATTTTAATCGTTTGCAATTTAAAATAAAGCTAGTTTTAAACCACCTTTAACTCGTTTCAAAGAATGTGTTGAGTTGTTTGATCCCCTCCAAGTTGATAATAGTGCTTTTATGCAATTAGATAGCCGTTTAGCACGCACTCAACCATTGTGTGATGAGTTTAGGGAGTACCAGGACGAAATAGAATTGTTAATTGACACCGAAAATGATGAATTGGCATTATCAGCTGATAATATTAGTAAAGACAAACAAGATAGATATCAATAATAATATATAATAAAATATATATATATATTTAATATATATAATTTGAAGATTTATTTGATGAAATAAGTGCGCGTGCTTTACTGATATTGTCAAATCATCATAAAATAGAGCCAATTGATAACATCTCCCTACCGGAATCACATAGTTCCCAGCGACATGTTACGGGGTTTTCAATAAAATTACCAGACATTAATAATAATTCATAAGTTGGAATTTCGAGACGCATTTTATTCAATAATTGATCAAAACTCATCAATGGATGAATTGCACAAGTTTTATTATTTAAAAGCACATCTTGAAAGTGATGCATTTAAAATGTTAGAGTCGATTAAAAGTACAAATAACGATAATTATAGTATTGCCTTAAACATGTTAAAACACATATACGAAAATAATAGACTAATTATTTTTAATTTTGTCAATGGTTTATTTGAAGCGCCTTCAGTAGTCAAAGAATCACACACTGAATTGCGTAGCTTATTTGATTTATTTCATAAAAATGTTTAAGGTTTAAAAGCATTAAATCAACCCACAGATCAGTGGTCAGTGTTACTTGTTTATTTAATGGTTACAAAACTTGACCACCCAACTCGTAAGGATTGGGAATCTAAAAAATTTAATACTGATCTACCCTTATTTGAGGACTTGCTCAATTTTGTTAAAGAGAATGTGAGTTATTAGAGAATCTTGAAACTGTGAGTACAAAAAGCAATAAAAATGAAAATAAAACTTACAATAATAGAAATTTTAATCAAAACTTCAACAAATCGTACTCATTACTAACAAACAACAACTAACGAAACAATTTTTTTTTTACTGTAAATCAAGTCATTCAATATTTAAATGCAATTCATTTTTAAAATTTGATCCTAATAAAAGAAAGCACGAAGCGGTAAGGCTGAAACTGTATCTAAACTGTTTGAATCCAAAACATGCATTTGAAAATTGTAGAATATGTGCTGCAGCAAGGGAAATAAACGCAGGCCGAGCGGCTCGAGCAGACGAGAGAAGGGCGCACATAAACATTGCAAATAATCACGACCCGGATGAAGATAGAAACAGTATTCAACGCAACGATGACCTTGGCCGCATTCGTTTTTGCGCTCCATGGAGCGAGCAGAGCTTTTTTGACGTAACGATGACGTAATTTGGGAAAACCATAATTTGACCAATTGTCAAATTACGTCATTGTGACGTCAAAAACGCTCTGCTCGCTCCATGGAGCGCGAAAACGAATGCGGCCCTTGTCTCGCCTCAAACTACGTTAATATGTCGGGCTAATAAATATGCGCTGTTGTCTACTGCTTCTGTTTTCATCCTAAATAAAGGATTACAGCTTAAGGCGACTGTTTTACTAGATCAAGGCTCACAATCAAATTTCATTACTGGGAGCTTTTATAATAAAATTGGTTTTCATAAAAAAAAACTTAATTATTCTGTTTCGGGTGTTGGAAGTAATAACTTTTTGCAAGGTAGATATAAAACTAACCAGAACTTTCCAACCAGAAGCAAATTGTTTAGTTTACCGAAAATTACTGAAGCGATGCCGATAAGATCATTTGATTCAAGTTGCATTTCGATACCGGAGCATGTAAATCTAGCCGATCCTAACTTTAACATCAGTAAAGATATTGACATGTTATGTGGTGTAAGTATTTTTTATGACATTTTTCTAACCAATCAAATTAAATTGGGCAAATTGGGCAATTTAGCAAATTAGGCTGGCTAATAGGAGGTGACATTAATATTTCCATTTGTAAAAGTGAAGTGCTTATCACGTGACAATGAAGTAAATGAAAATCTTACCAAAGTTTGGTGATAATTTTGCAGAATCCCATTTTTAAAATAATTACTAAAGAAATTCTCAAGGACGGTTGGTAGTTAGAATTCCTTTTAATCATAATGCTCAACTATGTAATTCAAAAGATATGGCCTTAAAAAGATATTATTCTTTAGAAAATCGTCTTTCAAAATGTTCTAAGTTAAGAAATGAGTCCAATAGCTTTATGGAGGAGTATGAAAGATTAGGTCATATGACTTTTTTGAGTGCAAATTTAGATGAATTAGGTGATGCTTATTCTGTGAGCCACCACGCAGTAATTGGTGAAGATAGTTTAACAACCCGTTTAAGAGTAGTTTTTAACGGATCTGGTATCACTGATAATAATTTGTCATTAAATGACACTCAAGTGGTAGGACCCACCATTCACAAATATGTCTTAAACGCAGACATATCAAAAATGTACAGACAAGTTTTGATTAATAAGTCTGATAGAAAATATCAAAGAATATTTTGGCGTAGCGACCCCACAGATGTTCTTAAGTGTTACGAACTGAATGTGATCACCTATGGATTGGCATCCTCTCCATTCTTAGCCAAAAAGAGTGGTAGCTTTATGCAAAAGATTTATTTTCAATTTACAACATCCAAATGAAAAATTAGTAGCTGCAATCACAACAAATAAACTTGATCAGAGCTTATTGACTTTGGTAAAAATTTTCGAACAGCAATCATTTCAAAAAGAATTATCTGACTTAATGAAAAGTAAACGTCTCAAATAATAGTCACATTTTATCCTTAAACCCGTTTCTTGATCAAGAAGGCATACTCCGAGTGGGTGGTAGACTTACTAAGTAAAATTTGCCCTTTTCAAGAAAACATGCTATTATTTTACACAATAAGAATAAATTGACCAAGTTAATAATGTGAAAGTAATGTAGACACGATTTATTAGCATTTGTGGACTTGTTTATTGTATTAAAAAAAGGATGCACTCAGGCACATTTACAAGCAAACCAAAAGTTTTCAACAACCAAGCCGCTAAAACCTAATAATAAAAGTCAACGGTCAAAAACAAAAACGCGGAAAATCAGATGTCATTGTCTTATCAAACGTCAAACGTAAACGTCAAGTTAGTAACTAAGTACTTAATGTGTAATCTACCAAAAGAGAGGGGAACTCAACACTATCCGTTTGCTCATACTGGTTATGATTACGCTGGATATTTTTTGCTTAAGGATCGTAAGAGCAGGGAACTTAAGCTTGTCAAAGCATATGTGTGTGTTTTCATTTGCTTGGCTATCAAGGCGATACATCTATAACTTATTACTAGTTTGGATAGTGAGTCATTCATTGCTGCGCTTAAGTGATTTATCTCTCGTCGTGGAAAACCCCAGAGCATGTATTCGGATAACGGAACTACATTTTTGGGTGTCAATAATGAATTTAGCACTTTTTGAAAATCAAATTCTCCTAAATTTCAAAATTATTTGGCTAATGAGGTTGTCAGTTATTAGAACTATACATTTAGACTATGAAAATTTTATGACAATAGTGACACAAATTGAGGCCATTTTAAATTCGAGACCGATCAGTCCGCTATCATCTGATCCCGAAGATATGCAGCCATTAATTCCTGGGAATTTTTTGGTTGGACGACCACTAACGTCGATACCTGAACCTGATTACTGTGGCATAAGGGACAATCGGATGAGCAAAATTTTAAGATTATTAGTTGTGGGTTTGACTTTTCCACCAGTTAAATTAATAGAGTTCATTTGAAGAAGGAACATACATAAACAAAAAAACAAAACTACACTACTATGAACCCAAGTTGAGATATTTTTAGAAAGCTTATTAAACTCTATACGTATAAAACTTTACCAAAATTAGTGCAATTAAACGAGTTGTTGAGGCTTAAACTAAAGGATACACCGACAAAAGTGGTCAATGTTGACGGCCTTTGGGGGCCAAACGATACTACTTAAGCAATCAACTTTTATACGTTAATGGAAAGCTTATTTCACATGACTTATCATTGTCGCTTTTCCTCCAAACAACGAGGCATTATCATTTTTGATATCCGACGTGTCGTTTTCAAGTTACCCTCTTTAATACCAACATTAATTTTTATTATGGGCGCCATATTGAATTTTGGCATATTGGAATAGAGCCTATAGTTCTCTGATTACGATGATGTACCATAAGTTATGGTTCAGTTTTGTTAATAAACTAATAAATAATTATGTTTTTCCAAAGAGCGCATTGAAAATAACATCTGAACAATCCGTAGGTAGGTCAAATGACACTAGTCCAAGTATTACTGCTATTTGCAAAGGAATGATCATGTGAGAAACACCAAACACGTTCTAATCCAATAAATTGTTACCTCGTCAAATAAATCAGGAAAGACCCAGAAGAGTGCGATAAAATAACATTCATCAACAATTGATCAGAAAGTCAGAGCGGACTCCGCGAAGTCATTTAACAGTGTCACATGCACAATGAATTGAAAATGTCAAGGATGTCACGTAAAGAAGTGTCAAGTGACTTAACAGAATGTCACGTCACTGTCCTGTTGTTTTCAAGAGACCATTTGTTAAAACCTAATTTTCGTGATTTTCAATAAACTACTCATACTCATAACATACTCATCTTATGATCAGGTTCTAATCGTATTGTATGTAATATGTATTATATGACTGTATGTAATATGTATTAATTTTCTGTTCATGTCGGTACGTATTGAATGTGTTTCTTTTTAAATTTAGGAATCGCTAGATTATCAAACTTGATATAGACGTATTGTTTTCTTTTTGTTATTACCTTTTTCAAATAAATGGGCGTCACTAAATACACTTAGACACATAAAAAAACAAAGCAAGCCTAAACACACACAAATACACCAAAACACTACATTGAATCGAATTAAATTTGTATTTTTTGTTATTACTTCCCTATTCCTTTCTATTACAATTGCCTATTATAGGATCATTAAGGTAGATAAGGGCTGCCAAGATCAATATGCCTGTGGAGGACTCTTCGCCAAAGAAGAAACTCTAGACGAACCCCTTCATCTAAAGACATTGATCTGCCCTTAGATGATCGAAAAAACAAGGAACCCTGGTTTTCCGAACTTACGGAGGGAGGAGTTATGTAGCCTATAATTCCGATAATGCTGACTATTAGATTAGACTTTGCAGAATCTTATTTTATTGTTTATATAAAAATCACGCTTTCTAGATTCAATCTAGGGCCCGTAGTCAGTCTGTAAATCACTTTGCAATTGATCTTCGTTAGAAATTTCAGGAACTTCATTTGGGTCAAAATTGGGAAAAATTGATAATGGGTTCTTTAATGGAGAATAGCCATTGTAATGGTTTATGATCCGTGATAATTTTAAACTTAGTACCGAAAAGATAAGGCCTAAAATATTTGGTTGCCCAGACGATTGCTAAAAGCTCTTTTTCAATCGTACTATAGTTTGTTTCTGCAGGGTTCAAAGTTCGAGATGCATATGCGATAGGTAGATCTTTACCTATAGGACCTTGTGACAAAATGGCTCCGATTGCATGATTAGATGCATCTGTAGTAAGATTAAAAGGTTGTGAAAAATCAGGGTGTTGCAAAATTGGGTCATTCATTAACATTTGTTTACAAGTTTCAAAGCAATTGACAAATTCATGGGTGTGTTCAATCTTTTGATTTTTCTTTAGACAATTTGTAAGAGGTTTTGTTAAATGTGCAAAATTTCGAATACATTTTCGGTAGTAACCAATTAGTCCGAGAAAAGATTTTACTTCTTTTGGAGTTTTAGGAATTGGAAACTTTTTTATGGCTTCGACTTTTTTAGGATTTGGCTTAATTCCTTCAGGGGTAATAACATGACCAAGAAATTCAACAGTTTTACACAAAAATTCAGATTTATCGAGCTGGATTTTAAGATTATGCTCGCGAAGTCTACGAAAAACGGCCTTGAGATTACTGATATGTTCTTGAAGAGATGTAGAAAAGATGATGATATCGTCCATGTAAACGAGACAAATTCTTCCTTGGAGATCTTTCAAAACATTATCCATTACTCTTTGAAAATTAGCGGGGGCGTTTTTAAGACCGAATGGCTATATTCGTAGTGTCCATTTTCGACAGTGAAAGCTGTTTTAGAAATAGAGTTGGGATGCATTTCTATTTGATGAAAGCCTGAGGCTAGATCCAATGTAGTAAAATATTGACTTCTGCCAAGTTTATCGAGGATATCTGCAATGTTTGGAATTGGATATCTATCGTCAGTCGTTTTCTCATTGATTTTGCGATAATCGATAACTACACGCCATTTTTGTTTGCCTGAAGCGTCAATTTTTTTTGGGACAATCCAAACTGGGGATGACCAAGGGCTAGATGAAGGGCGAATTATGCCATCATTAATTTGATTTGAGATTTGATTTTGAATTTCTTGTTTATGAACATAAGGATAACGATAAGATTTAGTGTACACGGGTATTTCATCTGTGGTCTTAATTTCATGCTTTACTTCGTTAGTAAAAGTTAATTGTGAAATTGGTTTATGCAGAACGTCTGAAAATTGTTTGATGACATTTTTTAATTCTTTTCTTTCTTCTTGATTGAGATGTTGAGAACGGATTAAAGAAAAGTCGCAATCTGAAGTTTCAAAGTCGCAATCCGAAGTTTCAAAGTTAAAGATTTCTGAATGTACTTGTTCAATATTAAAAATTTCAAAATTTTGAGAATTATAGATTTGAGCTTTTTCTTCAATTGAGAAAGGGTCAAATTCTATAATTATACTTTCCTTAGACAAATTACGAATTTCCAATGGAACTGTACGGTTTTTCACTAATAAAAGCGAAGGTGGAATTTCAACTGTTCCGTTATGTATATGAGGGAAAAAGAGTTCTGTTCCTTCAGGAAGATTAGTGTAAATATTCTTTACAATAATTGATGTAGGTGGAATTTCAATTTTTTGGAGATCAAAATCTTCACGATAGTATAAAGGAATTTCTGTGAAATTGTTACACAACTTTTGTTCTGATAATTTTACATCTAAACCTAATTTTCTCAAGTCTCTAAGTCCTATTATACCGTCAAAATAATCATGGAAATTATATAGTATAAACTCTAATTCGTTGTTAATACCAAACTCTTGTAAGAGTTAACTAAATTAAGAGTTGTGTTTGATGCATCATGCAAATCGTCAAACGGAAAAAGCTTGAATGAGTTAATGCACACTGGACCACGCATCCAAGAAGAGCTTTGCGACATCTTAATTAGGTGGCGGAGTTACAAGATAGCGTTTACAGCTGATATTGAAAAAATGTACAGACAGATAAAGATCAAGGAGTCTGATCAAGAATACCACAGAATTCTTTGGAGGGGTACAGAAGATGAGCCAATTCGTGAATACAAATTAACGACAGTCACATATGGTACTGCGGCAGCACCATATTTAGCAGTAAAGACTATCCAAAGACTAGCTGAAGATGAACAAGATAATTTTCCTAATATGTTAGAGATCGTAAGAAAAAACTGCTACGTAGACGATGTTCTCGCTGGAGCTGACTCTGAGTTAGAAGCAACAAAACTGCAGCAAGATTTAATAAATATGTTTAAATTAGGAGGATTTAACTTGAGAAAATGGAGTAGTAATAATTTTGCGATACTTACGAATATCTCAGAAGAACTCCGAGAAATAAAACAAATAGATTTGAATGATAATGAACTTCAAAAAACATTAGGCATATTTTGGGCAACTAACAATGACTCAATTAAATTTAAAGTTAATCTAACGGACTTGAACAAATTAACAAAAAGAGGAATAATGTCAAGTGTAGCAAAGCTGTTTGATCCATTAGGACTTTTATCACCTGTTGTAATTACGGCAAAACTCATCATCCAAGAATTGTGGAGAGAACAAAATTCATGGGACAACGTTGTGTCAGAAGTGATTTCAACCAAGTGGAAGGAATTTTACAAAGAACTTAACCAGTTGGAAGAAATACAAATTCCGAGGTGGAGTTACACTTCAAACTCCAGAAGGACAGAAATACATGGATTTTGTGACGCGTCAGAAAAGGCGTTAGGAGCTGCAGTATATGTGAGAACCATGAACGAGTTAGGACAAATACAGATCTCGTTGTTGGTGTCCAGATCAAAGGTTGCACCAATAAGAACTAAACCTACACTACCTAGGTTAGAATTATGTGCAGCGGTGCTACTGAGTAAACTAATAAGGAGAGTCAAGGAAACACTTGGGTCACCAAGTTGGAATATTCACGCGTGGTCGGATTCGATGATCACCTTGTCATGGATTCAGAGCGACGCAAGACATTGGAAGACGTTTGTAGCAAACAGAGTTTCAGAAATTAAACAACTGTCTTCAGAAGTACAATGGCATTATGTTGGGTCTAAAGACAACCCAGCAGACCTAATAACAAGAGGAATTAAACCGTCAAAAATTAAGGACAATCTACTATGGTGGAATGGACCACATTGGCTAAACCAAAGTGAAGACCAATGGCCACAATACAACAAAAATTACAGCACTGAGGTGGAGCGTAAAAAATGCTTACATGTGGGAGTAAGCATAGAAGTCGACAAAATCAATGTTCTAGAGAAATTCTCATCTTTACATCGCGCAACACGTGTGATAGCTGTATGTTTTCGGTTTATTAACAATTGCAGTCCCAAAACCGGGAAACTAGTAGGTCCATTCACAGTTCAAGAGCTACAAGATGCGATGAATAGAATTATCAAATTAGATCAACAAGATTTATTTTTAGAGGATATACGCAAACTAAGACTCAAAAATAGAGTATCAAAAAAGAGCAAAATTCTAAATTTACATCCATTCGTAGATTACCATGGAGTACTTAGAGTGGGAGGCAGGCTTCAACACTCATTACTAAGTTACAGTGAAAAACATCCGATCATAATTTCTGCGTCAGGTCACTTAGCAGGATTGATTGTAAGGAATGCACATGACCGAACCTTACACGGCGGAAATCAACAAACAATGGCTTTTGTAAGAAGAAAATATTGGATAATAAATGGAAAAAAGGTTACAAAGAAAATAATTAATAAATGTGCAAGGTGTATAAGATTCAAGGCTGAGACAGCTGGTCAATTGATGGGTCAACTACCACCAACAAGAGTTAATCCGGCGTCAGCGTTTTTAAATGTAGGAATTGACTACGCTGGGCCCATTCAAATAAAAACTACTAAAGGCAGGGGACATAAGTCCTACAAGGGCTACATTGCAATATTTGTATGTATGTGTACAAAGGCCATTCACTTAGAAGTGGTGAGCGACATGACGTCAGAAACCTTTATTGCCGCACTAAAACGATTTATGGCAAGAAGAGGGACGTGCGCAAATATATTCTCCGATAATGGTACGACATTTGTGGGGACAGCTAATGCATTAAATGTTGAGGTAGCAAACACGATAAAAACTTCCAGCATTGTGGACAAATTAGCAAACATTGGAACTCAATGGCATTTTATACCGCCATCAGCACCACATTTTGGAGGGCTCTGGGAGGCAGGTGTGAAATCAACCAAACATCACCTAAAAAGGGTGATTGGAGAGTCAACCCTAACTTATGAAAAATTAACTACATTAACACACCAAATTGAAGCATGTTTGAATTCGAGGCCTTTGTGTAAACTAACAGAAGAAATAAATGACATTTCAGTACTAACGCCAGGGCATTTCTTGATAGGGAGAGAACTATTATCACCAAGTAGTCCAATTATTACCCATAATGATACAGGTTTAGAAGGCAGATGGAAAATAATACAAAAAATGAAAAAAGATTTTTGGAAAGTGTGGACAAATGAATATCTGCATGAACTTCAACAACGAAACAAATGGAAACTGGAACAAGAAAATCTAGAGGTGGGAGAATTAGTACTTATAAAGGATGATCGAATGTCACCAAGCAAATGGCCAATGGCAAAGGTGGAAGGAGTTCAAGTAGACGACAAAAATTTAGTGAGAGTCGTCACGTTGAAAAAAGCGGAAGGAGCAGAAATTAAAAGACCAATCCATAAACTAGTACCGCTATCGATAATCCACAATGAAAACAACTCAAAACCACGTAAAAAAACAAGTAACATTTGGAAAATTTGGACATTGGCAATTATTTTTGCACTCCAATTGTACAGCGGGAAAGCACATGCAGCCCACATAAAAACAAGTACAGCACAATATCACGTGGAATATCCAAAACCTGGATTCTACATAGAACATCTTGGAACAGCCAAAATTGATCGAGGTTTTTTAAGAATCGAAGCTAAAATAGGAAAAGAAGATTTAGAGGCACACATAAAGTCTATACAGGATGTAATATCAAAGGTAGACAAGATGTGCAATGAGGTTAAAAAAACCACTATTCACGTGGATTGCCAACCACTGATTGATCATATTCACGAAGAAGAAAGGCGAATCAAATGGATACATAAAGGTGTGTCAAAAATTGTTTTAAATAGGACAAGACGAGGTTTATGGGGAACCCTACTAACTTCAATTTTTGGCGTGAACGATGAAGTATACAGGGAAATCGATGATCTTGATAAAAATCAAAAAGAGTTGATTCAAGCGTCAAATCACCAAACCAAGTTTATGCTTAAAGCACTATTAAAGTTTAACGACACGGAGGAAAGAATATCTAAGAAGCTCAACCAATTTACAGTAAAAATTAAGAAAGGCATGGAGGTGATAGAACAAATGCAAAATTGGTACTCCGAAGTTGACAATAACAAATTGGAAATTGAATTACTAAATCTGTACGATGTAGCAAAAGGGTACATCGACGAATTGATAGATTACTATCAGAATATATTAAATATACAAACCAGTAAAGAAAACATTTATGAGATAGTATCTCCAGTACATATAGAAGAAATTGTCAACGAAGCATCTATAAAATTACCTCATAACATAGAAATTCAGTCACAGCCTATAATTAAAACAGAATTAACACAAATTGGCAACGACACGTACATTTACGTTTACCTTGCAATGACGGAAGGTACACAGTTTGACCTAATTAAGGCAAATGTACTTCCACTAAAAATGAAAACAAACAACTACTGGATATATGATATAAGCACCGACATTATCGCAATAGACTATGATAATCAGCGATATTTTCAACTAAATGATGCGATGCTAAAAAACAGTGTAAAATTGAATAAGACAGTTTACATCTGTTCTCCATCTATCATAAGGAATATTGAGAACAACCCGAATTGTTTGATAGACGAATTATACCAGAGAACCGAAAATGTGACATGTCCAGTGAAAGAAATGAGACTAACGAGTACTATCTGGAAAAAGGTATACACAAGCAATACGTGGATTTTTGTGGCACCTGCAAGGATTAAAGTGGCAATCACTTGCAGTGGGCATAGAGAGGAGGTAATGTTACATCAATGTGGCATTATTACAATATCACAGAATTGTGTGATAGTAACTAGAACAGCGACACTATCACCGGCGAGAATACAGAGCGTTCCAGTCATTGCCGGCTATATTAGGCCGGTGGAGGCAAATTTGACGTTGTCAAAAACACCCACACCTCACAGCAAACCATCTCACTCTACAACGGAGAATGAGGACATTATAGAACCCGACGAAGAAATGAATGATCTCGTTGAGGAACAAGAGAAGATTCAAGAAGAACTTCAACATACAGTTTGGAAAAACTTAAGACATCACGCATCAATATCAAGTGTGATTACTACACTAGTACTCACGGCAGTAGTAGCTATAGTAGTGTTTGGAGGTTGGCGACTTAGAAAGCATATCATCGCTAAAAAAGGATTAAAACCAAAAACTCCTAGGGCACCAACTGAGGATGAAGAAGAAGAAATCGAACTACGCCCGTTAAGAACCACAAGGCAACAACTGCCGTCCTAAGATCAAGGTCATAAAATAAATACGCCTAGTCATAGAATGTGGTCAACCATTTTATTAGCATATCATTGGTCCGACTATAAATCTTGACTTATAATGTTGGCTTAATATACGAAAGTTTAGAGTTGCACTATTTAGTTAGATTTGTGCGTAAGGAACAAAATTCCTTTAGTTAGAATTATACTACGTTAACCAGGGTAAATTAGGGGATAAGATATCTTTATAATTCAGTTATTAGTAGTCTATTGCACTGAAACGATTAAAACAACATTAAGCTGTATTTAGGATAAGATCCATGTGAGCATCAAACTGCTGCGGTTATACTGTTATAGAATCAATTTGCCGTCACTACAGTCATCAGGCAAACGACACCCATGATTAACACTGCAAAGCTGACCTAAGGAAAACACCTCGACCACTCACCTCTCAACTTGAGAGTTGCCAGCATGTTTAATCTTCATTTAAACAATAGGTTATTGACATGACATGATTTAAGTGTGTAATTACTTTCAATATGGCTCAATCGAAAACCATTAAGAAATAGTAAACATCCGCATAATGTGTTTGTACAAGCTATATTATGTAGGACGATCAGTAGGCAGCATTTGCAACATCAGGTTTACAGCGACCACTAAACTGTTTTGTTTGTGAAACCAGTAAATATATTGTACCTTATGTTTGTACAACAGTTTGAACATCATTGGTAATATTGGTTAGTTTTAAGTGATTGTAGAAGTAGATAGAAGAATAAAGTTAGTATTGGTTAAAGCACAGTCTTATCATTACTCAACTAAACAGGAACACCCCTCAAGGCCGAAGAAACCCAAACGGCAGAGGACAATTTCAAAATTAAAAAGCCCGAACGAAATTGTCTAATTGTCATCTACGGGCATTAGTAAATAAATAAATAAATAAAACATTAATCGTACATATCACAGTTAACGATAAAGATAACGTCCCTGTTTTACTTGATACGGGAGCTTGTAAAAATGTATTTGACGTAAATTATATCAGCAACATGTGACGGTTACAGAACAGTATACAACTAATAACAGCAGGAAGGTATACAGTTCAACCTCTTGGAAATTCTGAGGTAACTCTAAAAATTAACGATACAATTATTGTGAATGAAGCACTAGTGGTCCAAAATTTATCAAAAGCCTTAATTTTGGGACATAACTTTCTCGCTAGTAAAAAATCATTAATCGATTATAATACCAATACTGTGACGTTATACCATGAACTTGACGCATTTATTTTACATTTTGGCAACAATGTTGACAACAGCATTAGGAAAATAGAGCAAGTGGAGGATATTAGTAAAGTATTTGCAAACGTAGAGATCGAGTCAACAACGCAAACTTTAAGGTTACACTTGCAACCGACTACATGGTCAAAGTCGGTCGCGAGATAACAGTACGACTGAACTGTGCATTACCTCCGCACGAGCTCACGACGTACTGCTTTATCGAGAATGATAAATATCTACGACCAAGGGGATTAGTTTGTTCAAGTTCAATTTTTGTGAAAAATAGCAAATTGTATATCAAAATTAATAATTTGAAAAAGTGATGGGAAAGACCCCTCCACTACCCCTCCACTTTGAGAAAAATGGACTACTACTTCACACTTAATAATTTGAGTTTTGAAAGAGCCTTTATACTAAAAGATACCGCTAGCGGTTATTTAGAAAAAAACCATGGAGGTAGATTTGACTGAAAATTCCAGTTTATTGTATTAATGAAACCGAAAGTGATGAAGAAATGATTACCATGCATGACCATAATCTAAGTAATATAACAAATTCAGAAGTACATAATAAATTCCAAACGCTACTTGCAGAGTATAGTGACGTTTTTTCAAAAACACCAAAATATATGGGGAGAACAGATGTGATTGAACACGAAATTGACGTAGGAAATGCTAAACCTATAAAACAGAAACCTTACAGAGTAGCATAAAAAGAAAGAGAGATAATAGATACGCAAATAAGAGAAATGGAACAATACGATATAATAAGGCAAAGTAACTCGCCCTGGGCAAGTCCCGTCGTACTAGTAAAGAAAAAGTCTGGAGAGACACGATTTTGTGTTGATTATCGCAAGTTAACAATGTAACAGTAAAAAATTCGTGGTCAATATTGAGGATATTTTGACTTATTTAGGGAACTCCCAATATTTCTCATCGTTAGACATGTATTCAGGTTATTGGCAAGTCAAAGTAAAAGAAGAAAATAAGCCACTTACTGCCTTTACAGCGCCAGGTCACGGATTATGGGAATTTAATGTAATGCCTTTCGGATTGTGCAATGCCCCGGCAACATTTCAACAGTTAGGAGATGTAGTGTTTAGAGATTTAAAACAGAAAGAAGTTTTAATTTACATGGACGACATTATAATTTTTTCTGAAACAATAGATAAAAGTAAAAAAGTTTCAAATAGACTTCGAAGTGCAGGCCTAACGTTAAAACCTAAAAAGTGTGAATATCTAAAGGAAAAAAATTAACATTCTTGGTTATACAATTTCGAAAGATGGATTTTTTCCTGATAAATCAAAATTAGTTTTAATTGAAAATTTTCCGAGGCCAAAGAATGTAAAAGGTGTACTAAGCTTTTTAGAAGTTTGTAACTATTACCGGAAGTTTATAGAAAATATTGCAAAAATTGCACGCCCCTTACATGATTTGACAAAGAAACAGAATAAATTTGATTGGCAGGACATACCTGACAAAGCGTTTGAAACACTAAAACAGAAATTGATTAGTGAACCAATGTTGGCACATTTTCAGCGAAACAAAGGGTGTGAATTAAGGGTAGATGCATGTAAAGATGGAATAGGAGCTATATTATTGCAAGAAGATGGAAATGCGTTACACCCGATAGCATACGCAAGCAGAAGTCTTAGTAAAGCTGAGAAAAATTATTCTATAACAGAACTTGAAGGGTTAGCAGCCATATGGGCGCTATCTTATTTTAGGCATTTTATTTATGGAAAACCGATAAAAATAGTGACAGATCATCATGCGCTTTGTTGGCTAAAAACCTTAAAAGAAACTACTGGACGTTTAGCGCGTTGGGCGTTAAAATTATCTGAATTTGACTACACAGTACCTCATAAATCAGGAATTGCTCACAGGGATGCAGACTGCGTTAGCAAATATCCTGTTTTACCAGCTAACACAAAGGTACAAGACATTGACGAAATACCTACTTTCATATTGGATACGTAATATTGCGAAATTACAAGCAACAGACGGAAAAATTTGGAAATTATTCAAGCTATAAGAAATCCTGAACAATTGGTTTGCGGAAAAAGGCAAAAAAATTTAGGCTTGAGTCTGAAGTTTTGTACCGTATAAACTCGCATGGAGCGGGCCGGACTAAACTCTTGGTAATACCACAACAGTTAGTAGGGGAAATTTTGTATTCCCACCACTTAGAACAGCTGAGTGGCCATTTAGGATTGTTAAAAACTCTGGCAAAGATAAAACAACGATATTATTGGCAAGACTTGCAAAAGGACGTAGAACGTTTTGTACGAGGGTATTCGAATTGTCAGGCTCGAAAAGGCCAACAAAATCAGAAACCTATCGGTTTGTTACACCCCATTCCGGTTGGCACTCCATTTGAGAAAGTTGGGATAGATTCATTAGGTCCGTTTCGCAGAAGTAGCAGGGGCAAAACCATGATAGTGGTTGCAACGGATTACGCCACACGGTGGGCGGAGACCGACGCACTACCGAGCGGCAAAGCCGGACCTGTAGCGAAATTTATACTGGAAAAGATTATTACTAGACACGGTGCACCTAAGGAATTGTTGAGTGATAGAGGAAAGGTTTTTCAATAAGAGTTAGTTACGGAATTACTGAAAAAGATGGGGACGACAAGTCAGTTTACTACGGCGTATCATCCCGCAACTAATGGCTTAACAGAAAGATTTAATAAAACTTTAGCCAATATGTTATCTATGTATACTAGTACAAATCAATCAAATTGGGATGAATATCTACCATATGTGATATTTGCGTACAATTCTGCAACACAGGATAGTACTCAATTTTCCTTATTTATTTTGGTATACGGTCGTGAGCCAATTTTACCAACAGAGGCAAACCTGTTGCCGCCCTTAGAAAGCAGTAATAGCAACCAAATTAAAACCAAATTCGAGGATGGAAAACACTAAAATGCAAGTAGTGCATCATCGCTATTTTTGGTGGTGACAAATCCCCGCTATTGTTGCGATGCAGGCGACGAGGAATAACAAACTACGTCAGCCGGTCAAACGGGTATAAAATACCGTGAATGAAAGCGTCCACAGCCGCACTTTCAGTGTCTTTATGCCATCAAACAAACATTTTACACTTTTTGTTCGTTCGGGAGGCGAATAAATCAATATCTGGCATACCAAACTTTTGCATAATATCCAAAAAATATTCATCATTTAGTTCAAATTCATTGTCATCTTTAATTTTTCGCGACTCTTCGTCTGCTTCCTTATTCTCTGAGGACTTCACATAAGAAGCCATGACAACTAACTGTTTATTTTCGCACCATTGCCACAGTTTCCTTGTTATGTAATTTAATTTTGCAGATTGAACCCTGCCCATGCGATTTATACAAGCAATGGCAGTTATATTGTCTATTCTGCAGAGAATTGTACAGTTACTGAGGTCAGAGACAAAACATTTAAGACCGAAAAACGCAGCTTTGATTTCGAGGTAATTTATATGAAAAGAGGCTTCTGTGTGAGACCAGTGCCCATGGGTCCTTTGACCTTTGCAGAAAACACCCCACCCAGTAAGTGAAGCATCTGAAAAAATTTCTAAAACAAAGCTTCGAGCTACTAAGGGTTTTCCCAATGACAAGTGGGTTTCCCACCATTGAAAATCCTCGTCTAACCAAGAGGTCAGACTTAGATTAGCATTATAATTCCCCTTATTTAGGTGAATTGCTTTCGTTTTTAAGCTCTCGAAGTTTTTTCACGTACATCCAGCTATAAGGTAAAGCTTGTAAAGGTAGTAAATGATACTCCGGCAAGTTCCTTGTATTCAATATCTCTTTGCTGAATAAATCGCTTATATTTATCGTACTCTATTATGCCTACTCAGACAATATAATATAGGTTGCTGTGTATACATAAAATACTTATAATAGCGAACCGATTGATGCAATACGATTAATAATAATACTTAGCTATGCATGTCAATGAACTGTTACAACTTCAACTAACTATGTTACACCTCCTTTTCCTAGAGAATGACCTTTGCTATGGCCACTTGCAAAGGGCACTTTACTAAAAAAAAAGGTTACTGATGCCAAGTTAATTAAAACTGTTTTAAGTTAATTTAATTACAAATTTGCAATCTTTAGTACTTAAAGCTATACACTCTCAAAATATAGTTACTTTTACGATAAAATTTTCTCTGTACCTACTACTTTTCTGACTATAGCAATAACATAAAGTATAGTCAGTGGTACTTTAACTTAACCTAACCTAAATATATTTCTATCCCAATTTGCGTATAATTCATGTGTTTTAAACAGTAAAAACCAACAATAATACCAACGACCCATTAAGATTCTGCCCACAATAAAAAACAGTAGGAACACTAATAACTGAACACTTCGCACGTTGAACACTACCGGCACGATGAATGCTAAGAATAGTATAATATACCTATAAATTAAATGTACGTACAGTATTTAGGGTATTTACACTGTGTACTTTCGATATTTGTAATAGTTACAATATTTACAGACAGGCCTGTTTATCTAACTTAGAACTAAACTTAATTATCAAGAGACATTATATTTCTTAATTCTATTTTTATGAACCTTAATCTGCTTGTTGTTATTGTCTTTAACAATGCAATTTGGACCTTCAATTAATATGACTTCAAACGGACCATCAAACCAAGAATCTAGTTTTTGACGATCTTCGTTGGTTATAAGCACAAAATCTCCCGGGCTTATTTGTAGTCGACTAGTTTGCTGATCATAATACAACTTACGCTTTTGTTTGGTTTTTTCAAGAAAGTCTCGAGCTTTATTTTGCGCTAACTGCAACCGAAATCGAAATTCTTGATCATACGATTCTAAATTGTATAAAGGATCTACACGAGAACCATTAAATATTTCAGGTAGGTCTGCTCTTTTACCAAATACTAGCTCGAAAGGTGTGTAGTTATGATAAGTACTAGGAGTCGTATTATAACAAAAAGTGTAATAATTTGTCCATATATCCCAATCTGTATGAGCTTGATCAATGTACATTCGCATAAATTCATTAAGAACTCTATGGTTTCTCTCGCATCCACCTATGGACTGACTGTGATACGCTGTGCTAGTTTTATGCGGCGTATTTAACATTTTTGCTAAACTTTCAAAAATTTTATTCTTGTATTCTGTTCCTAAATCAGTTCTTACTTCTTTTATAGGTCCATATACTAAGATAAATTTTTCAAAGATAGCTCGTGCTACTGTGGAAGCTTCTTTATTGGGTATTGGAAGTATTACGATGTATTTAGTTAGTTCACATTGAAGCGTCACTGCATAACAGTTATTGTGATTTGATTTTTGAAGTGGTCCTATTGTATCTATACAGACAATGTCAAAAGCTTTTTGAGGAGTTGGAGTCAAAGTTAAAGGTTCTATGTGTTTAACGGCGGCTTTATTTACCTGACACTTATGACACTGCCTAACATATTTAGCGATGTCACGTGACATATTTTTCCAGAGATAAAATGACCTTAATTTTTTCAATAATCTTTTCTGGCCACAATGTCCACCTAACATAGGATCATCATGAAATTGTTTGATTAAGTTAAATTTCTCGTCATTGTCTTTGATTAATTTTCTTTCTTTACATAAAACAATTTTAACTTTTGAAAGTATTTTATGCCCTACTTCCTTTAATTCATTTACGGTGCACCGTGTGAAAATCTTGTCATTTAAATTCAATCGCAAATGTGTAAACTTACTATCACCAGCCATGTTATTCAGCTTAGACAATAGTTTCGGTAATGAAAAATTGCCATAGTAATTGAAAGCCAACAACGAGCGCTCTTTTTGCGATAATTAATAATAATGTGAATGCATTCTTTATCAATTTCAAATCTTAAGGAAGGAAATTTCAATACATTATAATTATTAAGGGCTTCATAAGTCTGAGGTTCTTCAGTACGTGATAATTGTTTATCCCCAGTAGTAGTGTGTTTATTAAAATTTTGGTTTGTCTTAGTCATTGATCTGGTAATTGCTAATATTTGAGCCGTGTTTCTGATTTCCTGCAAATCCGAAATATTTATTCGAGATAAGGCGTCTGCGCGTACATTATCTGTTCCTTTTATATATTCTATATCAAAGTCAAAGTCTTCTAAATCCAATCGTATTCTGGTTAATTTGGACGACGGGTCTTTCATAGAGAATAAGTAAACAAGAGGTCTATGGTCTGTTTTTACTAAAAATTTTTGTCCATATAAATAACAACGAAAGTACTTTATTGCCCAGTGAATAGCTGTGAGTTCTTTAAGAATAGTTGGTTTGTGAGACTCGCCTTTTGTAAACATACGAGATGCATAAGCTATAGGTAGTTCCTGACCATTAAAATTTTGTGAAAGAACTGCACCACAAGCAAGTTGGGATGCGTCAGTAACTAAAATAAACTGTTTTGAGAAATCCGGATATTGCAAAATGCGAGGACTAATTAGTGCTTGCTTTAAACGGTTAAATGAACTTTCGCATTCGCTTGACCATACAAACTCAGCATTTTTCTTAGTTAGCGAATTTAAAGGTAATGTGATAGTTGCAAAATTTGGTATAAACCTTCGATAATAGTTACAAAAGGCAACGAACCTTTTTACCTCATCAGCAGCTCGCGGCGTCGGATATTTGTTTATAATATCGTACTTAGTTTCATTGGGCAAAATACCTTTGTCTGTTATTTTATGACCTAGAAAAGTGACCTCTTTTCTAAAAAAAATTGCATTTCTTGGGATTTAATTTCAAATTGTACTTTCTGCAAGTTTCAAAAACGCTTTTTAAATTATTCAAGTGATGTTTTTCTGAACAGCCTATTACTATTGAATCGTCCATATATAAAAAAGCTTTTTCTGGAGTTATTCCGGCAAAAGCAATAGACATCATTCTTTGAAAACTGTTGGGACTGACTGAAAGTCCAAAAGGCAATCTGGTAAATCGATATGAACCCTTATCGCTGCTAAATGAAGTCAAATCTCGCGATTCTTCATCTAAAGGTATCTGATGGAATCCTGATAACAAATCGACTACTGAGAACCACTTTGCTCTACCAAGTTGATCTAAAATATCGTCTATGCGATTAATCGGAAACTTGTCTCCTATAAGTACCTTATTTACAGCTCTAAAGTCAATACATAATCTCCACGCTTTCTGATCAGTTTGCGATTTTTTAGGAACCAATAGAACCGGACTATTGTATGCTGAGCAAGATGGTTCGATTATATTATTATGTAACAATTTTTCGACTTGTCGATTTGTTTCATCTTTAAGTGCTCTGGGAGCTCTATAATTTTTAATATAAATAGGTTTTTTGTCAATAACTTTTAATTTTTGTGTGTAAAAGTTGTTAAATGTTAATTTATCTGTTTCTAATCCAAAAACGTCTGAATAATCTTCGCAAAGTTGTAGCAGATCTTTTTTAACAAAGTCTGGGACATCTTGATTAAGTTCTTTTAAGAGTTGAACATGTCTATCTTGATTTTCTGTTTCTATGTTGTAAATGTTAAATTTATCGAGACTGATAGTTTCAAGATTAGACATGTCTACAATTACATTTTCAAATGTTGTGTTTAAGATTTTTACAAGCGGATGTTTTTGAGATACTATACTACGAGCTAAGTATACACCAGGCTTTAATTCTTTATTTAACACCACAACGTCGTGTGTCAAATGTTTCAAAACGTCAATCTCTCTAATAACTTCACATCTAGAAGGAATATGGAACACATTCTTTTCAGGACTGCTTAAAATTGGAATTGTTAACTTTTTGTGTTTTAAGTGTACCGTCATATTCCAGTTAGAATAATCTATTATTGATTGGTAAGCAACTAAAAAATCTCTACCCAATATTCCGTCACATGGTATTGGAACATTAAAATCAACTATATGAAATTTGTGAGGTAACGTACACCCTTGGATAAAAATATTTGTGTTTGCAACACCTAATGAATTAGTTAGGTCTTCTGTGATACCTTTGATGCTAGTGGCTCCAGAAAAATCAACTATTTGATCAGGATTTACTGATAAACGTTTAAAAATTGATATGTCAGCTCCGGTGTCTACTAGTAGCGTACTAACTGAACCAGTCATTTCTAACTCAACTTTCACAAAATTTGAAAATGTCAGACTAAAACTATATATGGTTACATATCGCCCAACCGAGTCGCTTCTTGGCTCGATTGGTGCTCCAATCCGTTTCCCGACTCCGAAAAGCCAACAAAATTAGGACTAGAGCCTCTATAGTACCTAGCAGATGTGTTACCACGATTAAAACCTCTATTAAATGCGCCTCTGCTTCTATTACTGCCTCTAAATTGTTCTCTATTGTTTCCAAAATTATTAGAATTTCTATTGTAACTGTTAGAATATCTATTGAAACTCCTATCGAAATGCTGGTTATAACTATTATTACGTGGACCTGTGCCCCTAAAGTGACGTCGCGCATTATGAAAATTGTTTTGCCTAAACTGAAAAATATTTGCCGAAGACGGTGCCAACGAACTAACATTAAAACGAAACGAGTAATAAGATACAGTATCACTTTGACGTCTTTAGTGATGTTGTACTCAGCTTCTTGTACTATAAAATTGGAGTTAACTACGCCATTTTCCGTTACTTCTTGCTTGGTATCTTTTGACTTGGTTTGCCCCATCTTAGCTCACATTTATACCACGCTCAGCTCCTAAGCAGATTTGTCGGCATCGGATACATTACGAAACACAACCAATGGCACTACACTTTTCTTTTAACTTTTACTTTTTACTATTTAATTAGAAGTCCACGAAAAATTAGCAGGATCGCCATGTAAAGGTAGTAAATGATACTCTGGCAAGTTCCCTGTATTCAATATCTCTTTGCTGAATAAATCGCTTATATTTATCGTACTCTATTATGCCTACTCATACAATATAATATAGGTTGCTGTGTATACATAAAATACTTATAATAGCGAACCGATTGATGCAATACGATTATTAATAATACTTAGCTATGCATGTCAATGAACTGTTACAACTTCAACTAACTATGTTACAAGGTGTATCACTTATCATTTACTACCTTTACAAGCTGGACAACAAGAAATTAGAGAACCAATGAACCTGGCAAACTCTCTGATTTTGCAACTCTTCTTTCTTCCCATAGATTTCAGTACCTGCAATATCTTGTACTGTTTCATTACCGGGAGGGAAATGGTTAATTCTCTTGAATCACAATAGAATCCCAAATAAGTAATAGTTTGTGAAGCATTAAGGCAACTCTTCTGATAATTGATTATAAATCCCAACTTTTGTAAGAGATTTACTGTTTTTATAACGTTAAACTGACAATCTTGAGCTGTATTTCCTATCAGCAACAAATCATCTAAATATATGTTTGACACAAAACCTTTCCCTCTTAATAATGCTAAAACTGGCTTCAAAATTTTTGTAAAAGTTCTAGGTGCACAGCTTAACCCAAAAGGAAGACATGTGAATTCGTAGATAGTACCTTGAAATTTGAATCTAAGTTATTTCCTATGATTTTTACGTATCGATACTAAAAAGTAAGCGTCTTTTAGATCGAGTGAAGCTAAATAACAGTCCCGATTTATCAATTTCGAGACTATTTTATAATTTTCTAGTTTGAAGTGGATGGTAAAAACAAATTCATTTAATTGTTTTAGGTTCCTTTTGGATCCATCCGGTTTGTCACGGAGAAAAATGTTAGAAATAAACTGACAACTACAAGGTAAAACCTTATTAATAGCACCCATTTTTAACAAATTTCCAAGCACTTCCCTGATATTGCAAATTTCCAGTTCTGACTCGCCTCTTTACGCCGCTGACTTGTTTTTGGATGATTTTATCCTCCCTTCCCGGTTATCTCCAAACAGCCACGCTGAGATTGACGACTGTTCTAGAGTTTCCTTTAGATCTTTATTGATTGACGTCAAAATAAGATCCCGTCTACATATTGATTGAGTATGAAATAGGTCTGTTAACAACCGTCCCGCGTCGCTGAGTTGCTTAGTACAAGTTCGATTTTCATCAGTTAGTTCACGCAATAATGCGAAGATGGATGCTCCGATGGTTGCTATTGCACCGCCCAATTGAGACTGAGAGGAAACCAATTTTGCATCCCTCTTTACTTGTAATTCATTCAAAGCTACCTTAACCAGATCGTTTAATTTTGGTGGATTTAAGTCCAGACAATTTCACGGAGTAGCTGCTTGTAACAGAAGGTTGTAACCGCCTTTACGTACCGGTCCTGGTACGGTTTTTGCCACACCTAGGGGTAGGTGCTTCGAAACTCGGGCGCCACCTTAGTTTTATTTGGAGAAGCGTAACTAAGGAACTCGCTTCGTATACCTGGGGAGCTTTTACACAGTCGAAGACAGAGTTCACGTTTATCTGTTAATGGATGAAGGGAGTGGGACAAAAATAAGGAAACACAGGGTTGTTAGCAAAACTAAACAAGTCGTGTTAACCAGGAAAAATAACAGTTAACAATCATTCATATCCTTACTTAAAAACGCTAGCACAAATGAACAAACAGAGAACAACACAGCCTCGTGTTCAAATTAATAAACGGTACAGTCGGACCTGGAGATCCCAACTAAATCAATACGGTAACTTTGAAACGGAAAACAAACGGACAACACAACCTAGTGTTCAGAACGCGGAACGGTACGGAGAACTAAGACGGTTTCGAAACGGTTTTCCCAGCCAGGGTAAACAGACGCTTACGGTATGCATGACGGTTTCGGACGGTACGAAAACTGTGCTCTGGGGGTACAGACGGGGTCAGAGAATCGGTATCAGCTTTCAAACGGTCGGCTCTCGGAGTTGACCAGTTGGGGGTTAAAACGGCCGGAGCTGACAGTCCGAAGAAATCAGTTCGGAAAGACCTGAGTGAATTCAGGTTTGGTTACAGGATTTCGGAGCCGTGGCCTTCGAAGTTAACCGGCAGTGTTATAACATCCAGTACCGGCGGTCCGAAGGAAACGATTCCGAAATACCTTCCCCTTCAAAGCTTGCCCCCAGGAACAATAAAATTTACCGTTCAGCTGGCTGAAGCGTCGGTCGGTTTCGGTGGTCCGGGAAGAACTAAACAATGTAGCGCGCGGCGCATTACCTGTTTACCAGCTCGCGAGTCGCGACGGCGCGATGTTGTTTCGTTTACGCTACCGCGGCTGCGCGCTGAACTTTTATCGATCGCGGCGGTGCGTTCACCATTCTGTCGCGAAGACGCATTGTAACTTAAGCGTGTGAGGCTGCGCATTGTTTTCTTTAATCTAATTCTACATATTAACAAAAAATTAGTAACTTCGTTACATTTCCCCCTTTCTTACCAAAAAAAGTTTAGTTTTCCCATATCACATTGAACACCACGGGACCTTTTTGCAGACCTTTGAGTATGACTTGCGGAGCGCTTCTTCGGCGGTGATGAAGTTCTTCTATTGTCGGTGCGGTTTCTCGGCGGCGGTAAAGTTTTTGTCTTTAGTTGAGGCTCCTGTTGGAAGCAACTACAGTCCTTGGACAGTTGACCTATGCGTCCACATCTCGAGCAGAACAGAACTGGTGGCTTTGTACAAAAAGCTCGGTGGTGGCAAATCTCGGCTCTTGTATCCTCTTAGTCGTCGGTTCGGTACAAGTGGCGGTTGTGTCCACTTCTTCAATCGCGTCAAACCAACTGGTGGACTAGGTTAACTCCAGAGTGGGTGATTGCGACATTCTTTGCCTTAAGACGGAAATTAAAATGAGAAGTCGGTTGACTTAATGTTTGAACGGAAGCTTAATTCTTATATCTACTGGCTAGGAAACGGTAACACGCAAACACACCACAACAAAAAAAAACATTTCTTTTCTTTGGGGGGCAACCTTCCGGGCGGAGCTTCGCCAAAGCGGCCTTTAGCCATGGTGGCCAAAGGTTTGATCTGACGCCATACCTCGCCACCTCGTTAGCCAACTCGATGGTACTGGTTGGTGGTGTAATCGGTGGTGTAGCCGGCTGTGGTGGTTTTTTGTTTGGCTGTGGCGGTTTTCTCGCCGGCACCACCACAATGTCGGACACAATTTTGATTTTGGGCCTTCGCGCAATTTTTGTTAGTTCTCTGGCCTCCTGCCGGACCTTCTCTAACCGAGCCTTGGTGGCTAAATTCTTTTTTTGATAATGCCTTCTTATACAAATGGGCTGGTCGGCCACTGGCGCACCAAGCGGTGGTTCGCCAGGTAGGCGTCTTCGTGACGTCGGTATTCGGCAGGGCATCTATATAAAGAAAACCAAACGGACTATAAGCATATTAGAAATTACAAAGGTTCGGCATTCGAACTGTCATCGGCAGGTTTCAGGTCTTTAATGTGAACTCGTCGAAGTACTTTTCCAGAAACGTCTTTCAAATTATATACAACAGGAGAAACAACTTTAGTAACGGTGTACGGTCCGGAATATTTTGGTGCCAACTTGGCAGCGAAACCTTTTTCAGCAGACGATAAGACTACTTCACGACGGAAAACTTTATCTCCCACGTGACATTTCCATGGGCGACGACGCAGGTTATAGTATTTACTTTGCACGGAAAAAGCTTTACCTAAGTGAAAACGGACAAGCTCGTGAATATCATACAGAGCTTTAGTGCGCTCATTATGAGCGGAAAAATCAGTCGGTTGTGGATCACTATGTGTCGGGGAAGAAGATGTTGCAACGGATGACGGTTTTAAACGGTACAGAGCTTTTGGAGGCTCTAACTCCCTACCAAAATTTAAGAAAGCCGGTGAAAAACCTGTGGAATCATGTTTGGCGGTATTAACCACAAAAAGCAAATCGGGTAAACGGACATCCCATTTTCGGTGGTCGGTTTCACAAAATTGAGCAATCATGGTTTTTAAAGTTTTATTTGTTCTTTCGACAGGATTAGCCTGGGGTGTATACGGAGGTGTAAAACGATGGGTTACCCCCAGATCTGAGAGCAAATCTTTGAAAACATGACTAGTGAACTGGGTACCATGATCAGAAATGATTATGTTTGGACAGCCAAAACGAGTGACGATTTCCTCGTAGAAAGATTGACTTACTGCTCGCGCGGTTGCTTTCCTAATGACCCTACATTGCACCCACTTGGTAAAACGATCCTGAAAGACTACCAGGTAATTATTACCTTTGGCGGACCGCGGTAACGGACCATCTAAATCAGTACTGACAGTTTCCCAAGGGCGGTTGTTTCGGGACGGTTGCATAAATCCAGGAGCGGCTTGTTGCGAACTCTTGAAACGTTGACATGACGAACAGTTTCGTATATACTTGGCAATCTCCCTAAACATGCCGGGCCAATAATATCGCTTGGCTACTCTAACGGTTGTTTTCGCTATTCCTAAATGTCCAGCAGTCGGTGCATCATGATTCTCTTCTAAAACGGTACGGCGTGCGGCTTTCGGAACACATAACTTCCAAGAATCAGTCGAGTCGGTATCGGACATATTATTCAGGTCCCAGAAATGTCGGTATAAACGTCCCTCTTTCACGCAATAATCAGGAAAAGCAGAAGGATTTGCTTCAACGGCAGCTTTCTTAGCTTTGTACCAAGAGCATTCTTCAAAATCTTCCAGAAGGGTTACTTCTGCGCAAGATTGTTGCTCTAACTTTGTCGGTAACGGTTCTCGGGACAGCGCATCAGCTACTTTATTTAACACTCCTTTTCGGTACTTAATGTCAAAATCATATTGTTGAAGGTATATACTCCAACGTGCTAAACGGCCGGCAGGACTTTTAAGAGAGTGTAGCCAACATAGGGATTGATGGTCAGTAACAACGGTAAAATGATATCCTTCCAAATAAGGTCTCATTTTCTCAATGCCCCATACAATTGCTAAACACTCTTTTTCGGTAACGGAAAACTTCTTTTCGGTAGCGGTTAAACTTCGGCTTGCATAAGCTATGACGTGGTTACCATCTGAACTATGCTGAATCAAAGCAGCACCTAACCCATTATCTGAGGCATCTGTTTGCAACACAAACGGACGAGAAAAATCTGGACAAGCCAGAACTGGTTAGACAAGTCTTTAGCGTATCAAATGCTTGTTGCTGTTCAACAGTCCATGACCATTTGACACCTTTCTTTAACAGTCGGTTCAAGGGAGCGGCGATTTTCGAAAAATCCTTGACAAAACGGCGGTACCAGAAAGCTACGCCAAGAAATCGACGTATCCCTTTTACATTGGTCGGCGGCGGTAGTTTCTGTATTGCGGTTACTTTCTCTGGATCGGTACTTATTCCTTGATCGGTGATCAAATGACCCAAATAACGAAGAGATTTTCTCCCAAACTGACATTTTTCTGGGTTTACACGTAAATTTGCGGCTTTAAGACGGTTGAAAACTTGCGAAAGCATACTAAGATGATGTTCAAACGTTTCACCCAGTACAATGATATCATCCAGATATGCAAAACAAAAAGGATCTAAATCAGGAGTAATAACTTTGTCCATAAGTCGTTGAAACGTGGCGGGTGTTGAATGCAAACCAAAAGGCATAACATTAAATTGAAATAAACCCATCCCAGGAACGGTGCTCTGGTCATCAAGTGCTACCTGCCAATATCCTTGCTTCAAATCTATACTTGAAATATAGCGGGCTCTTCGCAGTTTATCCAGAATGGCATTTATAAACGGTAATGGGTAAGCGTCTTTGCGGGTCACCTCATTGACTTTCTGAAAATCAATGCAGAAACGGTGTTTGCCATCCTTTTTCCGAACAATGACCACAGGTGAGCTCCAAGGGCTATCTGACGGTTCAATTATTCCATCCTGCAGCATTTGTTCAAGTTCGGTTCTAATTATTTCTTGCATGTGAGGATTGCGTGGGTTCTGACTGCAGTAAGTGAATGGTGTTCTTTATCAAAGGTGTTACCCCTTTTATCTGCTTAAATTTAGGTAATTCGGTATCTAAGAAATTCTGTAGTCGGTTATTTTCTTCTGTAGTCAACTGCAAAGGCAGTGATGTGTCGATTTGGTTGATACTGCTACACGCAACCATGGCAGGAACAGCTTCTGCCTTTAAAGTAACCATTCCATTTTGCAGGTCTATAGTAAACGGGTAACGACTTAAAATCTCCATTCCCAAAACAATATCAACAGTTAATTGCGGTAAATAACGCATCTCCTCGGTGATCACTAAGTTTTCAAACTCCATTCTTAGTTTATAAGCCAGTTGGATTTCAATTAGTTTACTATCAGCTACCCTTGCACTAGTCAAAGTCGGTTTTATTGTTTCCACCTCGTTTGCATCACACCATCTCTTTACTATGTCTCCAATGTAAGAGCTTGATGCGCCTGTGTCCACTAAAGCGGAAAACTGGAAACCACAAACATAAACCGGTAAGCGTGGACGGTTGTCTGCATTCGTAAGTGCAATCTCTGGGATTTCAGTAATGGTCGGTAAACTTTCGGTAAAGGACGGGACAGAAACGCCGCGAAGACGCATTGTAACTTAAGCGTGTGAGGCTGCGCATTGTTTTCTTTAATCTAATTCTACATATTAACAAAAAATTAGTAACTTCGTTACAAGCTCATGAACGATTCGTAACCTTTCCTCTAGGTTGGCCACATAGTCAGGAAGTTGAACCTTTGGCTGGTCTGGATCATCTTCTGGTTTGACAAACATGAGATCTACGGGTAGTCTCATTTCTCGTCCAGTTAAAAGCATGGATCGTGTATAGCCTGTAGACTCATGCTGTGAACTCCGATAAGCCAAGAGGAATAGCGGTATCAGCTGGTCCCAATTTCGTTGATTCACAAACATGGAAAGGTACTGATTGATGGTCCTGTTATGTCTCTCGACCATTCCTTCGGACTGAGAGTGCAGTGGTGTCGTTCGAGTTTTTCTTATTCCCAGAGCAGTCATTAATTGCTTCCAAATATCTGATTCAAAATTCCTGCCTTGGTCCGTGTGAATCTCCAAAGGTACCCCATGGTTTGCAATTACGTTGGTTATCAAGGCTTCCGCTACGGAGACTGCTTCCTGATTTGGCAAAGGTACCACTTCCGGCCATTTTGAAAAATAGTCCATAGCTACCATCAGATATTTGTTGCCGGATTCAGTTCGGGAAAATGGACCTGCTATGTCCAATGCTACTCTTTCCCATGGACTGCATCATTGCTCCTTTCGATCGTGTTCTGGGCCTTTCTTTGATGAACACAGGTCACACCGCTTACACCATTCCTCGACGTCCTTTCTACAGTTGATCCAGTAAAAGCGGTCTCTCACTCTGGCTAAAGTCCGGTTCACTCCAAAGTGTCCTCCTCCACGACTATCATGTAGATCTTGCAACACACTCTCCTTGCAGGAATTGGGCTCTATGGTTTGATAAACGAGGGATTTCCCATCTGGACTTTCCCATTTGCGACTACCATTGTAGCCAGAGACCCTTAACCGTTGGTCCATGTCTCGAAATGTGTTTCCATTCTGGTTTTGAGTCCTTCTCCAACCATTCTCTAATTATCTTTAAATCGGGATCTAAGCGTTGTGCGTTCTGCGCTACGCGTGTTGCGGATTTGAGGAATGGTCTCAGTTTCATTTTTAGTCTCCTGCCGTTCGCAAAACTTGCAATGTTCTTCACAACATGGCCTCCTCGACAAGCTATCAGCGTTGGCATGAGAGCGTTGGCAACGACTTGCTGTAATAGCCAATGACCACTTCTTGGCCATTTTGGATCTGAGAAAGAACGGCTCCTAAACCATACTGCGAAGCATCAGTGTCCAAGGCAAACGTCCCTTCTTGCGATGGATAAGCCAGAATAGGGGCTGTGATAAGACGCTAGTTAAGTCACCCTAAAGTGCCGACTATATATTTCTAAGTGCTTAGTATACATTTATAAATGCTTAGCTTGTTGTTTTCTCCTAGATAGTTGCGCTTCCAGTTTGGTTAGAGTTAGTCAGTTGAAGTTAGTTGTAAGATACACTTATTTGTAATTTTTAGTAATTAAATAATTTTTTAAAAAAGCAATCTCGGCTTTTGACTAGTTAACTGGCGCAGTCTTAGTGGATAATTTTCGGGCTCGTTATCGAATCGACGGTATCGAACTAACCGAGAAATAAAGAACTTACGTTTATTGTGGAGTGTTACAAAACCTCTTCAATAAGGAGATTGGACCAACTTTGCCCAATTCTCGCGAGGACCAGCATTTTTGGAAGGACCACATTGCCAACCGAGGTGCCAGACCTTATAGATGATGATTAAGTCCATAATCGTTTTTATGTAAGTGTAATTGACAATTTTTCATGTCTGAAGTTGACGACCTAAGAGTATTTTTTGATAATTTACGTTTATCTGCACCTTCAACTGGCTCTGCTTCTAGTTTACATTCTCAAGAAGTACAAGAAATTCAAACTATTAGTAATAAAACATTAAAAACTAATCAAGTCAAAATGCCTGAATTCAAAGCTGAATACTTGAACTGCATTCCTACTTTTGATGGCAAACCTAATGATCTCCAAAGATATCTAGCAGTTTGTCAAAGTGTGATTGATGCATTCTATAAACCTAATCAACCCAATGATTTTCAAAATATTTACCTACTAAATTGTATTATTGGTAAATTAACAGGAAATGCAAAATTAGTATTAGGAACCCAAAATGTGACAACATGGGACGAACTTAAACATATTTTGAATAGGAATTTTGCGGACCAAAGGGATGAAGCCTGTTTAAATCGAGATTTAGTCATGCTTCGTCAACAAAATAATGAAAAACCAAGTCTGTTTTATGACAGAATTTTGCATATCCTAAATTTACTTTGCTGTTATATTAATGTACATGAGGATAGTGATGCTGCAAAACAATTAAAATTTAACCTTTATAACGAACTAGCTTTAAAAACATTTCTCTCGGGACTTAAAGAACCGTTAGGAACCACAATACGTTGTATGCGTCCAAGAGATCTTCCACAAGCTCTTCAATTCGTAACTGAAGAATATAACACCCACTATTTCCAAAACACTAATAAACTACCTACACAATCGGCAGTAAGACAACAATCACCAACACAAAATTTTAAACCATTTCAAAATCAATTTATGCCTCAAATGCCCCAATACAGACCAAACTTTAGTAATTCATATAATCCTCAAACACCTAATAATTTCTTTAGGCAAGGACCTCAGTTTCCTTCACAACCGATTCCAATTAGACCTGACTACTCTAAACTTAGACAACATTTTCCGACTAATTCGCAAGTTTTTAAACCTAGACAGGGTAACAACGTTTTCCGCCCTAATCAAAATAAGTCCCTTCCAAATCCAACTCCGATGAGTACGACGACTCGCAATTCGACAAATATGTTTAGGCAACCCCAAAATTTTCAACGACACTATAATCAACCAAACTATACAGTAGAGGAACTTTATAATACACAGACATTTGATGACGTTAAAGAACATGCTGACAGTCAAAGTAGTCAAGAATATTGTAATAATGCCTATTCTGAAAAACAAATTTTCCTAGAAAATGAAGAAACATTAATACCACAGGAAAATGATTATTACACCTCGCAATACACTGAACCTTACCAATCAGACAATGACCCAAGTTCATTTTACAATGCTGACGCAAATTTTCAGGTACCAGGCCCCAGCAACCAAGAAACATAATACCTGAACCTGAAATAATACCCTTTAATAACGTTAACACAAGTGAACTCTCATATATTATCTTCCCAGAGCATAACTTAAAATTCTTAATAGATTCGGGTTCCACAAAATCATTTATTGATCCCTATGTAGCCAAAAAGTATTTTTCAAGTTGCATATCATTTGACCCTTTTGTAGTTTCAACTGTATTCCAACAATCATCTCATCAGCATAGTGCAGTCATACCCGCTTCCAAAATTTTCAAATTACCTAATCCCCAATTTCTCAAATTTTATCTCTTTAAATTTCACAATGTTTTTAACGGTTTGATAGGCATTGATAATTTGAAATCTTTACAAGCAAACATCGATTATAAAACGGGATTCTTAAATACACCTTATGCCAATATCAAATTACAGTTCCATGAAACAAAAATGCAAGTAAACAATATTACTGTTGCTCCTCGTGCACAACAAGTTGTTCGAATTAAAACAAGTGTTCAAGATGGTGAAATAATAATACCATATCAAAAACTGCATAATTGTGAAATTCCAAACTGTATTACAGTAGCTAACAACGGTTATGCGATAACCACGATAACAAATAACACTTGTAACCCTGTAACTCTAGATCTTTCAGAGCCTTTTGATGTTGAAAAATATGACACCAAATATGACCAACTAATTGATAGTAATTTGCATAATTTTGAGAATGGCAGCGACATACAGAACCAATTCAACCCCTCACAGATAAGAACCGATCATCTTAATTCGGAAGAAAAACAAAAAATTTTAAACTTGTGCAAAGAATTTTCCGATATTTTCTACTATGAGGGAATGCCACTAACTTTTACAAGCAAAATTAAGCATGCAATTAATACAAGTGATGAACTACCTGTGTATACAAAGTCATATAGGTATCCATTTATACATAAAGCAGAAGTAGAAAGTCAAATAAACAAGATGTTAAAACAAAATATAATTCGCCCAAGTAATTCACCTTGGTCAGCACCTATCTGGGTTGTACCCAAAAAGGCTGATGCATCGGGAAAACAAAAATGGCGTGTTTGTGTTGACTTTCGGAAGCTAAATGAAAAAACAGTGGACGATAAATACCCCCTTCCGAATATTACTGATTTACTCGATAAACTTGGCAAGTGTCAATATTTCACTACTCTAGACCTTGCAAGTGGGTTCCACCAAATTGAGATGGAGGAAAGGGATATCCCAAAAACAGCATTTAGTACTGAACAAGGACATTTCGAGTACACGCGAATGCCGTTTGGACTAAAAAACGCTCCGGCGACATTTCAAAGAGTCATGGATAACATCCTCCGAGGAATCCAAAACGAAAAATGTTTAGTTTACTTAGACGATATCATTATATTTTCCACTTCTCTACAAGAACACCTAGAGCGACTTAGATCAGTATTTCAGAGACTTCGTGAATCTAATTTTAAAATCCAGTTAGATAAGAGCGAGTTCTTACGTCGCGAAGTGGCATATCTAGGACATGTAGTAACACCCGATGGCGTTAAACCTAATCCCGATAAGATACAAGCGATTAGAAACTACCCCCTACCTACGACAACAAAACAAATCAAAGGATTTTTAGGCTTGCTTGGATATTATAGGAAATTTATCAATAATTTCGCCAAACTAACAAAACCACTTACTAAATGCCTAAAAAAGGGTGCAAAAATAGAACACAATCAAGAATTTGTTGACTGTTTTGAAACATGCAAAACTTTGCTTATGAACGAACCAATTCTCCAGTACCCAGACTTTACAAAATCTTTTAATTTGACATGTGACGCAAGCAATGTTGCTTTAGGAGCAGTACTTTCCCAAGGCACTATAGGACAAGATAGACCTGTAGCGTATGCTTCAAGAACACTGAATGAGTCAGAACAAAATTACTCAACGATTGAAAAAGAATGTCTTTGTCTCGGGGCTACCAAATATTTCAGACCATACTTGTTTGGCAGAAAATTCAATATAATTACGGATCATAAACCCCTTCAGTGGTTGTTTAGTTTAAAAGATCCAAATTCAAAATTATTACGCTGGCGCATAAAACTTGATGAATTCGATTATAATATCATATACAAAAAAGGAAAATTGAACACCAATGCCGACGCCCTTAGTCGAATAGAACTACACATTAAAGAAACGGACAACTTTCAAAACTTAGTTGAATATATGAACGAATTCAACAAAAGTCTAGAAAAACCCGACAACAAGGATGCTGATGACCCGAATGACGACCCGGATGAAAACATAGATCAGATGTCAACAGTAGTGCAACCTGACCTAGACCAACACAATTTGCCTGAGGAAACAGCAGAGGACGATGACCAAACAGTACACACTAATAGAGATCAAGATCCGATAGTAGGTGTCCCAATTATAGAATCAGCTGTTAATTACGGCGCCAATCAAATAATAATCACACGAGTACGTCATTCACCAGCAAACACTAAAACAGTTATCATGTTTGAGAAAAAACGTCGATTTCACGTTCAATTATCCGAAGATAATTTCGAAGCTGACATAATGAAATTCATTAAGGAGCATATTGTACCGGGAAAATTGTACTCGATTTATTTTGATGATCCAAATGTGTATGAACCTTTCTGTGACGTAATTAGTAGAAACTTCAGATGGCCCTCCTTAAAGTTTAAGCGATGTACTATAAAACTCATAGACGTAATTAATAATGATGACGTAAAAGCAGTGATCAAAAATTATCATGAAGGCAAAACCAACCACAGAGGTATCGACGAAACAGAACAACGAATAAAAATGAGATACTACTGGCCCAACTTAAAAAATTCTATTCAGTCTTACATCAACGAATGTGAAGTATGTCAAAAAAGTAAGTACGAACGTCACCCAATTAAAATGGAAATGAATATCACTCCCACAGCATCCAAACCATTTGAAATCATTCATCTAGATACATACACACTAGACAAAACTAAATTTCTAACTATCATTGACAGCTTTTCTAAATACGCTCAAGCGTATCCGTTGCATTCACTAGCAGCCACAGAAATAGCTGAAAACTTAATCACATTTTTCTCCCATCATGGAATTCCATCTAAAGTAATTGTAGACAATGGTACTGAATTTAAAAACATAACTGTTACCGAACTTTTACAACTACACAAAATTCAGATACATTTTTGCTCACCTAACCACCCCCAATCAAACGGAGTCATCGAACGTTTTCATTCGACATTGACTGAACATATTCGACTCTTAAATAATCAAGGATTTGACAAAACACCTATCATACAAAAAATTAAATATGCTATACTGGCATATAATCACTCGATCCATTCATGTACCAACTTCAAACCTATTGACATTATAAGTGGTCATATTAACAACGACGACCCTTTTAATATCCAATTAGATCAAACGTTAATGAGTAATTATGTTTCAGAACATAAAGACAGAGTCAAAATATTATATTCAAATATTAATGAAAATTTAATTAATAAAAAGGAGAAAGTTATTGGTAAACTCAATGAAGATAGAGACCCACCGACCTTGTTTACACCAGAAACTCAAACTTATATAAAAAAACATCAACGACAAAAATTAGGCAATACATTTCACCCGCCTACTAATATCGAATTAATCGACCCTATTCGAAAAACTGTGACTACAGTTGCTCAAGGAAAGACCCATATGGACAACCTTAAACGTCCTTTTAGACATAAATATAGTTTTAATAATTAAAATTTAACTATAAGTATTTAATATAAGAAATTAGTTCAAACTCTCGCACTACATGCTTTGTAATACTAAGCTATTATATTTCAGCGTTTTAGGTTACGTGTTCGGAACGCAAGAACAAATTGTGTTAAGACAATTAGACGACAACATTGGACTTATACCCGTTAAATTAGGAACTGCAAAAATCACTGACTACTCTCATACATTGATACACTACTACGACTTAAATCCAATTATTGACGAGATAAATATTTTACATCTAAAATCAAATGACATTACGATGCTATTAGATAAACATCAAGAATATTATAACGAAATCAATAATTACTTGAAACTTTTAAATTTGACACAAAATCGAGTTGAGAACAAACTAACAGAAATAATACCACACACCGGCAGAGTAAAAAGAGGATTAATAAACGGTTTAGGCTCAATATTTAAGACAATTACGGGTAATCTTGATGCGTCAGATGGTATACATTACGAGCATCTCATCAAGGAACTGCAAGGTAACCAGAAAAATTTAGAAGCAAGTATTTTGAAACAAAATTCATTGTCATTGGTAGTGATTAGGAGATTTAACTCTACGTTACAACAAATCAATCACAATGAGAAACTACTGGAGTCTAGAATTAATAAAGTAGCAGCTTTGCTAGAAAATTCAGCTTATAAACAAAATAACGTATACAATCTTAAAGATTTAATCAATCAGGTAGTGAATGTATACGAAATTATTGATTCCATTTTGCAAGATTTGGAAAATTCATTAGCATTTTCTAAATTACGCACTATGCATCCATCGATCATTCAAACTAAGGATCTTTATGCTGAACTCAAAGCCCTTCAAGACAAAATAGGGATTGAAAAAATGGTGATGCCTGTTACTTTACAGAACACTTTGCTCTTTGAAAAAATAATCACGCTAGATGCATATGTATTTAATAATAGAATGACATACATAATTCGTATACCAATAATGGCACCTGAATATTTTGATTATTTCCATTTATATTCCGTACCAGTATACCATCAGAGCCTGTTTAAGGTTGTACTACCGCGAAATAAATTCCTCCTAAAAAATCAATTACACTATGCATACTATGGTGAAGAATGCATCGAAACCAACCCACAATCTTTCACTTGTACAAAAAAGGACCTTGAAGACATCCAGGACACTAGCCCCTGCGAAATCAAGCTTTTGACCTCCGAGAAGGACATTTCCAAATGTAAACAAGTTGAAGTCAAAACAAGAACAATTTTAGTCAATCGATTGGAATCTACAAATAAATGGATTCTTGTACTCCCACAAAAAGAATCTGTACAACTTAAATGTAACAATCAAAATGAAGTTGTGCGAATAAAAGGGACATATTTGTGCCAAATTCCTTTCAACTGTGAAATGACGGTAAACACCGTGCATATAAGTAATGATGTAGATGGAAAAACTAGTGAACAACCAATCTTATTTCCTGATTTTGCTGACACTGCTGCATCTCTGCCTGTTCTCAACCTTAGTGTACATCTTAGACAAGTGAAGCTGGATGAACTCCATCAATGGGAAAACGAAATTGTCAATAACCAACCCTCGATGATCTTCTCCGAAGTGTCGACAGTTCCTAGCCTTTGGACAATTCTCATCTACTTCGTTGTTGCCATACTCTGTGTGTTCCTGATCCTGAAGAAAGTTCTACCCATCTTACTTTACAAAAAGACCCAGAACACTAACGTAAGGTCCAGGGAATCCATAGATGTTGAACTTCCTCGTCTAGCCTAGAAGTTCATTCTCAACGGGGGAGGAGTTAAGTCACCCTAAAGTGCCGACTATATATTTCTAAGTGCTTAGTATACATTTATAAATGCTTAGCTTGTTGTTTTCTCCTAGATAGTTGCGCTTCCAGTTTGGTTAGAGTTAGTCAGTTGAAGTTAGTTGTAAGATACACTTATTTGTAATTTTTAGTAATTAAATAATTTTTTAAAAAAGCAATCTCGGCTTTTGACTAGTTAACTCGCTTCTTCAATTCCGTGAAAGCTTGCTGACAATCTGGTGTCCAATAAAATTGGTTGTTTTTCTCCGTCAGTCGATGAAGAGGTTTTGCAATCTGTCCAAAATCCTTTACAAATCTTCGGCAATAGCTACACAATCCAAGAAAGCTTCTGATATCTCCTTTAGTCTTGGGTATGGGCCAATTCTTCACAGATTCGATTTTAGTTGGGTCGGCTTCCACTCCATTTGAAGAAACGTCAGGTCCGAGGAAATTAACTTTTTCTTGGAAGAATAAACATTTCTTTGGATTTAGTTGTAGATGAGCGTTCCTGAGTCTTGAGATAACTCCTTTAAGGTTCTTCATGTGGTCATCAAAGTCTTTTCCAATAACCATTATGTCATCCAGGTAAACCAAGCACGTCTCCCACGTAAGTCGACGTCAAACAAGCTCCATTAGTTGTTCGAAAGTGGCTGGTGCGTTACACAACCCAATTGGCATAACGTTCAATTGATATAAGCCGCTGTCGGTGGTAAAGGCTGTCTTCTCTTTCTCGTCCTTATGAACTTCCACCTGCCAATAGCCGCTCTTCAGGTCCAAGGTAGAAAGCCATCTGGAACCAGCCAGGGTGTTTAATGTGTTATCGATACGCGGCAGTGAGTAGCTGTCTTTCTTCGTGATGTCGTTAAGCTTCCTATAGTCAACACAGAAGCGAGTTGTACCATCCTTCTTTGTCACAAGTACGACTGGAGATAACCATGGACTGCTAGATTCTTCAATGATCCCGTTATCAAGCATGTCCTTTATCATGGAGTCTATTTCTTTCTGTCGCATAAAAGGAAGTCGACTGGGTCGTTGTCGATTGGGTTGTTCTAGTCCGGTATTGATGCGATGTTGTACAAGACTTGTTCGTCCTTCAATTTTCTCCCATGCAAAGACGTCTGCTTCAGAATAAATAAATTCAACAGTCTTTTCCATTTGATGTTGGTCCAGATGCGTCCAGGTCTTCATGAAGGTTGACCGTTCCTCTGTGGTAGGATGACGTGATGCTGTCTTTTGTACATCCTCGCTGCAGCGTGCCACACGTACAATTGGTTCACAGGTGCCAATGACTTTTCTTTGCTTTAAACTAATCCGATTGTCCTTAAGGTTGGCAACTCGTACTGGAATAGTATGTGAAGCATCGCTCGAATCCACTAAGCATCCTGCTGTTAAAAGATCCTCCATTTCATGTTCAAGGGGTTCTACGATGACCAAACCCAAGTCTCTGTCTCCTTTTCCAAGTGGGCTTTTACAATAATCTCTGAATTCGCCGGTATAGCTGTATCTTGGTCCAAAATCAGTTTAATCAGTTCACGTCGTCCCATCGGTGTTTCTTCAGCTGAGAAAACTATTTCTTAATTTCCAATCCTTAAAGTTCTTGTTCTTAAAGTCAATTTTTACGTCCTGTTCGTCCATTAGGTCTAGTCCCAAAATGAATGTGTCAACGATATCAGCTACAAGGACTTTGGCTTGATGTTGTAGCGCTTTTTGTTTGGAATATCCGAACCTACCTCTTGGTCACTACGTCCGGAGACTGGCTGACCATTTTTTTTGCCTCGCGCGCCCCCTACTGGATTATTGAGTGACAGTAGGATAACTTTTGCCGTCGGGTAACTTTTAAACAGTGGAGAAGTTACAGGGTGTTCATCACAAATGATACTCGGTTTTGTGCTATATTATCAAGTTCTGTATTAACGGTTTTGTACGGTAACACAAAGTCCAACTAAACTTACGGGTTTCTACGACCTCAGTATTCTAACTAACGATTACGGTAAGCTTAACGGTTACACATTTCCCAATTAAACTTGCTAAAAAGATTGAGCGGTTGGTGTGCCGAGCTATTTTCGACTTTCGAAAGAAATAAAGAAGAACGGTTCCGGCAAAAGGCCTTATTTACGGATTTGTTTGGTCTTCACGGTAAACTGGTCAGTACAGCAGTCGGTTCAGAACTTCAAAGGTTTAAGGTGCATCTAACATGCTAGAACTGAACGTGAACACCTCCGCTCAGCCTCACGGATTCGCCGACAAGACTTAGGAAGAGAAAAAAAGAAAAACTATCCTGGTAGCCGCACCTGTTTCGCCGGCTCTTAATCAGTCGTTTTCTGCTCCGATAGCTACACCTGATTCGCCGGAGCCAAGCTATCGGAGATACATTTACGGTCTGAGCGGTCAATGTTTTGTGTTTGTTCAACTTGGAAAGTTCAGCGGTACGGCTTCCTCTACTCAACTTCACCGGGTTTCAATCGATCTTTAAAAAAAACTACTCGGATGGCTACACCTGTTTCACCGGAGCCAAGCTATCCGAGATACAGTTACTTTTTGTCTTATTGAAAATTTAATAGTGTTAACGGTCTAATGAAAACTACTACGATAGCTACGCCAGCTTCACCGGAGCCAAGCTATCGCAGGTAGATTTACCGACATTAATTAATTTTAATAACTAATGTAATGCCGTTGAGCTGAGTAATTAAGGAGCACAATAAAAATAAACCCGGCCTTTAAATAAAGACAGCCAAACGTGTTAAAATTGAAGAAAATTTAACGTTTAAACTGAAAGAATGCGGTGATTTTACCGCAGTGCTCGGTGAAATCAGCTTTTTTACTGCCCACGTTTATTTACTACGGAAACTACACAAATACCAATACAACGGAACGGACAACAGTATCGGTATACTAACTTGAGATATTTTTACTGTTCGGTTTCCGGTCAACGGTTTACTTATGGACTCAACTAGGCTGTTGGTTAGAATGCCCTCAAAAATGGTACCCGGCAAGGCTATCTATATCACCCCGGATGGTAGGGAAATCCTGCGAATCGCGTCGGCCAACTTGGGTGTAGTGGGGCAAACTGAAGTTCTCGGGGAAACGCGACACGGAACTACGCACCCAACTTAAATCTACATTTATTACCATTTATGGAATAATCATAAAAATAAAAAAGCAAGACGAGTTTTGTTTCAAGATATTGAAACTCGATTTTTAAAAAATGTTTACTTGTTTATTGAAAGACTGATTACAAAAAACTAACTTAATGTATGTAATTAGGTAATATTTATAACATTAGGAAAAAACGCATATTCAGCGGTTCCCATGAGAACAGATTCATGAGATGTCCGTTTAAGCAGAACTCTAAACTCTAATACTAAGTAAAATGTTACATTCTCGTAAACTAAGCTATTTCGTGGGAACGTAACTATTCTCATATACTAAACTATTTCGTGGGGACGTAACTCTTCCCCTCTAAGATGAAAGCACGGGAAAATTAAAACGTGGTTTCACAAAACTAAGATTAAAATGTTTCGTCCGATTCTTGAGGTTTTACATTTTTGGATTTTATGAATTTGGAGCACTTCACATACACTAGATACACGATTAGGCATGCAATTAGCGCGTAAAATACTATTGTCCAAAAACTCACTCGATTGACGTACACGTTGCTGGAGAATTTCTGGAGTTCTTCCTTCTGCTCCATTAGTTTGATTCTTAGCTCTGTAGCTTCTCTAAGGTTGACGGTATTGAGGTCCAAAGACGGTGATTGATAAGTCATTGATTGGTCTTGGCTGATGCGGGGAAGGTCCACATTTGGTAGTGTCAACTCATGGAACGGCAGATGGCTAGGTTCCGAGGGTTGCAGTGTGATTGACTGGATATCGATTTTACAGTCAATTGGTACTTCAACCAGGTAAGAACCGATCAAAGGTATATTTTCTTTGACGTCCTGACAGCTGATTCGGCTGATTAAGCGGCTCGGTATAATTATCCATTTTCCATTGGTAATTTTTGTGATTTGGTTACTATTTATGTGTAACTCGAAGGGATGACAGGTGGTAATATTCGGCTCATGGTTTAAGAGCTGCACTTCACAGGGAGGCTGATTTTCTTGGAGGACCGCATTCGTCTGTTGACATATGAATTTTTCTGGGACCATTTCTCGACATTTGGCATCCATGTAGCTGTATTTGGTGTTGCTGAGTGCCAGATATGGCTTATGTGGGATGTTGACCCAGAATGATGAATTTTTGGGCACCGGCAATGGGAATATTTCAAAATACTGATACACATCCGTTTCAACGAGTGGAAGTTCCAATATGAAAACAAGGTTGTAATCTTTCAAGTAACTTTTAATTTTGATTACCTTTTCTAGAATTAGGATATTTTCGATATTACCTGAGATTGGTAATTGATTGGTTCCTAATTGTGGTTCTAACTTTTTTATTTCTTTATTAAATATTACAGATCTTTGATGTACTGTTCGATTTGTAAGATTCGGGATTTTAAGATAAGCTCGTTATGAGTGATATTAGATATCATTTCTTGAAACTTTCGAATGGATGAGTCCATTATTGTTATCTGATTTATTGCATCGGTTTTAAGTTTATTCTGTGCTTCGTTCGTTTCGTTTCGTTGAAAGCTGTTATTTTTGCATCAATTTCCTCAGCATCATTTTGATCGAGATTACCAGTTATGCATTTTATAAATGATCCAAGTGGATTAAACAATCCTCTTTTTATTCTTTGTGAATTTTTGAATGTGGGGATTATTTGTTCAAAAAGATTTTCAATTCGATTTTCTAACACGTGCAATGCATAAAGAGCAGTATTAAATTCTTCCGAATGGTGAGTAAGATTGTTAGATAGATATTGAGCTTTTAGTTTTAGAGATTCGTATTGTTCAATTATCGTTTTTAAGTTAAATTCCTGAACGAATGTCCAATGGTCCGATATGAGTTTAGCAGTTCCAATTTTATATGGTAGTATCCCTGGGTGATTGTTTAGGTTATGTATTTTTATATCTTTTGCGAAGGTCCAGCTCCATAATCTGGAACAATGTTCTTGATTTTAGTTTCGTTAATATGAACTGTTTCGATGTGATTAGTTTTAGGATTTCGAATTTTTATTTTATTATTTGGAAGGATTTCGTTTAGAATGAAGGGGCCTAAATATTTATTTTTTGTTTTTGCTGATCGGTTTTCAGACTTTTTGTAAACTTGACAACCTATTTGTAGATTACAATTAGATTTCTCTTGATTGATTTTATTGATAATTTTTTCTTTATTTTCTTGAGTTTTACCCGCAATTTGGTCATAAAGAATTTGTGTTTTATTTTTATGATTATCGATATATTCGGTATAAACATGAGACGGTATGAGATTCATTGGATCTCTTGAGTTCGTGTGTCCTAGTATCAATTCAAATGGAGTAGAGTTAGTACTAGAGTGAATTGTACTATTATAAGCAATGATAGCATAAGGCATTAATTTAGTAATGTCAGTAAGTTGATCCGCACATGATGTGGTGTTTCCTGTGTAAGGCAATGCTTGTGCTACTTTGGAGAATTTATCAAGAAAAGTTAGAAATTTTTGTTTTTCTGCCATAAAGGTGTCTACATGTATGATTTCGAATGGCCTTGTTGGGGTTTCAGTAAGAATCAAAGGTTGATCAGGTGGTTTTCGGTCATATTTCGTTCTCTGGCAGATTTCACAGTTATTAATGTAATTGATTACGTCATTCTTTAATGATTTCCAATAGTAATTTGATTTTAAATAATTATACGTTTCCTGAATGCCTCTATGATTAATTTTTGCCCTCATGACGATATTTGATCATTAACTCTCGTTCATCGATTTCTACATTATTGATTAATTTCGAGCACTCTACTAGTTTTACATTCTTGAAATAATTGTTCATGCAAGAGTGAAAGTATTCCCTTAACTCTTTAGAATACAAATATACGTAGGTAGTTTTCGCATGTAAATACTCTCTCAGAAAGTTCTTGATAGTTTCACTATTGGCTGGTAAGGTAGCATGAATTATTTACGTTGTTTACACTATGGGCTGTGCTTGAATCATTATCATTGTTATTTTCGATTATAGTCTGATTTGGGGGTCTTAATTGATAGTTGGTAATAATATTTATTTTAGGGGTGTTAGATTGGGTTGTATTTCCGAGGTTGTTTTCTAATTCCTGAATTGTTTCATTTAAACGTTCCGATGTAATAATATTTGGATCTAATGACTCAACTCCCAAAAATTTTGCTATATCATCATTAATATTACCTGGACAATTAATTAATGACTCAGTTTCGATCGCGTTTATTGAGATTCTGGATAGTGCGTCCGCGTTTGTATTTAAACTGCCCTTTTTATAGATAATTTCGTAGTCGTATTCTTCAAGGCGAAGTCTCCATCTTACTAGTTTAGAATTTGGTTCCTTGAGATTAAACAGCCAAACTAGAGGTCTGTGGTCCGTATAAATTTTGAATTTTTGACCATATAAATATGGGCGAAAATATTTACAGGCCCACACAATTCCTAAGAGTTCCTTTTCGATGGTAGAGTATCTTTGTTCGGTGTCGTTAAGCGTTCTTGAAGCATATGCGATAGGCTGATCGTTAGGTGGATTTCCCTGAGATAACACAGCACCTAAGGCGACATTGGAGGCGTCCGTAGTGAGAACAAATGGTTTAGTAAAGTCGGGATATTTTAAAATCGGTGCATTAATTAACAGTTCTTTTAGTTGTTCGAATGATTTTATGAAAGATTCATTGTGAACAACTTTGGCTCCTTTTTTCAAACAGGTAGTCAAAGGTTTACTAATTTTTGCAAAATTTGAAATAAATCTTCGGTAATAGCCTGCTAAACCAAGAAAAGATTTGATTTCTTTTTGAGTACGAGGTATAGGGAAAGTTTTGACTGCTTCAATTTTATCTGGATTAGGCTTAACCCCATTACAAGTAATTTTATGTCCAAGATAGGCTACTTCTTTGTGAATAAATTCCGACTTATCCAGTTGTATTTTAAAGTTCGATTGACGGAGACGATCGAAAACTTCGCGTAATCTATTTTTGTGTTCTTGGAGCGATGTACTAAAAATAATAATATCATCTAGATAAACTAGACATGTCTCGTTTTGAAGATCTCTAAGAACATTGTTCATGACCCTTTGAAATGTGGATGGGGCGTTTTTCAAACCGAAAGGCATACGTTTAAATTCGTAATGACCAGTATCAGTAGAAAAGGCTGTTTTAGAGATATCAGCTGGATTCAATTCAATTTGGTGAAAGCCATTTGCCAAATCAAGGGTTGAAAAGTATTGAGCTTTACCTAATTTGTCTAATATGTCCGAAATATTTGGTAGAGGAAATTTATCGTCTAATCGTCTATTGTTTTTTCGTTCAGCTTTCTATAGTCTATGACTATACGCCATTTCTTTATTCCGGAAGCATCTAATTTTTTTGGTACTATCCAAATTGGGCTGCTCCAAGGTGAATTTGAATTTTGAATTATTCCGCCTTCTAGCATTTTATTAATTTGCGAATTTACCTCTTGCTTATGCACAGCGGCATATCTATAGGTTTTAGTAAACAAAGGGGTTTCATCTGTTAGGTTGATGTGATGTTTGATTTGATTTGTAAAATTTGGAGGTGTACCCTCACAATAGAATATGTCACGATACTGAAAACAGAGGTTCCTAATTGCATTGCATTCTTCCTTATTACAATGGGAAAGTCTTAAGTTTTTTAAATTTTGTTTCCTTAAATTGTCAAAATAATCAGTTATTTCTGTGTCCGTTTCCATTTTTTCCACGAAATTAATTTCGGTTTCTAAGAATAAATTTTCTAAATTTATTTTAGCACCCATTTGCGTAAGAAAATCGATTCCTAATAATCCATCAAATCTTGGTGAAAAATCAAACAAATAAAACTTGTGATTTCCAGAAAAATTTAATGATGGAAAAATTGGAATTTGTACTACTTCATTATGCAATGACGTTGCATGTGCTGTTCGTACAGAGAAATATTCTTGTGATATTAAGTTAGGGTAGTTTTTGTACGCTAGTTGGGGTTTTAAAAAACTTTTGCCACTTCCAGTATCTATTAAAAAATGTACATTTAATTCGGGTAGAAATATAACAGGAAGGTCGCATTGTGTGTGGTTGTTTAAATTTATTGCTAAGCTTGGTAATTTGTTAAAGGGGCTATCGGAAAATTTCCAACATTTCCTAGATCTTTAGGACATTCCGGATATGCAAATTCGTAATCGTAATTTTGAAAGTCCGATAATTCATTTTCATTAAATTGGTTATAATCAATTTGAGAGTCGTTATCGTACAATTGAGTTTCAAAACAATTTCTCATGTCAGTTTGGTTTACGCTCGAGTTTATGTCGGTATTATTTGGATAAATGTCTAAAGTTTCAGTTGAACTTTTATTCGGCAATTCGACAGATTGATTAAACAGTTCTTGACTTACAAAATTTCTATTTTGAGGATTAGTTGCTTGTCTCAGGGCTCTATTAATTATAGTATTTCCTGAAGATATGTCCATTGGTTCTCCTCTATTAAAATTTTGATTTTGTGGTGGATTAAAATGCCTTATTCCAGAATTTTGATTAGTTGGTCCCATAGTAGGTCTATTATTAAAATTCTGATTAAAAGTTCGAGTTTGTCCCGACCTTGGCTTGAACTGACCGTAACCTTTAAAAGTTAAGTCATTCCTGTAAGGATATACATTTCTAGGTTGGTTAAAAGCTTGCGGTGTAAAATTAGGTCTTAGATAAGCGTTTTGCTGAAACGGACTACTAAATAAAGGTCTATGCACTGGAGCATTGTTATTGTAATTCGTAGTATGGAAAGATGGTGGTGAGTGATGTTGATAATTATTTTTATTATGACTCATGGTTTGAAGGAGACTGTTCGGCTGTGGTGAAATTTTATGATTTGAAGGTTGTCTATTTCTAAAATAGATAAAATTTTCTTCTTCTACAGCATGTGTCATAGCTTCTTCGACAGATTGAGGATTTTTTAATCGTATAACAAGTTGCATGTTATAGTCTAAGCCATTAATGAAAGTTTTTGTTTTTAATTTTCCATATTCAGTAATTTTTAAAAGTTTAACTTCACGTGGATCATTTGATGCATTAATTTTTGAATAAAGTAAACTTCTAGCATCTTGTAACCTAACTCCGAATTGCAAAGAATTTTCATGTTTATGCGGTTTCATCGTAATGATATCTTGTACCACGCAATCCATCGATCTTTGATCCGAAAAGCTAGCTGTAATTGCTTCTTTTACTAAATTCCAATTATTAAGCTCGATCCGCTAGGCTATTAGAACTGCTGCCCTGCCAGTGAGTTTCCTTAATATTGTGTCAAATAGAGCAATATTTAACGGTGCATTAGGATGAACACGATCGAGATGTGCTTCAAGAAAGTTTTCGCAAGCAGAAATAAATCTACAGATATGTTTAATATTTCCATCAAATAATGGTATGTTATCGGCTTGGTACCAAATTAGAGAGTAATATACGTTAGCATTAGTCATTGTAACTTAAACAGAAAAACTTATAATAAAAATATTTAGAGAAAGAAAAATAGATAACAAAATGTTCCACTTACAATATTGTGACGAACAGTGCCTTGTTCATTTCTTAAGTTCTACGGAGTCCAAAAGGAGTAGCGATGTAGTCTTCTCCCTGGTTACCTATGAGCTTCGGGACAATGCTCGTTCCCTTGATGAGCTGCTTGCCAATTTTTCAAAAACAGGTGATGTTCGGATTCGCCCGTAAAACGTTAACACGAACCGGTTTTTTATGCTCGATGCACGAACCGTCGAACAGATCCTACCGACTGCGCCAGTTTTGTTTCAATATATTGAAACTCAATTTTTAAAAATTTTTACTTGTTTATTGAAAGACTGATTACAAACAACTAACTTAATGTATGTAATTAGGTAATATTTATAACATTAGGAAAAAACGCATATTCAGCGGTTCCCATGAGAACAGACTCATGAGATGTCCGTTTAAGCAGAACTCTAAACTCTAATACTAAGTAAAATGTTACATTCTCGTAAACTAAGCTATTTCGTGGGAACGTAACTATTCTCATATACTAAGCTATTTCGTGGGGACGTAACTGACGGCGGTGCCGATCGAACTCACGACATCACGGTCCGGAACCATACGTACTGACCTCTGACCCAAGTGACCACAACATTTTAACGAGCAAAACGGACTGAAATACGTTTGAAACGTGATTATATACGGACGGAAAATGAAAACTTAAGAAAATAATAGTAACTTCGTTACAATGTTTAAAGCTGCCAATTGTTATCTGTACAACTGCTTCGCCATGTACAACTATTCGATCGCCGTTCGCTGTCTCCAAAATAGGCGTTTGTCGAAGTTTCTGGATCGGCGTAGATGTTATTAGGTCAAGCCTCACAATAGATCTTGTTGCCCCAGTGTCAATGGTAAACTTACATTCTTTGTTGTTCAATAGTCCTTGAGCGATTAAACTACCATTACACCTCTTAATCATAGAAATCCTTAATTTGGGGGCTGAAGGGTTATTTGCCAGGGGTCGCCCCCTTACTCCGGCAACCTCGAATTTTCCTGGTCCTGGTTACTTCGGTACTGTGGATTTGGTGAACCAGAACGCTGCCTGCAATTCCTACTGTAGTCCTTTGCGTCCACAGTTGTAACATTTTCCATCTTCTCTAGATGAAGAATGGCTTCTTCTGTTATTGTTTCCTTTTTGCAGAACTTGGTCCAGCTTCTTAACAATCAAATTCATGGTTGAATCTGTTTGGTCTTGGTCATCCGAAAATTTTACTTCCCGCACTCTTTCCTTTTTGTAGGAGATATTCTTTACGGCTTCAAACTCTAAGCTGTAGACTACGGCATCAGACAAGTTCCTAAAACGGCCAAGGCGAAGCGCCTGCTGTAGATCTGCTCCTCTGACACCATCGGTAAAATTCTGGACAGCGATCTGGTTCAGAAACTCTTCCGGTGCTTGTGGATAGGCCAGTCGGATTAATCGCTCAATCTCAGCTCCAAATTCTTGAGCAGTCTCTGATGACCCTTGGGCTCTACTCTTCAACGGGCTTTGGTATACCTGGGTCAAGTATTTATTCCCGTATCTTAGTTCCAGCGCGTTTGCAAGGGAATAGTCATCTCCTTGTTTACACTCGGGGATGTTCTAGAGTACTTCGAGAGCTTTACCACGTAGTGCCAGAACCAATTCGGTGGCTTTCTGATGTTCGGTCCACTCATTAGCCACGGAGGCAGCCTCAAACTGCTTCCTGTACAACTCCCACGAAGTTTCCCCGTCAAACTTTGGCACCTTACACTTCATTGTCGCATCCGGTCGCTTTCGGGCAGTTTTCTATCGGAGATACCTCGACTAAGTTCCTCGATTCCTCGCGAACGCTCATAATTTCCTTGCGAAAAGTTGCAATTTCTTGTCCAAATTGAGTCTCCATTTGTCCAAATTTATTATCTATTTGTCCAAGTTTGTTACCAAACTCAGTTTGCACCTCGGCGACTTTATGATCCACCTTTTCGATTTTATGGTCTAACTTTTCTACTTTATCGTCTACCATCTGTAGTTGTTCATTAATATAGGCTTGCAACTCCGATCGATTTGTCTCCAGAGCTTGAAATATAGTTTGCTGTTCTTTGTGCCTGCGTTCTTCCTCCTGTTGGTAGCGTCTCTCTTGCTCCTCCTTTTCAAGTCGTCGTAGTTCTTCCTCTTCTTGCTTTTCTTTTTGTCGGCGTTCCTCGTCCGCCTGTTTTTCTGGTTGTCGTCGTTCCTCTTCCGCTTGTTTTTCTTGTTGTCGTCGTTCCTGTTCCTCTTGTTTTTCCTTCTGTCTTTTTCGGCATCCATCTTTTGTAGTATTGTCGCCATAAATGTCGCCAGTTGTTCCTCCATTTTTGCCGTTTGTTGTCGTATTCAGCATTCACGTACAGCACAATTCTTCACTCACTTATCCCACTTCTGACACCAAATGTTACACTTTTACTGGGTTCTTTTTGATAAGTGAGACTTTGAATAAACTCAACAAACCTTATTTACTAATTACACAACAATTTACAACACTAGAAATCACTTTTAAACCACTAAAGTCACTTTTACCACTTTATCGCGCCACTGTTATTTCACAACTGACTGTCCGTCGGCTTGGTCGGTTTATATATGTGTGGGTGATCGATTCTCGAATGTATTACATTACATTTCTGTATGCACAGAATGTTCCCGCTGTACGTACAATAAACGTTTATTGTAGCGTTGAGACTTCGTATTAGGGGGGTAAGTTTGGGACACAGTTTGGGTAATTTTTTTGTTGAAAAGTACCAGTGGTGGATCATTGTTTTGTTAAAAAATATTCAGTGACTTGCCTGCACGCGCGCTACTGATGAAACTAAAAACAATTATCGTAAAATATGTATTATTGTTAAGTGTCAACACCACCAAAATTTCATTAAAATATCTTGGGCGGATTGCGTTAAAGTTAAAAAAAAAATATATATTTTTTTAAATTGGAATAGCCTGTATCTCGAGAACAAAGCACTTGCGGACACATGTTCTCTTGAACTTTTTGCTTGATTTTGCCAGGAGAATTTCCCCCATGCTTTTGTCACAACAACTCTGAAACTCCCTGTAGAAGGAAGAACTCGCCATTCTTCTATAATTGAGTCAATATTTAGTTCAGGCGATGGGTGCCTGAGTTTTTTACACAATAACGAAAAATCAATTTTTGTACGGGACGTTTCTAAAGCATTTTTGGGTTTTAAAAATGCAACATTTTTAAATAAATCTTTGTTTTTAATTGGCAGCCGATTTTAAATTTCTTCTAACGCTACTATACAGGGTGTCCCACGACGAAAGACCTCGATTGATATTGGAAAAAGTATAAATAGGAGAGTTTTGAAAATTTGGTAGGATACTGATGTGGGCATGCCCAATCCAACTAAAATATTTTCAAGATGGTTGCACTTCCGCTTATACCGGAAGTCGATCACAACTTTCTTATTTTAAATAGAACACCATATATATTATTACATATTTGGATTCCTCACAAAATTCTGACCAACTTTTGTATAGAATGCCCTATGCCTATCTCTAGCCGTTTTCGAAATATTTGATGTTTTTCCAAAAAAGTGACAGTTGCAACGCTCAACATATTTTTGTACTATGTTAAAACCGTATTTCATTTTGCAATGAAACTTTGGGTTATTGTAAATAAAGGATCGTTTTATTAAACTGAGGGTGCGTAATGACTCATTTGTATACAGGGTCGTCAAAAAAAAATCATAAAGTTGCCACTAAAAAAAAATGAAAAATCTCAAGTTTTTTAAATAGAAACCCACATTTTTTATGACGGAATCATTTTGAGCATTAAAAATTACTATAAGTTTCAATTTACTTGCCTATACCTAAATCCAACCCATTTCGTTTTATTTGAGAATAAACATTTTTTTATTAGGCTGCATGGTTGGGATTAGCTGGTACTCTAGTTAGCCATGCTTTTGACACACGGTGATATTGGAGAACTGCAAAGCATGTTATGTTGAGCGTTGCAACTGTCACTTTTTTGGAAAAACATCAAATATTTCGAAAACGGCTAGAGATAGGAATAGGGCATTGTACACAAAAGTTGGTTAGAAATTGCAATTTCTACATTTGTATTATTAAGGATTGGTTTTGTTTTAATAGCTTTTATCTTCACAGATCCCGTATTCTTAAAATTTTCAATTATTTGCTTGACAGCTTTTCGTGATGGCTTTGGTTTTTCTGGATAACGAGCGGCAAATACCTCACATGTTCTACTCACAACTTTATCACATTCTCCGTAAATAATAAACAGATTTATGTAATCTTGGTTTGAATAACGTAACCGCGACGGCATATTTGCAGTTGTCAAAACACTCAAAACTAGTGTTATTAACATGCCCTGCAGGTCTCCAATATCACCGTGTGTCAAAAGCATGACCAACTAGAACACCACATAATCCCAACCGTGCAGCATAATAAAAAAATGTTTATTCTCAAATAAAACGAAATGGGTTGGATTTAGGTATAGGCAAGTAAATTGAAACTTATAGTAATTTTTAATGCTCAAAATGATTCCGTCATAAAAAATGGGTGTTTCCATTTAAAAAACTTGAGATTTTTCATTTTTTTTAGTGGCAAGTTTATGATTTTTTTTTGACGACCCTGTATACAAATGAGTCGTTACGCACCTTCAGTTTAATAAAACGATCCTTTATTTACAATAACCCAAAGTTTCATTGCAAAATGAAATACGGTTTTAACATAGTACAAAAATATGTTGAGCGTTGCAACTGTCACTTTTTTGGAAAAACATCAAATATTTCGAAAATGGCTAGAGATAGGCATAGGGCATTCTATACAAAAGTTGGTCAGAATTTTGTGAGGAATCGAAATATGTAATAATATATAGGGTGTTCTATTTAAAATAAGAAAGTTGTGATCGACTTCCGGTATAAGCGGAAGTGCAACCATCTTGAAAATATTTTAGTTGGATTGGGCATGCCCACATCAGTATCCTACCCAATTATCAAAACTCTCCTATTTATACTTTTTCCAATATCAATCGAGGTCTTTCGTCGTGGGACACCCTGTATAGAAATTTAAACAGTCTTAACGTACATGGTCAACTGCGTTTTTGTCAGTTATTTCCGACAAAATGTTGTTACATTGTTGTCCTAAGTATAAATCTTCAAGCGGTACATAAATATGTGGAGTTCGTATATTTTCATCTGTTTAAATTTTCTGGCTTAATAAAATGTTTGCCTAATTTTAAAAATAGTTTTCTGGGTTCGGAGTATATTTTATGTATTAAAGGTTTTTTAGATTGAAACAATGCATTTATAGAATTAAAAGAATTTAAAACAAGTTTTAAAAATGCCAAATATGCTTTAGTACATACATTTTCTTTTAATATTAATTCCGCCGTCTTTAGTTTATCCTCGACAACTGCTACCCGAAAGTACCCTATTAAAATCTCCCAATTTTCCAGGACCCGTTCTACACATTTGTGAAGTGATATCCATCTTGTATCCGCAGGACTTAGAAATTTTTCTCAACGATAAAATAGTGTTACGATTTTCCCGTGGGTTCACACAAAGTCAATTTAACTCAACAATTAATAAATTTATTTACACTTCAAAACACTCCGTACAATAATTAACTCAACTACTAAAAAAACACTACTACAATTCCACAATTATTCCACTATTTAAGCTTAACCGCGTTCCCAAATTCACTACTACTCTCCACTACTCCTCTCTTGTCGACGCCGCTTCTTTTATATTCACAAACCACGTTCTAGAATGACCGCGAAACGCTTCGCGATTTGCTTCGAATCTTCCAGGTGTGGCGCTTCCTAACTGTGGCCTACTTTAATACGCGCCCGGCCAGATATTGCGGCGCATCGGTTTCATCGAGTATCGAGCATAGTAGGCCCAAACCGTAACACTGCCCCCCTCTTAAAGCTGATCGTCCCGATCCGCTTCATCTAGTCCCTGGTATTTCTTGAGTCTGTCCAGATGGACAATTTTCATCTTGCCTTTGGGGCTGCGTTGGACTCTGTACGCGACGTCATTTAACCTTTTTACCACATGGTAAGGTCCCTCCCAGTGTTGTTGCCATCTTTGACTTAATCCTTTGCTCCTCCTGGGTTGAAACATCCACACGGCATCACCTTCCTTATAATTGCCACCAGTTGGTCTGTGGTCCAGTGTCATCTTCATACGGTTGTTGTTTGGTTTCATCTTCTCTCTCTCAAGTTCCCGAATTGTGCTGGATCCCTTCTGTAACAAACACTGGTCACACCGTTTACACCATTCCTCAACGTCCTTTCTGAAGTTAATCCAGTAAAATCGATCTCTTATTCTAGCGAAAGTCTGGTTTACTCCAAAGTGTCCTCCTCCGCGACTGTCATGTAGTTCTCGCAGCACATTCTCTTTGCAGGAATTGGGCACTATTGTTTGGTAAACAAAACGTTTTCCGTCTGGACTTTCCCATTTGCGAGTAATTAAGTCATCTCGCAGTCGAAGCGAATTCCACTGCAACCAGTAACCCCTTACTGTTGGTCCATATCTGGAAATCTGTTGCCAATCCGGTTTCAAATCTTTCTCCAACCATCTTCTGATTACTTTCAAATCAGAGTCTGAGTGCTGTCCTTTTATTATGTCCTCCTTAGAAACGCAGCTCTTCATTCTTTTTGTAGCCTCTTTATCTGTCACCATCGCGAATTGACCAATCCTCCAACCATTATGAATTTGTCCTTTCCGATACCTTAAGTCACTATCCAAAGCTTGACGATCCTCTACATATCGCGGTAAATGTCCTTCCGGGTTCTTCATTTCCTGCTCCTGGTTACGCCAGTTCTGCGGGGTCGGTAAACGAGACTGCTGTCTGCAATTCCATTGGTAATGTCCTTTACGTCCACAAATATAACATGTAATGTTTCTTTTAACAGAGGAGTTCCGGTGATTTGTTCTGATGTCCTGATTTCGTCAACACTGTGGGTTTAGAGAACAAGACCGTTGTCTGTAATTCCTTCTATAGTGTCCTTTGCGTCCACATCGATAACATTCCACTCTAGTGATCGGACGTGATCGTTCTAACTGTGTGGACTGACCATTTCCTAATGCTGCCATTTGTTGCACTAATTGGCCGACCATTGATTCAATTTTACTTATTGATGTAGCAACATGATCGGCTGGCGGTTCTCTCTCCTCTTGAATAGTCTCTGGCTTTAAATCATTGCACGCAGCTTCAATTTCCAGCGCTCGAATCAGTAATTCGCTGTTGTTGCTCCCTTTGAACATCTTCAGCCATTTCTTTACCTCCAGATCTCGAATCCCATCTACAAAATACTGTGCCACAAGTTCTTCTTGGATTTCATCCGGGACGGCTGGGTAAGCCAGATGCACAAGGCGACGAATTTCGGTTTCAAACTCTTCTAGATTTTCACCAGTTTTCTGCTGTCTTGCCATTAATTGCGTTCGATACAGTCCTTTCTTATGTTGATCCCCATAACGACGTTCTAATGCAGCTACTAATGCTTCATAGTTGCTTCGTTGGGCGATAGGCACCGTCTGTAACAGCTCCAATGCAGGTCCTCGTAATGCCACTACTAGTGCTACAGCCATTTCCTTGGTACTCCATCCATTTGCATTTGCAGCGGCCTCAAATTGGAGTTGGTACATTGCCCATGAAGTTTGACCGTCGTATGTGGGAGGCTTGATCTTGTTGAGCCCGTTTCCAGTGAACACTGTAGAGCTGACTCTTCTGCTGTCAATTTTCCGCTCTAAGTCGCGTAGCTTTATCTTGACATCATTCTGAATTTTATTAATGTCCTCCCGAACATCATTCTGAATTTTATTGAGACTATGGGTTACATACTCTTGGATTTCTGTCTTGGTCCCCGCTAGAACGTTCAATATTTCTACGTTACGCTTTTCATGCCGCTCTCTGTCTTCTTCTTTGTCTTGTTGTCGAATTCTTTCTTCTTGTTGTCGAATCCTTTCTTGTTCTTCCTTGTTTCGTTTTCGAATCTTTTCTTGTTCTTCTTTGTCTTGTTGTCGAATTCTTTCTTCTTGTTGTCGAATCCTTTCTTCTTGTTGTCGAATTCTTTCCTCTTGTTGTCGAATCCTTTCTTGTTCTTCCTTGTTTCGTTTTCGAATCTTTTCTTGTTCTTCTTTGTCTTGTTGTCGAATTCTTTCTTCTTGTTGTCGAATCCTTTCTTCTTGTTGTCGAATCCTTTCTTGTTCTTCCTTGTTTTGTTTTCGAATCTTTTCCATAATAGCTGCAAGTTGGGCCTCCATGTTTGCACTTTGACGTCTTGTTATTGGCATAAAATAAATGTAACACACCACTGTTCCGAAAATCTCTAGTCCGGTTCTGAACACAAGTCTTTAACCCGAAGTTTAGTTCCAATTCACGTCGCACTAAAGTCTGATCGCACTTCTGACACCAATTGTTACGATTTTCCCGTGGGTTCACACAAAGTCAATTTAACTCAACAATTAATAAATTTATTTACACTTCAAAACACTCCGTACAATAATTAACTCAACTACTAAAAAAACACTACTACAATTCCACAATTATTCCACTATTTAAGCTTAACCGCGTTCCCAAATTCACTACTACTCTCCACTACTCCTCTCTTGTCGACGCCGCTTCTTTTATATTCACAAACCACGTTCTAGAATGACCGCGAAACGCTTCGCGATTTGCTTCGAATCTTCCAGGTGTGGCGCTTCCTAACTGTGGCCTACTTTAATACGCGCCCGGCCAGATATTGCGGCGCATCGGTTTCATCGAGTATCGAGCATAGTAGGCCCAAACCGTAACAATAGTCTTGCATTTTACTAAGTTGTTTTTTTCTTTGTTTATTGGGTCTTCTGTCTCACACAAAAAAGGTTTGTTGGGAAAATTGAATTTCGCACTATTTTCAACTAAGTTGAAAATAACATTAACCTAGTCGTCCCAACACAAGACCACTGACTTAGGCTCGGTCTTGTTACCTAAAAACGCTGACGTTTCGGTGGAAAATCAAGTTAAAATCAACAAGTTGTGTACAGCGTTTTGAGCTTCCCGATAAATAAGAGTACACCTACCTCAGCAAATCTTCTGGTGCTCATGGCAAAGCTATGCATGCTTTGCTTGCAATAATGGCGCAGGTATGACACACACACTTAACTACTAAAGCGTTTGGATTGTCTTCGCTCAGTCTAGAGGCAAAAGAGTTATTCTCTCTCTTCTTATACATCTCTAGTCACAACCGAATTAAAAAATGAATGCATAATTGCATTTTTTGAAATCAGTTTTACTTTTTTTTAAATGTTTTAAGCCTTTGCTCTGTTTTTGAAGTTCGGATTTTCCACATGTCAAAACACAGTTACAGGCAGTGCTCTGGCACGAATACTCATCAGCTTCAACTGGTTTCAACCATCCTTTGAACTGATTCAGTAAAAGCCAGTCTTGATTAAACTTTTGTTTACGCCACTTCTTAACTTTCTTGTGGGATAGAGGGGCCACTTTTAGCCGAGTCGTCGCTGTCACTGTTGTCACTCATTTTTACCCTAAATATAAAGCCTCCACTTAAAAGCATACAACACACTAAAATGTAAGCATTTACCAATAACCACTGCTTTAAAATGAACTGTAAATTGGATGTTTCATAAAATGTTTACTGTAACGCATGCGTAGCACTGTAATAGTATATTGTACGACAAGGGTGGAAAAGGTGTCCCTATCGCACGAGGACGAAAATTTGAGCACGACGCCGAAGGCGGATCGGACGAGGGCGATATGGACATTTCGCCCGAGTTTTACAGGCGATTTTTTTTACGACTAATTGGAATTACTCACCAAATTTCACACAAATAAACTCTCAATGTTTGAAACGCTTCCGTGTTTACATTATCCCTTTTGACGCAGCCAAAGTTTGACCGGCGTCCCGGATTGTCACCGGGTGACAGCTGATTAACTTCGTCTTTTAGGTTGAGGTGTTGAATGGATTTGATTCATTGTAAATTGTAAGTTTGTATCATTTGCTTTATCATATAATAAAGTAGATATTTTTATTCTTTAATTGAACACTAACTGAAACTTGAACGTGTTTTGTCCTTGCATCAAAACATAAGCCAAAATGCAATGTTTTGATATCAACTGTCAGTGAGGATGACAATCAGAATCATTATTTTGTTTACGTTCAAGATTAGCTGTAATTGGTCTATTTCTTTACGCACGTTGAAGATTGTCTGTGATTGGTCTGTTTCTTTACGCACGCTGAAGATTGTCTGTGATTGGTAAATTTCTTTACGCACGCTGAAGATTGTCTGGGATTCTGTGTTCGTTCAACCGTTGGCAATTGCCTACTTATCCGTTCTCTAAACTGTTAAGAAATGAACCAATATACCTGTAGGAGTAGAAAAATACTTTAAAAACTTAAAGTGACGCTACAAATAAAAAAATACGATACAAAACACCAAACTGACGAAACGCAAACGCAAAAATCTTGAACAGCTCCACATGACGCAGAATGCAGAGTCAGACAGTGACAGTGTTGCCGCTGCCGCATACTTACCTAATACTAATTATTCCTAATCCGCGGAGGCGCGGAATGCGTCGTCCAGTTAACGAGAAAAAAAAAGAAGCCGCCTCAGGCTACAGCTGAATAATGTTGGAACTTAAGGCTTAAGCGCTTAACGTCATAAATGGTATGGTAAGTGCCGCCGAAACCGTTTTTTTAATTTTTTTTTATTGGTGTTAATGCAGAACATCTATATATATAGTTGTTGTGCAACATCTGGTGACATCTGTACTCAACTCTATGAGTTAGAAAGTACAGATGGCGTTCCAAAATCTAGGAACAGCACCATTAATGCCACATCATTCGGTAAACACCGATCTGATTGGTTGAAAATGGTGAGGTTTTGTTTTTTGTTTATCAATCCCAATCCTCTGACCGGTTTCGCCGTATTACGGCTTATCAGAGAGGCTATAGGGCTTGATAACCAAAGAACAAAACCTTCATTCCAGTATAGTCAACTGGATGCCAGAAATGATAGTTGTTGTGCAACATCTGGTGACATCTGTACTCAACTCTATGAGTTAGAAAGTACAGATGGCGTTCCAAAATCTAGGAACAGCACCATTAATGCCACATCATTCGGTAAACACCGATCTGATTGGTTGAAAATGGTGAGGTTTTGTTTTTTGTTTATCAATCCCAATCCTCTGACCGGTTTTGCCGTATTACGGCTCATCAGAGAGGCCAATCAGATCGGTGTTTACCGAATGATGTGGCATTAATGGTGCTGTTCCTAGATTTTGGAACGCCATCTGTACTTTCTAACTCATAGAGTTGAGTACAGATGTCACCAGATGTTGCACAACAACTATAATTTCTGGCATCCAGTTGGCTATACTGGAATGAAGGTTTTGTTCTTTGGTTATCAAGCCCTATAGCCTCTCTGATGAGCCGTAATACGGCGAAACCGGTCAGAGGATTGGGATTGATAAACAAAAAACAAAACCTCACCATTTTCATCTATATATATATGTTTAAATACTACATTATCTGCACAAGGGTGTGCATGCGCAATGATCAAGATCAGTACTGCCTGAAGTGCAGAGCCTTTAAACACTGGAACGAGACAACGTGTGACATAAAGCAACTAATACGAACACTTTTTTACTGTGGTATGGGAATGCAAACAGTCATATACATTCCACCGGTAACTCAATGCTTTTCTTGCTTGTGGTCATACAAGAAATAATTGCAAAGGCAAATCAAAATGCTTTAATTGTGCAGGACAGGAGCATGAGGAACCGGTTGAGGATGGCTTTAGAAAGGAATAATTCTCATGACTTAAGATTTGTGATTGAACGAAGCCGTTTTTAAAAACTAACTTTTATTACTAAAATTTGAAATTATAAATTAAAGGAGTAAAATACGTCTTAACTCTTACAAGGCTAGACTCTGACAGTCTTAATACAAATTATGGTAAAATAAAGTGAACGAATTATTGGCGTATTCCCAGGCATAGTCAACAGTATAATGGCTACCTAGCAGTATTCCTGTTATAGGTGGCCTCATAACTCCTCCCCCTGTAGATTCAGCTACACGGTCCGACTGGGTAGTTAAATATCTTGGTCCTAGATATTCCCTAGGGATGCTTTCACCTTGTCTTCTAGGATTGTGCTTTCTTCTGAGATTTATCTTTTTCAAGATAAAGTACACCAACGCTGTTATTAGTGATACATAAATGAATACAGTCCAAACACTTGGGACTTTTAGGTTATCGGGAATCACAAATCTGGGTTCATTATCAATAATGCCCCTTTTAAGTTTATATAGGTCATCGAGTCGAATATCATCGAGATGAGCACTTAGTTCAACTTGGGCATTAATTTGATATCACCGGCGATGTCTGGAAATAGCACTATTTGATTCTGGCTATTGGTGGAATGAAGGTTGTTATCGTTTTGCCTCCTGTTATTTGACAATCCATTGAAATTTTTGCAACATACGTTTCGATTAATTTAAAATGGTCTTCTTGGTTGAAAGAATTCAATTGTAGTGACTCCAGATGTGGAAGTACTATTAGCCATTGACTGGAATAGCCTAGTTGATTAACTATCATTTGGTTTAGTTATAGTTGAACTTGACGACAGGTAGACAGATGATGGGACTTGGCTTCTAATAGCTGTACCTCACATGAGCTGTTTGTGTCCAAGGTCTGCAAATCCATTTTGTCGCACACGTAATACTGGTCCTTTATTTTGGTGCATTCGGTGTTACGATATGAATAGTGCAATTTGTTTTTTAGTAAATATTTACTTTTTGGCAAAATAACCTTAAAGAGACTCTGTGCATAGATTGGAGCTGAATAAGAATTATAGTAGTTTAACTTTTCGGGATAAGTTATTGGTATTTTTAGTAAAAAGTTAACTTTGTTGTTAAAAATGTAGCTTTCTACTTTAATAAGTTTCTCATACAATATTGTATTTTCCAATGTTACTTCCAGTGGCATACGATCAATCACCTTTTTTACGTTTAATAGCTCAAAATAGAGATCTTTAGTTTTAATAATGCTTGGATGCAAAATTTTCAATTTTGAGAAAGTAATTGCATTTTCTATATCTGTTAATATTGCATCAATAATTTCATACAGATTTATGACTTGGTTTAAAACATCTTTTATAAATGCTGTGTTTTCCCGTAGTGTGGTTTTTTGAACAATTAGTCCGTTGATTTAATTTACTTTCTAGCAACTTTTCATTGTGTTGGACTGTTTCAATTGTGTTGTTAAATTTCTCTAAAAGGTTGAGAGATAAGGAATTCTCTTTTCTAACGTTTGAGGTTAATTTATTTTGACTTAATTGTAGCTCTCTAATTAAGTTTTCGTAACGCTCACCATCTGAGGCGTCTAGATTCCCAGTGACTGCTTGAAAATTGAACCTATACCGTTTATTAAGCCACGCTTGTACCTCTGGGGGTGCGGAATTATTTCCTTAAGTTTTGTTTCCGCCCTATCTTGAGTGAGAGTTAGTATTTTTAAATAATTTATTATTTCGAATTTATATTCTGGATGTTTTGTTATAGTTTCAGTCAGATTGAATGATTTATAATTCAGTTTATTTAGTTCTTCGATTATGGGATTCATGTCGTAGTAGTGCAAAAGTGTATATGAATATTCTTCCAATTTTGCTTGCCCCAATTTAATTGAAATTAACCCAGGATTGTCCGTTATTTCCTTAACAGTTATTTTTTCTTCGATTGCCACTGCAATTACTATGTGAAGAAATCTGGAATAAAATTACTGTTATTAGAAACTATACTTTTGTTGTAACGGTCGCCTAATGTTAGAAAGGTGTACCTTTTCTTGATTTTCTGTTTTTCCTGTCTTTTTCTTAGTATTTATGCTAACTAATTTAGTAGGTTTAGAAAATCTATCAGTATGTTTTTGTCTGATGTGTTTTTTAAGGTACACGTTTTGATCTGGTTTGAAAATTTCATTTACATCATCTTTATCTTTATTTAATTTTTCAACTAAATTTTCTTTTCTTTTGACTAAATTAGCATTTATTTGGGAATATAAAGCTTTAGTTTTTTCTTTGTGATTATTGACATAATCATTTATTAAAATTTGATCTAATTTAATATCAAAAGTGTCGTTGGTAGTAATGTGTCCTTGGATGACGTCAATAGGTTTCAGATTGGTAACAGAATGGATGGTATGGTTGTAAGCGAGAATAGCGTAAATCATTTTTGTTTTGATTGGGGTATCGCCGTGTTCTTGATTGTTTAATAATCGAATATGTTCCGCTAAAGTGGAATGTAGTCGTTCAACGACTCCATTTGATTCAGGATGATGCGGCGAACAAAAATGAATTTTGATTTTATGTAAAGTAAGAAGTTCAGTTATCACTGTATTCTTAAATTTTGTACCATTATCCACTATAACTTGCTTAGGGATACCATGATGTGAAAAATAATTTAGTAGGTTGTCAGCAATTTCCGTTGATGCCAAGGAATTCAAATAATATGCTTGAGCAGACTTTGAAAAACTATCTATTATGGTTAAAAACTTAGATTTTTCCAAAGTATAAGTATCAAGATGTAGGATTTCGAAAGGTCTTGAAGCTGTAGGGGTGATATTTATTGTGATTTTAACAGGATTTCGTTCGTATTTGCTTCGCGCACATATTTCACAATCGTTGATATAGGTTTGGACTGAAGATTTTAGCTCAGGCCAATAATATTTTTCTTTTAGTCGTTTGACTGTTTCCTCTATACCTCGGTGATTAGTTTTTCCCTCATGGTAATTTTTAATAATATCCCTAATATCTTCTTTAAGTTGTACATCTATTAATTTTTTCAAGCAACGTATGAATTTGAAGGAAGGCCAACGAAAAGTTTGTCTAATTATTTCACAAAAGGGTTCGAACATATTGGGATCTTCAAAATATAGGTAATACGTTTTATTAGGTACCATTGCTTCTTTAACAAAATTGATTACGTCTTGATCAAAATTATTTTTTGATAATTGTACGTGAATTCTTTTTTTACTTTTATGCAAGATGTGGGTTGTAAATTTGGATGGAGAGTGCAAAACATTATGAATGATAATTTGGTTTGCTCCGTAATTTACAGCTGTTTCAGAAATTGGTATTCCTACAATTGGATCTTGTTCGGCATTAGTGTGAATTGTATTATTGTCATCATCATCAGGCATTTCCAGCGGGTCATTATCTGGTTGCGCAATAATAGAAACTTGATCCATATCGCGATTCGTTTCAGATTCAACGGTGTTGTCATACACCTCGTTAACAAACTTGTCTACATCAAAGTTATCAGGGTTTTCTGTTTCTTTAACATGAATCTGAATACGAGACAATGCATCTGCATTCGTATTAAGTTTCCCTTTTTTGTAAACTATGCTGTAGTCAAATTCTTCTAATTTAATACGCCAGCGGAGTTATTTTGATGACGGATCTTTCAGGGAAAATAACCATTGCAAGGGTTTGTGATCTGTAACGATACTAAATTTCCTGCCGAAAAGGTAGGGTCGAAAATATTTTGTTGCCCAAACTAAACACAAACATTCCTTTTCAGTAGTTGAATAGTTTAATTCTGATTCATTTAAGGTTCTCGACGCGTATGCTATCGGTAGGTCTTGTCCGATAGGTCCGATAGGTCGTTAAATTAAAGGGTTTTTCGAAATCCGGATATTGCAAGATGGGTTCATTAATTAATAGATTTTTACAAGTTTCAAAACAAGTTACGAATTCATTATTGTGCTCGATGGTAGCACCCTTTTTTAAACATTTAGTTAGTGGTTTAGTTAATTTCGCAAAATTGTTAATAAAACGCCGATAGTAACCCAAAAGTCCTAAGAAGCCTTTTAGTTGTTTTGTTGTTTTAGGAATAGGAAAATTCTTTATTGCTTTAATTTTTGCCGGATTTGGTTTTACTCCTGATGGTGTTACTACATGACCTAAGTAAGCAACTTCACGTCTTAAAAACTCGCTTTTGTCAAGTTGAATTTTGAAATTTGAGTCTCTTAATCTCTGGAAAACGAGCTTGAGATTTTCTATGTGTTCTTGCAAGGATGTTGAGAATACAATTATATCGTCAAGATACACAAGACATTTTTCATTTTGTATTCCACGCAGTATGGAATCCATGATTTGCTGAAAGGTTGCGGGCGCGTTTTTTAACCCGAAGGGCATTCTCAAAAACTCATAATGCCCATTTTCTGTATTGAACGCGGTTTTTTGAATATCACTTCCTTCCATTTCGATCTGATGGAAACCAGACGCAAGATCAATTGTGGAGAAATACTGACATTTGCCAAGCTTGTCTAAAATATCAGTAATTTGTGGTAAAGGATATTTTTTGTCAATTGTCTTTTCGTTTAACTTGCGGTAATCAATAACCACTCGCCATTTTTGCTTTCCGGTAGCATCCAACTTCTTTGGTACCACCCAAATTGGTGATGACCAAGGCGAATCCGAAGGCCTAATGATCTTTTGATCTAACATTTTCTTTATTTGGTTACTGACTTCCTGTCTGTGAACAAAAGGGTATCGGTATGTTTTTGTGTAAACCGGTAACTCGTCCGTTGTTTTAATAGAGTGTTTAATCTTATTGGTGAAGGATAAGGGTGAATTCTCGTTATAAAAAATATCAGAATATTCTTTGCATAATTTTACAATGTGATATTTTTCTTCCGAATTTAGATGATCGAGTCGAAGTTTTGATGTGTCCAATTTAGGTTCTGATGCCATATTATCCTCAAAATTGTTTAAAACTATATTTTCAATTTTTGAGATACCGAAACTTTCTACTGTAATAGGTTCAGAGAAATCAATTGTCACTGGTGAAATGCCGCTGTTTAAAACTGTGGTTAACGCATAACCATCTTTTGCAACTGTCAGCGATTCTGGAATTTCACAGCTGTTAATTTTTTGGTAAGGAACTATCACATTACCATTTGCAACCGTAGTTTTTATCTTAATTACTTGCTCCATGCGGGGACTTACAGTAATAAGACAATTTACAGAATTTGTTTGATAAAATTGAATTTGGATACTTGCAAAAGGGGTGACTAAACGTTTAGTATTATAGTTAATATTAGCTTGCAAATATTTTAAGTTATCTAATCCTAACAAACCGTCGAACGCATGATGAAATTTAAAAAGGTAGAACTTTAAGTCTTGGTTATTTGGTAAATTAAATATTTTTGAAGTTGGCAACAATGCACTAAACTCGTGGTTTGATTTTTGGAAAACTGTACTTACTACAAACGGGTCGTAAGATATTCGATCAGGATAAATTGTCTTTACTACGTCAGGATTCATGAAAGATCTAGTTGATCCTGAGTCAATGAGTATCTTTAAGTTATGTTCAGGGAATATTATGTATGATAACTCGCTGTTAGAATCTAGGTTAAAGGATATAATTTGGGGTTTAGTTGGTGTTATTAAGTGTTGTTGTCGTTTTCGAAAAGTTGGTGAAAATTTTCTTCTTGCTGAAGGGACTGTTGAACAGATTCCTCAGGCATTGTTTCTTGGAAAAATTCATTTTGGGTTTGTTCATTGACGGTTCCGTCAAGATAATATGTACTTGGATTTTCACATTGGTAATTAGATGGACATTGGTCGTATGTGGGGTCTAATTCGGTATTGTATACTTCTTCAATGACTGGCATATTCCGGGGACGGAAGTTTGAAGAAGAAGGACCTAGTCTTGAACCGTAACTAGATCTGTTTGCATTGGAACCAAAGGTTCGTTGTGTACATACGGACATAGGCGTTGGTTTAGGTAATTGTTTCGAAGGGTCAGGTCTAAAAACATTTGTTGGCTTATTACCAAAAACTTGTGAATTTGTAAAGAATCTTTGAGGTCGTGTGTTAGGGTTAGGTGTAATATTAATTGGTTGAGACGGAAAAGATTGTCGGAATTGATTTTGTGAATTAAATCCGTTCGAAAAATTTGGGAAAAATGGTCTGACATTTTGTTGTGGGTAGTATTGTCCAAAAGGTTGCGATTGTCGGGGTTTCATCTGTTGCTGATGTGAATTTTGCATTTTAACATTGTTTGCGGGATTACTTTGAAAATATCGTACATTACTTTCCTGTGTAACGTATTGAATAGCTTGCGCAAGGTCAATAGGCTTCATGCAACGGATGGTATTACCTAAGGGTTCTTTTAACCCAGATAAAAAGGTTGTTAAAGCCAATTTTTGGTACATACTACGTTTTACATTGGGTGTAACATTATCGTCATGCGCATCTACATAACTAACAAGTAAATTTAAAAGTTCTAAGACTCTATCATAGAAAATTTTTGGCGATTCATTGTTGTTCTGTTTCAACATTACCAAATCTCTATTCAGACAAGTTTCGTTTCGAGTATCTGCAAAATTACGGTTTAGGGTATCTTTTAATTCTTCCCAAGTAGTAACGTTTTGAACGTTTACTACAACTCGGGCATTACCAGAAAGTTTACCAAGTAGACAATTCAACAAATAGATATTTTGAAAATTATTTCTATTGGTAACATCATAAAAATGATCTATTAGAGACTTACAAGTTGCTAAAAACCTGTTTAACTCACTCGGGTTACCATCACATTGTGGTACGCAATTCAAATACTCGGGTTTAAACTGAGCCATATCTGTGATTAAATTATCTGTATTAGAAATTGGTAATACAACTGTTCCCGTTTCAAGAACTTTTTTAAGATTGTCTTCGAAAACTTTAATATTAAAATTAGATTGCGTATTACTATTAATTCTTTCTTGCACTTTCCGATCTTGAAAAGCGGAGTCAGAGTCACTTGAAGGTTCGATATTATTAATAGATAAATTATTCAGTAAATCAGATAAAGCGTTTTCACTTTCTGCCATTGAGAAAAAATTGCACTTACATAACTAGTGTAATCTTCATGCTGGTTATAGGCGGCAAGAATTTCTTGTAGCGATGTCGTCCACTTGCAAATTCCTGTCTACCTGCGAACTCGATCAAGCCTTTGATCGAACTCCAAATTTTAGCGGTATGGGATCCAGTCGTCAATGGCGATTTTGGTCCAATGTCGATGCTAGGAGCCCGCGAAATCGATGGGTAGATTTCCACGATAACGACTTATTGACCGTTCACTTCACTGGTAGGTCCTTTTCGCGATGAAAGTACCTGATTTTGCGATTGCCAATTAACCGGAACTCGGAAAATCAATACACGATGTACTGAATTTTGGCAATCCTACCGACTGCGCCACTTAAGATTTGTGATTGAACGAAGCCGTTTTTAAAAAATAAGTTTTATTACAAAAATTGTAAATTACAAATTAAAGGATTAAAATACGTCTTAACAATTAGAAGGCTAGACTCTGACTGCCTTAATACAAAATACAATAAAATGAATTAAACCGAATTATGGCGGATTCCCAGGTCTAGTCAGCAATATAATGGCTAGCTAGCAGTATTCCCGGAATAGGTGGCCTCATAACTCATGCTACAGTATGTAAAATTCAATTTTTTCTCCAAACTATTTGATTTTTTAGCTTAACTTTTATACAAACTTCTACTAAATAGAAATGCTAAAAGCACACATTTTGTTTTGAATATTGTAATCCACAAAATTCGTATACTGGGAATGTTATATTTTTTAATTCGACTTGGTCAGCTGTGTCTCTATTTTGGTGTGAAGTTTTAGAGTTGATTTAAACATCGCAACTTTTCTTCGATAATCAATATTATCGATTTCATTTATGTTACTTGAAAACGGTTTTGATTTTTTTGTCGAGCAACCGTACCAACAACAATGACCTGTTTACCCGTTGCCCGACAACCGCCTATACAGTGCAGGCCAAAAGTTTAAATTTTCTCATTTTTGTTCGTGTTTTACGACGAAAGGGCTCAAGTTAGAGATCCGAAAAAAATACAGAAAACTAGTCTGTGATAGGTACTACAACTTTCATTATTACGATTTTTCAAAAACCGTTTTCCCATGTTAATCTCCTATGTCCAGGGTGCTCTTGGACACCTGGTATATAAACGTGCAAAATCACGGATATGCTGATTTTTAGATAAATTTACAGTGATGTACAAGGTGTCCCGATTTATAGTGTTTTCACAGGAAAACCTTATTTCCCGGCTAGATAGTAAAAAACTACTATACATGTCAAGAGTTCAATTAAAAAAAAAAAATAATGGCGAAAACCGTATTTCCATACCTTGTCAGTTTGCGACGCTAGAGGGAGTATTTCAAATTTCGCCCATTTTGAAATCCTTTTTTTATTAAGATAATAAAGTTACGTAAATTTTGAGGTTTTTGTAAAACAGAAGATATTAGCAAAAAACCAAGCGCGCCATTGAAATCACATCGAAAAAGCGCTTTAAGAATATTTGTGTTTCACATCGATATTCTAATAAACAAAAAAGTTGTAAGGAGTTTTCAAAATGGGCAAAATTTAAAAATTTTGAACAAAAATTGCGGCGCCCTCTAGCGTCGCAAACTGACAACATGTAGATATACGGTTTTTGTCATTAATCCTTTCTCAAAAATCGACCTGTAGGCATGTATACTAGTTCTTCATATCTACCCGGGAAATAAGGTTTTCCTCATTAAGCCCAAGAATAACCAACGGTTTTCGCCATTAAGCTTTGTATCAAACTTAAGCTTCAGACACCGACATCAGTTTATGCCTACCTATATTAATAAGAGCACTTCCCATTGGACCACCCTGTACAGACGATTCAATATTTACTTACCTGACTAAAATTTTCATACATTGGATTTAGAAATATTTATTAAAAACTTTATGATTGTGTATATTTTTGTGTTTAAACAAATTATAATATGAGCTGTTGTTAGCTTCAATCATTGTTGTCTATCTAATCTGATTAAGATTGAAAACAATGATCTACTAAGCCCATCCACCTACGTCAAGGTCACACCGCTCCATGGAAGGGAAACTTTTAGATTAGAAGTAGGTTGATTTTTAACCTACTACTTATCTTTAAATATACTTTTATGAACAATTCGATTTTATCTTAAAAAAAAATATTGCAATTATAGATTGTCAAAAAATTATACTGAACCTTTTAAGTTTCAAATTTGAACAGAGCTTTATAAAACAATATGTTAACATATGCAATCTTTTTTCTTTTAGTAAATATAACCCATTCCAAGCAACAGAGTCGTAAACCACATTTCTCCACTTCCAACCAAATAACGCTAAAACTAGTGTCTAAATGAACAGCTTCTAATAAACAAGCAGCAAATCCTACAGCCAACAAAATACAAATATGCAGAAACAAAATTCTAATAGTGCACCGAAAATTAAAAATTAGAACGAAACACACGAAAAATACATAATATACATATAATTTTGAAACAAGAAAAATCTAGAAAGAAACAAAGAAAATGTAGCGTATATTGACAATTATTTGAAAGGAAAGGAACCAAATTTAGTAACTATCTAAGTTAACCTTGAAGTCATTACCTGTAGAAAATTTTTTCACCAACTCAAATTCATCACCTTCCCACTGTTCCCCTTTCTCAACTAGCTTTATACAGCTCGTCTGGAAAATCTTGTCTAAAAGACAACTTATTATCAGTTTCCCTTTTAGTGCGTTTTTCCCTTTTGCTCTTTTCTCCAAATCCTTTGCGACTGAAATTAAATTCCCGATTTGGTCCTTAGTTCGTAAATGGCCGAAAAAATCAGTTTCCAGACAAGTTCTTAAGCTACTAGGCCGGTCATTGACATAGTAGCGATGGTGTCTGTGATCATTCACGATCCCAAGGAAGGTTAGATTAACGTCGGTAAACACTATAGATTTGCATCCTCCTACTGTACACAACCACACAATTTTGTTTTGGTCTTCCGCCGCGATTAATTTACCAAACCAATTTCTCTTATAGGAAACGCACCGTTTTATTTTTCCGTTTATATTTTTAGGATAGTCTTTGAGAACGGTATCCACCGATCTTGTAGAGTTGCTTAGACTAGACATCTTTGCTGCTCGACAAAAGAAAAACTGAAGTCCAGCTAAAGAGATTCTACATAAAAGGACAGGTAATAAAATAGGTGGGGGATAACTCAGGTATAGAAGAAATAATGCACAACAACTAATGGTGTCATTCTAAAAAAAAAAATACTTTTAACATTTATGGCGGGTCATAAAGATAAAGAGATATTAGAATTTGGCATCCGTTAGAACAGGTTTTGCGTCGACCGATGTATTAACAGACTTTTTAAAGGAACGAAAACCGAATGCAAATTATTTCGTTAAAGAGCCAGGGTGTTACAAATTCGAGGCATTAGCATTGCTGCTCTCAGATACTATTGTTGATACAGCTTTAGTTAAATGAAGGAAAAGTTGTGCATTTTATTTCTTAATAATTTAGTAAAAAAAACAATTAAAAAATTTTCATTACATCCGCAGATATCCGACAGAAACCGAAAAAGTCTAATTTATATTTTATTTTTTTACCACTTTATTATTGATTATTTTAGAAAACCAATGGCACATTCTGGAGGAACTTTTTTGTGCTATTCAAGAAAATATTTTTAGTTTTCAGACCCGACGTTTCGTTTTTTAGATACCATCATCAACTTCATTTTTTCAAATACCCACCTGAACTTTTTATTTCGTTTTTTAGTAGCTACGGACCTTCCGAAACTAACGATGTGTCACACTAGTCAAAAAAATATACCTAATGTTTTACGTACTTGGTACATTAAGTTTTTTAACTAAATTAAGCAAATGGAAATTGATATGTTGTCACAATGAGTAGATAATTTGGTTTGATATAATTTAATAATTAGGTTTATTGCTGCTTCGAAAAAGAGAGAGAGTTTCTTATGGTACTTTTCATTCGTTCAAAAAAAAATATTGTTTTGGGTTAATTATTTATTTTTTTTACGACGTATAATTTTGAGTGATTACAGCACCTGTTTTGAACGCGGGAAGGACTAGTTCCTGTCTAGTTTCTGCTTGCTAGGGATAACAAATTGGGAAGTAAATACCTGCTGTACTTACCGTTCAGCCGAACGGGAAGTAACATACAGGATTAAAGGGAATTTGTTAGAATATTTTCATTTTATTTAATAATTCGGATGATATTGTTGAAGTCGTACAAAAAATAGTGTAAGCATTACGAACTAATAGCTTTACTGATCTCGGACAAATTAGAGGCTTCGCTCAGCCTACAAACTTTGTCATCGATCAGTAAAGCTTACTTACTGTTCTTGATACTTAATATACTATTTCAGATGTTTGAATTCGAGGATGAGTTTTGATAAAACAGCTTAAACTTTATTTTTGGCATTAAAAAGGAAAAACCTAATTAGTAAATCATATCAAATTAAATTATCTTCTCATTATGACAACATATCAAATTCAATTGCCTAATTTACTTAAAAAACTTAAAGTACCAAGTGCGTAATACACTAGGTATATTTTTTTGATAAGTGTTACAAATAATTAGTTTCGCAAGGTTTGTAGCTACTCAAAAACGAAATAGAAAGTCCAGGTCCGTAATTGAAGAATTGAAGTTGATGATGGTATCTAAAAAACGAAACGTCGGAGCTGAAAACTAAAACTATTTTCTTGAAGAGCACAAAAAAGTGCCTCCAGAAGGTTCCATTGGTTTTCTAAAATAATCAATAATAAAGTGGTAAAAAAAGAAAATATAAATTAGACTTTTTCGGTTTTTGTCGGATATATAATTTTAAATAATATAAATAGCTTTAAAATTCGGAAATTTTAAATCTCGCGCCAGTGGTCGTTAAAAAAAATTAATATCCGGCCGTGCTACCAACCTTTCAAAATCATAACAAATCGCCGTCTGTCATTATCTAATCAAAACATTCAAAACTAGTTTATTTAGTAATAATTTTGAGTTAATACCCACATATTGCAAAGAAAATACAAATAAATCGTGATAAAGATACTTTATCAGTAGCCACAGCCCAAAAATCTGGTAAGTTGCATTTATAACCTCATTCAATGTCTCTACCCAACTTAATTATTTTGTAGCTAAGTTCTTTAAGAAAACGCTGGTTTTGCTTGCAAATATTTAATGAGGACGACCGAATCACCTATCTCAAGCCTCTTCATAACACTTCAAACGATTTAAAGTGATGAAAACAGTGGACAATGAAACCTGCCAGATCCATAGCAAAGATAAGTTGCTTTCCTATACAGGGACCACAAAAGAGGGCAAATACTTCCTTCAAAAGTGATGCGATTTAGTGACCTACGTGATTGCTAGTTTTATTGTATCCTTCTGTTTTGTAGTGTTGTCAACACACCATAGTGTTTAAGTGGTTTTATATTGCATCATGTTAATAAAAAGGCATTTTTTTATAACTGATTATCAATGTTTTTTCCCTAGTTCTACAGGTTAAGGTAAGTACTGATATTTAATTAGCTTTAATAGTTAACTTGAACATCATTCACCTACAAGGATACTTGCAAAATGTCTACCTCTCAAAAATAGTATAGTTGCAAGTAATGTGTAACTCGAGTTCACATTTGATTCACTTTCAATCACTAAATTTCACCTACGTTTGCTAATTTGGAACTCCACTATTATCCAAACAAACATTAGGTTAGTAAGACAAAGTTGTTTTTAGCATAGCTTGTATGGTGAAAAGTTCACCCACTCACACTCAATATGTAGAATAATCACTGTTTCAAAAAACAAAACCTCACCATTTTCAACCAATCAGATCGGTGTTTACCGAATGATGCGGCATTAATGGTGCTGTTCCTAGATTTTGGAACGCCATCTGTACTTTCTAACTCATAGAGTTGAGTACAGATGTCACCAGATGTTGCACACAACTATCATTTCTGGCATCCAGTTGACTATACTGGAACGAAGGTTTTGTTCTTTGGTTATCAAGCCCTATAGCCTCTCTGATGAGCCGTAATACGGCGAAACCGGTCAGAGGATTGGGATTGATAAACAAAAAACAAAACCTCACCATTTTCAACCAATCAGATCGGTGTTTACCGAATGATGCGGCATTAATGGTGCTGTTCCTAGATTTTGGAACGCCATCTGTACTTTCTAACTCATAGAGTTGAGTACAGATGTCACCAGATGTTGCACACAACTATCATTTAATAGTTTTATTGTGTTGAAAAGTACAATAACCTCACAAAAATATTTTTTTACAAAAAAAATTAATACCTCTTGGAAAATAACTGTTTATAATAATTGTTCAAAGTGCCCATTTTCCCATTGTAAGCATAGTCTAGCCTTTTTAATAATGTGGATGAGAGCCATTGTAGTTTTCGGTACAAAATCACTATTAAATTTAAAAAATCATATCTCGGTAAGGAAGCATTTGCGGACCCATGTTCATAGAACATTTTTGACTCGAATTCACCTAAAGAACACGTAGTGAAATTTTGTCCCTTACCTCGCGGGACACCCTGTATATATCTCTTATTTATTTCCTAATAATGAAAAGGGCTATCGACCATTTGGTTTTTCTGACCGTGATATAATACAATTATATTGGTATCAGATATTTGTATAATATGGGTAAAAGAAAATACTTAGTTTCACGTTCTATCTATTATTTACAGTACCTATACAAAAATTAACTTAAAAATTAGTCCTTTTTTTGGTAAAATGTTCCACCAGTGTATAAGGGGGAAAGGCGTAGCGAGATAGTGTAGTTGGTCAAGAGTCCTATTATGCATGATTTATCAATTCTTTTGCTTTAATATATGTAGGCACCCAAACATTTTTTCTTAATTGTATTAAACAAACAGAAATAGAGGCTGTATGCCATTGTCTAAACTGCTTGAAAAGGTACTTAGTAACAGAATCAGCAAATTTATTGAAACTCACAAGCTTTTCTCTGAATGTCAGTTTGGATTTCGAAATGAATAATCTACGACTATGGCTATCAATAAACTTGTGGAATTAGTTAATACCAGTTTCGACGCTGGGGACTGCTTTGTGATCTAACGAAAGCCTTTGACAACGTATTATCTAATATTATTGCTTTACAGTTAAAACATTACAAATTCTCTTCAGGGAGCGTCAATTTGATACGTTCTTATTTGACTGACCGGTCACAGCTCGTGAGCTTTGATTAGCAACAATTGATTAGATTAAAGCGCACTCCGTGTCACATGATCATTGTGTTGCAAAATGGAAATATATTATGTTGACTAGGGTAATTTGACCTAAAGAAGCATTGCTGAGATATTGTGTTGAAGGCACTCGTTGTAAAAACATAATTTCTGAAACAGCACTGTAATCAGAAAACAAGTTGAATTAAAATTGTTAAAAATGATTATGACACTCATTAGACAAATAAAAGTGACGGTGGAAACCATAAACCAATACGTCGGATCTAAAAAATATTATTTTGCAATGTTATAGAGGAAGAAGCAACATTTCATTGAACTTCGAATTGCTCAACTATGTCTAAATTTCGGTCTTCTCAAATAACCGAAATAACCATGGTGAGGCCCGAAGAACGAAAGATGACGCAATAACTTATATAATTTTATTATCTTAACAATTTCAGCTACGTGACTAACAAGAATGAAAAAAAAGAAAAAGAATGTCTTGTCATAAAACGAGCTAAATCGTAAACTACACTTTCTTTAAATAAAGGTAACAGCTAAACTGAGGTATCAGTTTTGTTAGCTAGCTTTATGCGTTCAGTTTGCGTGTTGTTTCAAAAGTTTGATAATTGCTTTTTGTTTTAGTTATTGTTTTTGTACTGTTCATTGTGGTGTTCATTTACGATAAGATACATATATTTAATTTTCTCTGTTTGCATTAATTCTTTACTCTTTAACTGCAGAAATTGTGGTTTTTACTGGCAAGCTTATGCGAAGCTAGTGTATTTGTATCATGTTCTCTCTTATGTCACTGAATCAACCTAACCTAACCTAACCTAAATTTTAACCCACTACCGAACTATTAGCATTAGTATTAAAAGTAAACAAATAAAAAAATACTATTTCGTACTAATTATATTATAAATAATTTTTAAACATCTTCCATTTAAATTTAATCATAAATAAAATCCATTGGAAAACAACGAAGAATTATACATTTTAAAATTTTGACGCTCTCTAGCTTGGAAACCGTAGCACTAACCAATCAACTTTTATACGTCAATAGAAAGCTTATTTCGTTGGCTATTCATTGACATACCCAGTGTGTCCCCCAAAGTGTTGCAAATAACCTAGTTATTGACAATTGTAAGAAAAGATGCACCAAAAAAGACATAAAAAATGAGTCAACTTTGACGCCCTCTAGCGGCCAAACCGTTCAACCTATTAACCCAATAGTTGTTGTGCCACATCTGGTGACATCTGTACTCAACTCTATGAGCTAGAATGTTCAAATGGCGTCCCAAAATCTAGGAACAGCACCATTGATATCGCATCATTCAGTAAACAGCGATATGATTGGTGAGGTTTTGTTTATCAAAAAAAAATATTTCGTTACTAGATTGTTAACTCTTTAAAAAGTCGGCAACATCGCGGAGGTTCACCCGCAATGAGTTTAAGTTTTTAAGTTTCTAAGTGCAGTCTGCGAGAGAATGGGAAGACTCGCACAACAGTTGATTTCTTTCTGGTTTAAAACCGTTATTAAATTTTAAGATTATTATTTGTGGAATTGACTTTTCCACCAGTTTAATTAATACAGTCCACTTGCAAAAGGAAAATGGTCTTTAGAGGCGAAGAAGACGAAACGCCTTTGGAAGATTACAGTCTTTGATTAGAAGGTCGTCAAGCCTCGGCGATAACCGTGAAGGGTGGAATTTATAACCTGGAGACCTGGATTTCCAACAGCGGCTGGTATATTGAAATGTGACGACGATCACCATTGGTTACAGTAAGCAGACCAAAAAGGAAAATCTACCAGATAGAACAGTAAGTCTTGAATTTGGCTCAATTTGATAACACTTACTTACATTAAACAATCTACAACTACAAATCTGTGTAATATTACCCAGTACATTGCTGAAAACTTAGATAACAAATACCAGGTCGATGTGATCTACACTGATTTTGCAAAAGCCTTTGATAAAGTGTCACATTCTATACTATTGAATAAATTGAAGAACGAATTTTGTTTTCATGAGAACTTAGTAAAATTTTTTCAATCATATTTAAGAAATAGGCAACAAAAGGTAGTCTTAAAAGGATTTCAGTCAAAGTATTATTTGACCACTTCAGGTATTCCTCAAGGTTCGAACCTTGGGCCTTTGCTTTTTCTTATGTTTGTTAATGGTATAGTGAATGAGATTACAAATTGTGGAGTATTGATGTTTGCTGATGATTTGAAATTATTCTCCAGGGTACGTGATGAAAGAGATTGTCAAATTATTCAAGAAAACTTAACCAAAATACATAAATGGACCATTATTAATGAACTTAATATTAATGTTAGTAAGAGCTGTGTACTTCAGTTTTCTAGGAAAAAAAGTCTAACTAACTTCACCTACAAAATAGGCGGAACAGCACTGGCTCATGTTTCGGAGATGCGGGATCTTGGAGTGACTTTTGATTCACGGTTGACATTTAGGTCTTACATACACGAGATAACAAATAAATCTTTAAAAATGTATGGTTTTATAGTTAGGAACAGTGAATTATTTGTGAATACCAATTGTATCCGTATGTTATATGTTTCATATGTAAGACCAATATTGGAATATTGTTCAATTGTATGGAGTCCATATTATAACAATCATAAATACACCATCGAAAGAGTGCAAAATAGATTCTTAAGATATATATATTATAAGGAAACTGGTAGGTTTGAAATCCATATACCCAAAATTGATGTCATGAAAGCACATAATCTCAAACCTCTAGAAAATCGTAGAAAAATCGCATCTATTGTCTTCTTGTATAAACTAATACACAATCTTATAAGTGATCCTGTACTATTGGCTAAATTAAATTTTTGTGTTTCAACTTACAGAACTAGAAAACCATCAACATTCTATGTCGATAATACTAGAACTAATTACTATTGCAATTCTCCTATCAATGTAATGTGTAGTCTATATAACCAAATTCAGGATAATATTGATATATTTAGTTTAGGCTTTAACTCATTTAAAAGAGAAACAAATGAATTAATTTAAATTAAATTAGTTATAGGCAGTAGTTAGAACAAATGTATTTTTTTTGTCTTTGTTTTTCGTTTTGCCTACTCTGTAATTGGATAGTTATATCTGTAGAGTTTGTAGTAAATAAATAAATAAATAAATAAATTAACTTAAATCGACGAAGCCTTATAAAAATAAATACATTTTAATTATAAAATCAAGACAAAATGACGGACGTTAGAGACCATTTTAATCGTTTGCAATTTAAAATAAAGCTAGTTTTAAACCACCTTTAACTCGTTTCAAAGAATGTGTTGAGTTGTTTGATCCCCTCCAAGTTGATAATAGTGCTTTTATGCAATTAGATAGCCGTTTAGCACGCACTCAACCATTGTGTGATGAGTTTAGGGAGTACCAGGACGAAATAGAATTGTTAATTGACACCGAAAATGATGAATTGGCATTATCAGCTGATAATATTAGTAAAGACAAACAAGATAGATATCAATAATAATATATAATAAAATATATATATATATTTAATATATATAATTTGAAGATTTATTTGATGAAATAAGTGCGCGTGCTTTACTGATATTGTCAAATCATCATAAAATAGAGCCAATTGATAACATCTCCCTACCGGAATCACATAGTTCCCAGCGACATGTTACGGGGTTTTCAATAAAATTACCAGACATTAATAATAATTCATAAGTTGGAATTTCGAGACGCATTTTATTCAATAATTGATCAAAACTCATCAATGGATGAATTGCACAAGTTTTATTATTTAAAAGCACATCTTGAAAGTGATGCATTTAAAATGTTAGAGTCGATTAAAAGTACAAATAACGATAATTATAGTATTGCCTTAAACATGTTAAAACACATATACGAAAATAATAGACTAATTATTTTTAATTTTGTCAATGGTTTATTTGAAGCGCCTTCAGTAGTCAAAGAATCACACACTGAATTGCGTAGCTTATTTGATTTATTTCATAAAAATGTTTAAGGTTTAAAAGCATTAAATCAACCCACAGATCAGTGGTCAGTGTTACTTGTTTATTTAATGGTTACAAAACTTGACCACCCAACTCGTAAGGATTGGGAATCTAAAAAATTTAATACTGATCTACCCTTATTTGAGGACTTGCTCAATTTTGTTAAAGAGAATGTGAGTTATTAGAGAATCTTGAAACTGTGAGTACAAAAAGCAATAAAAATGAAAATAAAACTTACAATAATAGAAATTTTAATCAAAACTTCAACAAATCGTACTCATTACTAACAAACAACAACTAACGAAACAATTTTTTTTTTACTGTAAATCAAGTCATTCAATATTTAAATGCAATTCATTTTTAAAATTTGATCCTAATAAAAGAAAGCACGAAGCGGTAAGGCTGAAACTGTATCTAAACTGTTTGAATCCAAAACATGCATTTGAAAATTGTAGAATATGTGCTGCAGCAAGGGAAATAAACGCAGGCCGAGCGGCTCGAGCAGACGAGAGAAGGGCGCACATAAACATTGCAAATAATCACGACCCGGATGAAGATAGAAACAGTATTCAACGCAACGATGACCTTGGCCGCATTCGTTTTTGCGCTCCATGGAGCGAGCAGAGCTTTTTTGACGTAACGATGACGTAATTTGGGAAAACCATAATTTGACCAATTGTCAAATTACGTCATTGTGACGTCAAAAACGCTCTGCTCGCTCCATGGAGCGCGAAAACGAATGCGGCCCTTGTCTCGCCTCAAACTACGTTAATATGTCGGGCTAATAAATATGCGCTGTTGTCTACTGCTTCTGTTTTCATCCTAAATAAAGGATTACAGCTTAAGGCGACTGTTTTACTAGATCAAGGCTCACAATCAAATTTCATTACTGGGAGCTTTTATAATAAAATTGGTTTTCATAAAAAAAAACTTAATTATTCTGTTTCGGGTGTTGGAAGTAATAACTTTTTGCAAGGTAGATATAAAACTAACCAGAACTTTCCAACCAGAAGCAAATTGTTTAGTTTACCGAAAATTACTGAAGCGATGCCGATAAGATCATTTGATTCAAGTTGCATTTCGATACCGGAGCATGTAAATCTAGCCGATCCTAACTTTAACATCAGTAAAGATATTGACATGTTATGTGGTGTAAGTATTTTTTATGACATTTTTCTAACCAATCAAATTAAATTGGGCAAATTGGGCAATTTAGCAAATTAGGCTGGCTAATAGGAGGTGACATTAATATTTCCATTTGTAAAAGTGAAGTGCTTATCACGTGACAATGAAGTAAATGAAAATCTTACCAAAGTTTGGTGATAATTTTGCAGAATCCCATTTTTAAAATAATTACTAAAGAAATTCTCAAGGACGGTTGGTAGTTAGAATTCCTTTTAATCATAATGCTCAACTATGTAATTCAAAAGATATGGCCTTAAAAAGATATTATTCTTTAGAAAATCGTCTTTCAAAATGTTCTAAGTTAAGAAATGAGTCCAATAGCTTTATGGAGGAGTATGAAAGATTAGGTCATATGACTTTTTTGAGTGCAAATTTAGATGAATTAGGTGATGCTTATTCTGTGAGCCACCACGCAGTAATTGGTGAAGATAGTTTAACAACCCGTTTAAGAGTAGTTTTTAACGGATCTGGTATCACTGATAATAATTTGTCATTAAATGACACTCAAGTGGTAGGACCCACCATTCACAAATATGTCTTAAACGCAGACATATCAAAAATGTACAGACAAGTTTTGATTAATAAGTCTGATAGAAAATATCAAAGAATATTTTGGCGTAGCGACCCCACAGATGTTCTTAAGTGTTACGAACTGAATGTGATCACCTATGGATTGGCATCCTCTCCATTCTTAGCCAAAAAGAGTGGTAGCTTTATGCAAAAGATTTATTTTCAATTTACAACATCCAAATGAAAAATTAGTAGCTGCAATCACAACAAATAAACTTGATCAGAGCTTATTGACTTTGGTAAAAATTTTCGAACAGCAATCATTTCAAAAAGAATTATCTGACTTAATGAAAAGTAAACGTCTCAAATAATAGTCACATTTTATCCTTAAACCCGTTTCTTGATCAAGAAGGCATACTCCGAGTGGGTGGTAGACTTACTAAGTAAAATTTGCCCTTTTCAAGAAAACATGCTATTATTTTACACAATAAGAATAAATTGACCAAGTTAATAATGTGAAAGTAATGTAGACACGATTTATTAGCATTTGTGGACTTGTTTATTGTATTAAAAAAAGGATGCACTCAGGCACATTTACAAGCAAACCAAAAGTTTTCAACAACCAAGCCGCTAAAACCTAATAATAAAAGTCAACGGTCAAAAACAAAAACGCGGAAAATCAGATGTCATTGTCTTATCAAACGTCAAACGTAAACGTCAAGTTAGTAACTAAGTACTTAATGTGTAATCTACCAAAAGAGAGGGGAACTCAACACTATCCGTTTGCTCATACTGGTTATGATTACGCTGGATATTTTTTGCTTAAGGATCGTAAGAGCAGGGAACTTAAGCTTGTCAAAGCATATGTGTGTGTTTTCATTTGCTTGGCTATCAAGGCGATACATCTATAACTTATTACTAGTTTGGATAGTGAGTCATTCATTGCTGCGCTTAAGTGATTTATCTCTCGTCGTGGAAAACCCCAGAGCATGTATTCGGATAACGGAACTACATTTTTGGGTGTCAATAATGAATTTAGCACTTTTTGAAAATCAAATTCTCCTAAATTTCAAAATTATTTGGCTAATGAGGTTGTCAGTTATTAGAACTATACATTTAGACTATGAAAATTTTATGACAATAGTGACACAAATTGAGGCCATTTTAAATTCGAGACCGATCAGTCCGCTATCATCTGATCCCGAAGATATGCAGCCATTAATTCCTGGGAATTTTTTGGTTGGACGACCACTAACGTCGATACCTGAACCTGATTACTGTGGCATAAGGGACAATCGGATGAGCAAAATTTTAAGATTATTAGTTGTGGGTTTGACTTTTCCACCAGTTAAATTAATAGAGTTCATTTGAAGAAGGAACATACATAAACAAAAAAACAAAACTACACTACTATGAACCCAAGTTGAGATATTTTTAGAAAGCTTATTAAACTCTATACGTATAAAACTTTACCAAAATTAGTGCAATTAAACGAGTTGTTGAGGCTTAAACTAAAGGATACACCGACAAAAGTGGTCAATGTTGACGGCCTTTGGGGGCCAAACGATACTACTTAAGCAATCAACTTTTATACGTTAATGGAAAGCTTATTTCACATGACTTATCATTGTCGCTTTTCCTCCAAACAACGAGGCATTATCATTTTTGATATCCGACGTGTCGTTTTCAAGTTACCCTCTTTAATACCAACATTAATTTTTATTATGGGCGCCATATTGAATTTTGGCATATTGGAATAGAGCCTATAGTTCTCTGATTACGATGATGTACCATAAGTTATGGTTCAGTTTTGTTAATAAACTAATAAATAATTATGTTTTTCCAAAGAGCGCATTGAAAATAACATCTGAACAATCCGTAGGTAGGTCAAATGACACTAGTCCAAGTATTACTGCTATTTGCAAAGGAATGATCATGTGAGAAACACCAAACACGTTCTAATCCAATAAATTGTTACCTCGTCAAATAAATCAGGAAAGACCCAGAAGAGTGCGATAAAATAACATTCATCAACAATTGATCAGAAAGTCAGAGCGGACTCCGCGAAGTCATTTAACAGTGTCACATGCACAATGAATTGAAAATGTCAAGGATGTCACGTAAAGAAGTGTCAAGTGACTTAACAGAATGTCACGTCACTGTCCTGTTGTTTTCAAGAGACCATTTGTTAAAACCTAATTTTCGTGATTTTCAATAAACTACTCATACTCATAACATACTCATCTTATGATCAGGTTCTAATCGTATTGTATGTAATATGTATTATATGACTGTATGTAATATGTATTAATTTTCTGTTCATGTCGGTACGTATTGAATGTGTTTCTTTTTAAATTTAGGAATCGCTAGATTATCAAACTTGATATAGACGTATTGTTTTCTTTTTGTTATTACCTTTTTCAAATAAATGGGCGTCACTAAATACACTTAGACACATAAAAAAACAAAGCAAGCCTAAACACACACAAATACACCAAAACACTACATTGAATCGAATTAAATTTGTATTTTTTGTTATTACTTCCCTATTCCTTTCTATTACAATTGCCTATTATAGGATCATTAAGGTAGATAAGGGCTGCCAAGATCAATATGCCTGTGGAGGACTCTTCGCCAAAGAAGAAACTCTAGACGAACCCCTTCATCTAAAGACATTGATCTGCCCTTAGATGATCGAAAAAACAAGGAACCCTGGTTTTCCGAACTTACGGAGGGAGGAGTTATGTAGCCTATAATTCCGATAATGCTGACTATTAGATTAGACTTTGCAGAATCTTATTTTATTGTTTATATAAAAATCACGCTTTCTAGATTCAATCTAGGGCCCGTAGTCAGTCTGTAAATCACTTTGCAATTGATCTTCGTTAGAAATTTCAGGAACTTCATTTGGGTCAAAATTGGGAAAAATTGATAATGGGTTCTTTAATGGAGAATAGCCATTGTAATGGTTTATGATCCGTGATAATTTTAAACTTAGTACCGAAAAGATAAGGCCTAAAATATTTGGTTGCCCAGACGATTGCTAAAAGCTCTTTTTCAATCGTACTATAGTTTGTTTCTGCAGGGTTCAAAGTTCGAGATGCATATGCGATAGGTAGATCTTTACCTATAGGACCTTGTGACAAAATGGCTCCGATTGCATGATTAGATGCATCTGTAGTAAGATTAAAAGGTTGTGAAAAATCAGGGTGTTGCAAAATTGGGTCATTCATTAACATTTGTTTACAAGTTTCAAAGCAATTGACAAATTCATGGGTGTGTTCAATCTTTTGATTTTTCTTTAGACAATTTGTAAGAGGTTTTGTTAAATGTGCAAAATTTCGAATACATTTTCGGTAGTAACCAATTAGTCCGAGAAAAGATTTTACTTCTTTTGGAGTTTTAGGAATTGGAAACTTTTTTATGGCTTCGACTTTTTTAGGATTTGGCTTAATTCCTTCAGGGGTAATAACATGACCAAGAAATTCAACAGTTTTACACAAAAATTCAGATTTATCGAGCTGGATTTTAAGATTATGCTCGCGAAGTCTACGAAAAACGGCCTTGAGATTACTGATATGTTCTTGAAGAGATGTAGAAAAGATGATGATATCGTCCATGTAAACGAGACAAATTCTTCCTTGGAGATCTTTCAAAACATTATCCATTACTCTTTGAAAATTAGCGGGGGCGTTTTTAAGACCGAATGGCTATATTCGTAGTGTCCATTTTCGACAGTGAAAGCTGTTTTAGAAATAGAGTTGGGATGCATTTCTATTTGATGAAAGCCTGAGGCTAGATCCAATGTAGTAAAATATTGACTTCTGCCAAGTTTATCGAGGATATCTGCAATGTTTGGAATTGGATATCTATCGTCAGTCGTTTTCTCATTGATTTTGCGATAATCGATAACTACACGCCATTTTTGTTTGCCTGAAGCGTCAATTTTTTTTGGGACAATCCAAACTGGGGATGACCAAGGGCTAGATGAAGGGCGAATTATGCCATCATTAATTTGATTTGAGATTTGATTTTGAATTTCTTGTTTATGAACATAAGGATAACGATAAGATTTAGTGTACACGGGTATTTCATCTGTGGTCTTAATTTCATGCTTTACTTCGTTAGTAAAAGTTAATTGTGAAATTGGTTTATGCAGAACGTCTGAAAATTGTTTGATGACATTTTTTAATTCTTTTCTTTCTTCTTGATTGAGATGTTGAGAACGGATTAAAGAAAAGTCGCAATCTGAAGTTTCAAAGTCGCAATCCGAAGTTTCAAAGTTAAAGATTTCTGAATGTACTTGTTCAATATTAAAAATTTCAAAATTTTGAGAATTATAGATTTGAGCTTTTTCTTCAATTGAGAAAGGGTCAAATTCTATAATTATACTTTCCTTAGACAAATTACGAATTTCCAATGGAACTGTACGGTTTTTCACTAATAAAAGCGAAGGTGGAATTTCAACTGTTCCGTTATGTATATGAGGGAAAAAGAGTTCTGTTCCTTCAGGAAGATTAGTGTAAATATTCTTTACAATAATTGATGTAGGTGGAATTTCAATTTTTTGGAGATCAAAATCTTCACGATAGTATAAAGGAATTTCTGTGAAATTGTTACACAACTTTTGTTCTGATAATTTTACATCTAAACCTAATTTTCTCAAGTCTCTAAGTCCTATTATACCGTCAAAATAATCATGGAAATTATATAGTATAAACTCTAATTCGTTGTTAATACCAAACTCTTGTAAGAGTTAACTAAATTAAGAGTTGTGTTTGATGCATCATGCAAATCGTCAAACGGAAAAAGCTTGAATGAGTTAATGCACACTGGACCACGCATCCAAGAAGAGCTTTGCGACATCTTAATTAGGTGGCGGAGTTACAAGATAGCGTTTACAGCTGATATTGAAAAAATGTACAGACAGATAAAGATCAAGGAGTCTGATCAAGAATACCACAGAATTCTTTGGAGGGGTACAGAAGATGAGCCAATTCGTGAATACAAATTAACGACAGTCACATATGGTACTGCGGCAGCACCATATTTAGCAGTAAAGACTATCCAAAGACTAGCTGAAGATGAACAAGATAATTTTCCTAATATGTTAGAGATCGTAAGAAAAAACTGCTACGTAGACGATGTTCTCGCTGGAGCTGACTCTGAGTTAGAAGCAACAAAACTGCAGCAAGATTTAATAAATATGTTTAAATTAGGAGGATTTAACTTGAGAAAATGGAGTAGTAATAATTTTGCGATACTTACGAATATCTCAGAAGAACTCCGAGAAATAAAACAAATAGATTTGAATGATAATGAACTTCAAAAAACATTAGGCATATTTTGGGCAACTAACAATGACTCAATTAAATTTAAAGTTAATCTAACGGACTTGAACAAATTAACAAAAAGAGGAATAATGTCAAGTGTAGCAAAGCTGTTTGATCCATTAGGACTTTTATCACCTGTTGTAATTACGGCAAAACTCATCATCCAAGAATTGTGGAGAGAACAAAATTCATGGGACAACGTTGTGTCAGAAGTGATTTCAACCAAGTGGAAGGAATTTTACAAAGAACTTAACCAGTTGGAAGAAATACAAATTCCGAGGTGGAGTTACACTTCAAACTCCAGAAGGACAGAAATACATGGATTTTGTGACGCGTCAGAAAAGGCGTTAGGAGCTGCAGTATATGTGAGAACCATGAACGAGTTAGGACAAATACAGATCTCGTTGTTGGTGTCCAGATCAAAGGTTGCACCAATAAGAACTAAACCTACACTACCTAGGTTAGAATTATGTGCAGCGGTGCTACTGAGTAAACTAATAAGGAGAGTCAAGGAAACACTTGGGTCACCAAGTTGGAATATTCACGCGTGGTCGGATTCGATGATCACCTTGTCATGGATTCAGAGCGACGCAAGACATTGGAAGACGTTTGTAGCAAACAGAGTTTCAGAAATTAAACAACTGTCTTCAGAAGTACAATGGCATTATGTTGGGTCTAAAGACAACCCAGCAGACCTAATAACAAGAGGAATTAAACCGTCAAAAATTAAGGACAATCTACTATGGTGGAATGGACCACATTGGCTAAACCAAAGTGAAGACCAATGGCCACAATACAACAAAAATTACAGCACTGAGGTGGAGCGTAAAAAATGCTTACATGTGGGAGTAAGCATAGAAGTCGACAAAATCAATGTTCTAGAGAAATTCTCATCTTTACATCGCGCAACACGTGTGATAGCTGTATGTTTTCGGTTTATTAACAATTGCAGTCCCAAAACCGGGAAACTAGTAGGTCCATTCACAGTTCAAGAGCTACAAGATGCGATGAATAGAATTATCAAATTAGATCAACAAGATTTATTTTTAGAGGATATACGCAAACTAAGACTCAAAAATAGAGTATCAAAAAAGAGCAAAATTCTAAATTTACATCCATTCGTAGATTACCATGGAGTACTTAGAGTGGGAGGCAGGCTTCAACACTCATTACTAAGTTACAGTGAAAAACATCCGATCATAATTTCTGCGTCAGGTCACTTAGCAGGATTGATTGTAAGGAATGCACATGACCGAACCTTACACGGCGGAAATCAACAAACAATGGCTTTTGTAAGAAGAAAATATTGGATAATAAATGGAAAAAAGGTTACAAAGAAAATAATTAATAAATGTGCAAGGTGTATAAGATTCAAGGCTGAGACAGCTGGTCAATTGATGGGTCAACTACCACCAACAAGAGTTAATCCGGCGTCAGCGTTTTTAAATGTAGGAATTGACTACGCTGGGCCCATTCAAATAAAAACTACTAAAGGCAGGGGACATAAGTCCTACAAGGGCTACATTGCAATATTTGTATGTATGTGTACAAAGGCCATTCACTTAGAAGTGGTGAGCGACATGACGTCAGAAACCTTTATTGCCGCACTAAAACGATTTATGGCAAGAAGAGGGACGTGCGCAAATATATTCTCCGATAATGGTACGACATTTGTGGGGACAGCTAATGCATTAAATGTTGAGGTAGCAAACACGATAAAAACTTCCAGCATTGTGGACAAATTAGCAAACATTGGAACTCAATGGCATTTTATACCGCCATCAGCACCACATTTTGGAGGGCTCTGGGAGGCAGGTGTGAAATCAACCAAACATCACCTAAAAAGGGTGATTGGAGAGTCAACCCTAACTTATGAAAAATTAACTACATTAACACACCAAATTGAAGCATGTTTGAATTCGAGGCCTTTGTGTAAACTAACAGAAGAAATAAATGACATTTCAGTACTAACGCCAGGGCATTTCTTGATAGGGAGAGAACTATTATCACCAAGTAGTCCAATTATTACCCATAATGATACAGGTTTAGAAGGCAGATGGAAAATAATACAAAAAATGAAAAAAGATTTTTGGAAAGTGTGGACAAATGAATATCTGCATGAACTTCAACAACGAAACAAATGGAAACTGGAACAAGAAAATCTAGAGGTGGGAGAATTAGTACTTATAAAGGATGATCGAATGTCACCAAGCAAATGGCCAATGGCAAAGGTGGAAGGAGTTCAAGTAGACGACAAAAATTTAGTGAGAGTCGTCACGTTGAAAAAAGCGGAAGGAGCAGAAATTAAAAGACCAATCCATAAACTAGTACCGCTATCGATAATCCACAATGAAAACAACTCAAAACCACGTAAAAAAACAAGTAACATTTGGAAAATTTGGACATTGGCAATTATTTTTGCACTCCAATTGTACAGCGGGAAAGCACATGCAGCCCACATAAAAACAAGTACAGCACAATATCACGTGGAATATCCAAAACCTGGATTCTACATAGAACATCTTGGAACAGCCAAAATTGATCGAGGTTTTTTAAGAATCGAAGCTAAAATAGGAAAAGAAGATTTAGAGGCACACATAAAGTCTATACAGGATGTAATATCAAAGGTAGACAAGATGTGCAATGAGGTTAAAAAAACCACTATTCACGTGGATTGCCAACCACTGATTGATCATATTCACGAAGAAGAAAGGCGAATCAAATGGATACATAAAGGTGTGTCAAAAATTGTTTTAAATAGGACAAGACGAGGTTTATGGGGAACCCTACTAACTTCAATTTTTGGCGTGAACGATGAAGTATACAGGGAAATCGATGATCTTGATAAAAATCAAAAAGAGTTGATTCAAGCGTCAAATCACCAAACCAAGTTTATGCTTAAAGCACTATTAAAGTTTAACGACACGGAGGAAAGAATATCTAAGAAGCTCAACCAATTTACAGTAAAAATTAAGAAAGGCATGGAGGTGATAGAACAAATGCAAAATTGGTACTCCGAAGTTGACAATAACAAATTGGAAATTGAATTACTAAATCTGTACGATGTAGCAAAAGGGTACATCGACGAATTGATAGATTACTATCAGAATATATTAAATATACAAACCAGTAAAGAAAACATTTATGAGATAGTATCTCCAGTACATATAGAAGAAATTGTCAACGAAGCATCTATAAAATTACCTCATAACATAGAAATTCAGTCACAGCCTATAATTAAAACAGAATTAACACAAATTGGCAACGACACGTACATTTACGTTTACCTTGCAATGACGGAAGGTACACAGTTTGACCTAATTAAGGCAAATGTACTTCCACTAAAAATGAAAACAAACAACTACTGGATATATGATATAAGCACCGACATTATCGCAATAGACTATGATAATCAGCGATATTTTCAACTAAATGATGCGATGCTAAAAAACAGTGTAAAATTGAATAAGACAGTTTACATCTGTTCTCCATCTATCATAAGGAATATTGAGAACAACCCGAATTGTTTGATAGACGAATTATACCAGAGAACCGAAAATGTGACATGTCCAGTGAAAGAAATGAGACTAACGAGTACTATCTGGAAAAAGGTATACACAAGCAATACGTGGATTTTTGTGGCACCTGCAAGGATTAAAGTGGCAATCACTTGCAGTGGGCATAGAGAGGAGGTAATGTTACATCAATGTGGCATTATTACAATATCACAGAATTGTGTGATAGTAACTAGAACAGCGACACTATCACCGGCGAGAATACAGAGCGTTCCAGTCATTGCCGGCTATATTAGGCCGGTGGAGGCAAATTTGACGTTGTCAAAAACACCCACACCTCACAGCAAACCATCTCACTCTACAACGGAGAATGAGGACATTATAGAACCCGACGAAGAAATGAATGATCTCGTTGAGGAACAAGAGAAGATTCAAGAAGAACTTCAACATACAGTTTGGAAAAACTTAAGACATCACGCATCAATATCAAGTGTGATTACTACACTAGTACTCACGGCAGTAGTAGCTATAGTAGTGTTTGGAGGTTGGCGACTTAGAAAGCATATCATCGCTAAAAAAGGATTAAAACCAAAAACTCCTAGGGCACCAACTGAGGATGAAGAAGAAGAAATCGAACTACGCCCGTTAAGAACCACAAGGCAACAACTGCCGTCCTAAGATCAAGGTCATAAAATAAATACGCCTAGTCATAGAATGTGGTCAACCATTTTATTAGCATATCATTGGTCCGACTATAAATCTTGACTTATAATGTTGGCTTAATATACGAAAGTTTAGAGTTGCACTATTTAGTTAGATTTGTGCGTAAGGAACAAAATTCCTTTAGTTAGAATTATACTACGTTAACCAGGGTAAATTAGGGGATAAGATATCTTTATAATTCAGTTATTAGTAGTCTATTGCACTGAAACGATTAAAACAACATTAAGCTGTATTTAGGATAAGATCCATGTGAGCATCAAACTGCTGCGGTTATACTGTTATAGAATCAATTTGCCGTCACTACAGTCATCAGGCAAACGACACCCATGATTAACACTGCAAAGCTGACCTAAGGAAAACACCTCGACCACTCACCTCTCAACTTGAGAGTTGCCAGCATGTTTAATCTTCATTTAAACAATAGGTTATTGACATGACATGATTTAAGTGTGTAATTACTTTCAATATGGCTCAATCGAAAACCATTAAGAAATAGTAAACATCCGCATAATGTGTTTGTACAAGCTATATTATGTAGGACGATCAGTAGGCAGCATTTGCAACATCAGGTTTACAGCGACCACTAAACTGTTTTGTTTGTGAAACCAGTAAATATATTGTACCTTATGTTTGTACAACAGTTTGAACATCATTGGTAATATTGGTTAGTTTTAAGTGATTGTAGAAGTAGATAGAAGAATAAAGTTAGTATTGGTTAAAGCACAGTCTTATCATTACTCAACTAAACAGGAACACCCCTCAAGGCCGAAGAAACCCAAACGGCAGAGGACAATTTCAAAATTAAAAAGCCCGAACGAAATTGTCTAATTGTCATCTACGGGCATTAGTAAATAAATAAATAAATAAAACATTAATCGTACATATCACAGTTAACGATAAAGATAACGTCCCTGTTTTACTTGATACGGGAGCTTGTAAAAATGTATTTGACGTAAATTATATCAGCAACATGTGACGGTTACAGAACAGTATACAACTAATAACAGCAGGAAGGTATACAGTTCAACCTCTTGGAAATTCTGAGGTAACTCTAAAAATTAACGATACAATTATTGTGAATGAAGCACTAGTGGTCCAAAATTTATCAAAAGCCTTAATTTTGGGACATAACTTTCTCGCTAGTAAAAAATCATTAATCGATTATAATACCAATACTGTGACGTTATACCATGAACTTGACGCATTTATTTTACATTTTGGCAACAATGTTGACAACAGCATTAGGAAAATAGAGCAAGTGGAGGATATTAGTAAAGTATTTGCAAACGTAGAGATCGAGTCAACAACGCAAACTTTAAGGTTACACTTGCAACCGACTACATGGTCAAAGTCGGTCGCGAGATAACAGTACGACTGAACTGTGCATTACCTCCGCACGAGCTCACGACGTACTGCTTTATCGAGAATGATAAATATCTACGACCAAGGGGATTAGTTTGTTCAAGTTCAATTTTTGTGAAAAATAGCAAATTGTATATCAAAATTAATAATTTGAAAAAGTGATGGGAAAGACCCCTCCACTACCCCTCCACTTTGAGAAAAATGGACTACTACTTCACACTTAATAATTTGAGTTTTGAAAGAGCCTTTATACTAAAAGATACCGCTAGCGGTTATTTAGAAAAAAACCATGGAGGTAGATTTGACTGAAAATTCCAGTTTATTGTATTAATGAAACCGAAAGTGATGAAGAAATGATTACCATGCATGACCATAATCTAAGTAATATAACAAATTCAGAAGTACATAATAAATTCCAAACGCTACTTGCAGAGTATAGTGACGTTTTTTCAAAAACACCAAAATATATGGGGAGAACAGATGTGATTGAACACGAAATTGACGTAGGAAATGCTAAACCTATAAAACAGAAACCTTACAGAGTAGCATAAAAAGAAAGAGAGATAATAGATACGCAAATAAGAGAAATGGAACAATACGATATAATAAGGCAAAGTAACTCGCCCTGGGCAAGTCCCGTCGTACTAGTAAAGAAAAAGTCTGGAGAGACACGATTTTGTGTTGATTATCGCAAGTTAACAATGTAACAGTAAAAAATTCGTGGTCAATATTGAGGATATTTTGACTTATTTAGGGAACTCCCAATATTTCTCATCGTTAGACATGTATTCAGGTTATTGGCAAGTCAAAGTAAAAGAAGAAAATAAGCCACTTACTGCCTTTACAGCGCCAGGTCACGGATTATGGGAATTTAATGTAATGCCTTTCGGATTGTGCAATGCCCCGGCAACATTTCAACAGTTAGGAGATGTAGTGTTTAGAGATTTAAAACAGAAAGAAGTTTTAATTTACATGGACGACATTATAATTTTTTCTGAAACAATAGATAAAAGTAAAAAAGTTTCAAATAGACTTCGAAGTGCAGGCCTAACGTTAAAACCTAAAAAGTGTGAATATCTAAAGGAAAAAAATTAACATTCTTGGTTATACAATTTCGAAAGATGGATTTTTTCCTGATAAATCAAAATTAGTTTTAATTGAAAATTTTCCGAGGCCAAAGAATGTAAAAGGTGTACTAAGCTTTTTAGAAGTTTGTAACTATTACCGGAAGTTTATAGAAAATATTGCAAAAATTGCACGCCCCTTACATGATTTGACAAAGAAACAGAATAAATTTGATTGGCAGGACATACCTGACAAAGCGTTTGAAACACTAAAACAGAAATTGATTAGTGAACCAATGTTGGCACATTTTCAGCGAAACAAAGGGTGTGAATTAAGGGTAGATGCATGTAAAGATGGAATAGGAGCTATATTATTGCAAGAAGATGGAAATGCGTTACACCCGATAGCATACGCAAGCAGAAGTCTTAGTAAAGCTGAGAAAAATTATTCTATAACAGAACTTGAAGGGTTAGCAGCCATATGGGCGCTATCTTATTTTAGGCATTTTATTTATGGAAAACCGATAAAAATAGTGACAGATCATCATGCGCTTTGTTGGCTAAAAACCTTAAAAGAAACTACTGGACGTTTAGCGCGTTGGGCGTTAAAATTATCTGAATTTGACTACACAGTACCTCATAAATCAGGAATTGCTCACAGGGATGCAGACTGCGTTAGCAAATATCCTGTTTTACCAGCTAACACAAAGGTACAAGACATTGACGAAATACCTACTTTCATATTGGATACGTAATATTGCGAAATTACAAGCAACAGACGGAAAAATTTGGAAATTATTCAAGCTATAAGAAATCCTGAACAATTGGTTTGCGGAAAAAGGCAAAAAAATTTAGGCTTGAGTCTGAAGTTTTGTACCGTATAAACTCGCATGGAGCGGGCCGGACTAAACTCTTGGTAATACCACAACAGTTAGTAGGGGAAATTTTGTATTCCCACCACTTAGAACAGCTGAGTGGCCATTTAGGATTGTTAAAAACTCTGGCAAAGATAAAACAACGATATTATTGGCAAGACTTGCAAAAGGACGTAGAACGTTTTGTACGAGGGTATTCGAATTGTCAGGCTCGAAAAGGCCAACAAAATCAGAAACCTATCGGTTTGTTACACCCCATTCCGGTTGGCACTCCATTTGAGAAAGTTGGGATAGATTCATTAGGTCCGTTTCGCAGAAGTAGCAGGGGCAAAACCATGATAGTGGTTGCAACGGATTACGCCACACGGTGGGCGGAGACCGACGCACTACCGAGCGGCAAAGCCGGACCTGTAGCGAAATTTATACTGGAAAAGATTATTACTAGACACGGTGCACCTAAGGAATTGTTGAGTGATAGAGGAAAGGTTTTTCAATAAGAGTTAGTTACGGAATTACTGAAAAAGATGGGGACGACAAGTCAGTTTACTACGGCGTATCATCCCGCAACTAATGGCTTAACAGAAAGATTTAATAAAACTTTAGCCAATATGTTATCTATGTATACTAGTACAAATCAATCAAATTGGGATGAATATCTACCATATGTGATATTTGCGTACAATTCTGCAACACAGGATAGTACTCAATTTTCCTTATTTATTTTGGTATACGGTCGTGAGCCAATTTTACCAACAGAGGCAAACCTGTTGCCGCCCTTAGAAAGCAGTAATAGCAACCAAATTAAAACCAAATTCGAGGATGGAAAACACTAAAATGCAAGTAGTGCATCATCGCTATTTTTGGTGGTGACAAATCCCCGCTATTGTTGCGATGCAGGCGACGAGGAATAACAAACTACGTCAGCCGGTCAAACGGGTATAAAATACCGTGAATGAAAGCGTCCACAGCCGCACTTTCAGTGTCTTTATGCCATCAAACAAACATTTTACACTTTTTGTTCGTTCGGGAGGCGAATAAATCAATATCTGGCATACCAAACTTTTGCATAATATCCAAAAAATATTCATCATTTAGTTCAAATTCATTGTCATCTTTAATTTTTCGCGACTCTTCGTCTGCTTCCTTATTCTCTGAGGACTTCACATAAGAAGCCATGACAACTAACTGTTTATTTTCGCACCATTGCCACAGTTTCCTTGTTATGTAATTTAATTTTGCAGATTGAACCCTGCCCATGCGATTTATACAAGCAATGGCAGTTATATTGTCTATTCTGCAGAGAATTGTACAGTTACTGAGGTCAGAGACAAAACATTTAAGACCGAAAAACGCAGCTTTGATTTCGAGGTAATTTATATGAAAAGAGGCTTCTGTGTGAGACCAGTGCCCATGGGTCCTTTGACCTTTGCAGAAAACACCCCACCCAGTAAGTGAAGCATCTGAAAAAATTTCTAAAACAAAGCTTCGAGCTACTAAGGGTTTTCCCAATGACAAGTGGGTTTCCCACCATTGAAAATCCTCGTCTAACCAAGAGGTCAGACTTAGATTAGCATTATAATTCCCCTTATTTAGGTGAATTGCTTTCGTTTTTAAGCTCTCGAAGTTTTTTCACGTACATCCAGCTATAAGGTAAAGCTTGTAAAGGTAGTAAATGATACTCCGGCAAGTTCCTTGTATTCAATATCTCTTTGCTGAATAAATCGCTTATATTTATCGTACTCTATTATGCCTACTCAGACAATATAATATAGGTTGCTGTGTATACATAAAATACTTATAATAGCGAACCGATTGATGCAATACGATTAATAATAATACTTAGCTATGCATGTCAATGAACTGTTACAACTTCAACTAACTATGTTACACCTCCTTTTCCTAGAGAATGACCTTTGCTATGGCCACTTGCAAAGGGCACTTTACTAAAAAAAAAGGTTACTGATGCCAAGTTAATTAAAACTGTTTTAAGTTAATTTAATTACAAATTTGCAATCTTTAGTACTTAAAGCTATACACTCTCAAAATATAGTTACTTTTACGATAAAATTTTCTCTGTACCTACTACTTTTCTGACTATAGCAATAACATAAAGTATAGTCAGTGGTACTTTAACTTAACCTAACCTAAATATATTTCTATCCCAATTTGCGTATAATTCATGTGTTTTAAACAGTAAAAACCAACAATAATACCAACGACCCATTAAGATTCTGCCCACAATAAAAAAACAGTAGGAACACTAATAACTGAACACTTCGCACGTTGAACACTACCGGCACGATGAATGCTAAGAATAGTATAATATACCTATAAATTAAATGTACGTACAGTATTTAGGGTATTTACACTGTGTACTTTCGATATTTGTAATAGTTACAATATTTACAGACAGGCCTGTTTATCTAACTTAGAACTAAACTTAATTATCAAGAGACATTATATTTCTTAATTCTATTTTTATGAACCTTAATCTGCTTGTTGTTATTGTCTTTAACAATGCAATTTGGACCTTCAATTAATATGACTTCAAACGGACCATCAAACCAAGAATCTAGTTTTTGACGATCTTCGTTGGTTATAAGCACAAAATCTCCCGGGCTTATTTGTAGTCGACTAGTTTGCTGATCATAATACAACTTACGCTTTTGTTTGGTTTTTTCAAGAAAGTCTCGAGCTTTATTTTGCGCTAACTGCAACCGAAATCGAAATTCTTGATCATACGATTCTAAATTGTATAAAGGATCTACACGAGAACCATTAAATATTTCAGGTAGGTCTGCTCTTTTACCAAATACTAGCTCGAAAGGTGTGTAGTTATGATAAGTACTAGGAGTCGTATTATAACAAAAAGTGTAATAATTTGTCCATATATCCCAATCTGTATGAGCTTGATCAATGTACATTCGCATAAATTCATTAAGAACTCTATGGTTTCTCTCGCATCCACCTATGGACTGACTGTGATACGCTGTGCTAGTTTTATGCGGCGTATTTAACATTTTTGCTAAACTTTCAAAAATTTTATTCTTGTATTCTGTTCCTAAATCAGTTCTTACTTCTTTTATAGGTCCATATACTAAGATAAATTTTTCAAAGATAGCTCGTGCTACTGTGGAAGCTTCTTTATTGGGTATTGGAAGTATTACGATGTATTTAGTTAGTTCACATTGAAGCGTCACTGCATAACAGTTATTGTGATTTGATTTTTGAAGTGGTCCTATTGTATCTATACAGACAATGTCAAAAGCTTTTTGAGGAGTTGGAGTCAAAGTTAAAGGTTCTATGTGTTTAACGGCGGCTTTATTTACCTGACACTTATGACACTGCCTAACATATTTAGCGATGTCACGTGACATATTTTTCCAGAGATAAAATGACCTTAATTTTTTCAATAATCTTTTCTGGCCACAATGTCCACCTAACATAGGATCATCATGAAATTGTTTGATTAAGTTAAATTTCTCGTCATTGTCTTTGATTAATTTTCTTTCTTTACATAAAACAATTTTAACTTTTGAAAGTATTTTATGCCCTACTTCCTTTAATTCATTTACGGTGCACCGTGTGAAAATCTTGTCATTTAAATTCAATCGCAAATGTGTAAACTTACTATCACCAGCCATGTTATTCAGCTTAGACAATAGTTTCGGTAATGAAAAATTGCCATAGTAATTGAAAGCCAACAACGAGCGCTCTTTTTGCGATAATTAATAATAATGTGAATGCATTCTTTATCAATTTCAAATCTTAAGGAAGGAAATTTCAATACATTATAATTATTAAGGGCTTCATAAGTCTGAGGTTCTTCAGTACGTGATAATTGTTTATCCCCAGTAGTAGTGTGTTTATTAAAATTTTGGTTTGTCTTAGTCATTGATCTGGTAATTGCTAATATTTGAGCCGTGTTTCTGATTTCCTGCAAATCCGAAATATTTATTCGAGATAAGGCGTCTGCGCGTACATTATCTGTTCCTTTTATATATTCTATATCAAAGTCAAAGTCTTCTAAATCCAATCGTATTCTGGTTAATTTGGACGACGGGTCTTTCATAGAGAATAAGTAAACAAGAGGTCTATGGTCTGTTTTTACTAAAAATTTTTGTCCATATAAATAACAACGAAAGTACTTTATTGCCCAGTGAATAGCTGTGAGTTCTTTAAGAATAGTTGGTTTGTGAGACTCGCCTTTTGTAAACATACGAGATGCATAAGCTATAGGTAGTTCCTGACCATTAAAATTTTGTGAAAGAACTGCACCACAAGCAAGTTGGGATGCGTCAGTAACTAAAATAAACTGTTTTGAGAAATCCGGATATTGCAAAATGCGAGGACTAATTAGTGCTTGCTTTAAACGGTTAAATGAACTTTCGCATTCGCTTGACCATACAAACTCAGCATTTTTCTTAGTTAGCGAATTTAAAGGTAATGTGATAGTTGCAAAATTTGGTATAAACCTTCGATAATAGTTACAAAAGGCAACGAACCTTTTTACCTCATCAGCAGCTCGCGGCGTCGGATATTTGTTTATAATATCGTACTTAGTTTCATTGGGCAAAATACCTTTGTCTGTTATTTTATGACCTAGAAAAGTGACCTCTTTTCTAAAAAAAATTGCATTTCTTGGGATTTAATTTCAAATTGTACTTTCTGCAAGTTTCAAAAACGCTTTTTAAATTATTCAAGTGATGTTTTTCTGAACAGCCTATTACTATTGAATCGTCCATATATAAAAAAGCTTTTTCTGGAGTTATTCCGGCAAAAGCAATAGACATCATTCTTTGAAAACTGTTGGGACTGACTGAAAGTCCAAAAGGCAATCTGGTAAATCGATATGAACCCTTATCGCTGCTAAATGAAGTCAAATCTCGCGATTCTTCATCTAAAGGTATCTGATGGAATCCTGATAACAAATCGACTACTGAGAACCACTTTGCTCTACCAAGTTGATCTAAAATATCGTCTATGCGATTAATCGGAAACTTGTCTCCTATAAGTACCTTATTTACAGCTCTAAAGTCAATACATAATCTCCACGCTTTCTGATCAGTTTGCGATTTTTTAGGAACCAATAGAACCGGACTATTGTATGCTGAGCAAGATGGTTCGATTATATTATTATGTAACAATTTTTCGACTTGTCGATTTGTTTCATCTTTAAGTGCTCTGGGAGCTCTATAATTTTTAATATAAATAGGTTTTTTGTCAATAACTTTTAATTTTTGTGTGTAAAAGTTGTTAAATGTTAATTTATCTGTTTCTAATCCAAAAACGTCTGAATAATCTTCGCAAAGTTGTAGCAGATCTTTTTTAACAAAGTCTGGGACATCTTGATTAAGTTCTTTTAAGAGTTGAACATGTCTATCTTGATTTTCTGTTTCTATGTTGTAAATGTTAAATTTATCGAGACTGATAGTTTCAAGATTAGACATGTCTACAATTACATTTTCAAATGTTGTGTTTAAGATTTTTACAAGCGGATGTTTTTGAGATACTATACTACGAGCTAAGTATACACCAGGCTTTAATTCTTTATTTAACACCACAACGTCGTGTGTCAAATGTTTCAAAACGTCAATCTCTCTAATAACTTCACATCTAGAAGGAATATGGAACACATTCTTTTCAGGACTGCTTAAAATTGGAATTGTTAACTTTTTGTGTTTTAAGTGTACCGTCATATTCCAGTTAGAATAATCTATTATTGATTGGTAAGCAACTAAAAAATCTCTACCCAATATTCCGTCACATGGTATTGGAACATTAAAATCAACTATATGAAATTTGTGAGGTAACGTACACCCTTGGATAAAAATATTTGTGTTTGCAACACCTAATGAATTAGTTAGGTCTTCTGTGATACCTTTGATGCTAGTGGCTCCAGAAAAATCAACTATTTGATCAGGATTTACTGATAAACGTTTAAAAATTGATATGTCAGCTCCGGTGTCTACTAGTAGCGTACTAACTGAACCAGTCATTTCTAACTCAACTTTCACAAAATTTGAAAATGTCAGACTAAAACTATATATGGTTACATATCGCCCAACCGAGTCGCTTCTTGGCTCGATTGGTGCTCCAATCCGTTTCCCGACTCCGAAAAGCCAACAAAATTAGGACTAGAGCCTCTATAGTACCTAGCAGATGTGTTACCACGATTAAAACCTCTATTAAATGCGCCTCTGCTTCTATTACTGCCTCTAAATTGTTCTCTATTGTTTCCAAAATTATTAGAATTTCTATTGTAACTGTTAGAATATCTATTGAAACTCCTATCGAAATGCTGGTTATAACTATTATTACGTGGACCTGTGCCCCTAAAGTGACGTCGCGCATTATGAAAATTGTTTTGCCTAAACTGAAAAATATTTGCCGAAGACGGTGCCAACGAACTAACATTAAAACGAAACGAGTAATAAGATACAGTATCACTTTGACGTCTTTAGTGATGTTGTACTCAGCTTCTTGTACTATAAAATTGGAGTTAACTACGCCATTTTCCGTTACTTCTTGCTTGGTATCTTTTGACTTGGTTTGCCCCATCTTAGCTCACATTTATACCACGCTCAGCTCCTAAGCAGATTTGTCGGCATCGGATACATTACGAAACACAACCAATGGCACTACACTTTTCTTTTAACTTTTACTTTTTACTATTTAATTAGAAGTCCACGAAAAATTAGCAGGATCGCCATGTAAAGGTAGTAAATGATACTCTGGCAAGTTCCCTGTATTCAATATCTCTTTGCTGAATAAATCGCTTATATTTATCGTACTCTATTATGCCTACTCATACAATATAATATAGGTTGCTGTGTATACATAAAATACTTATAATAGCGAACCGATTGATGCAATACGATTATTAATAATACTTAGCTATGCATGTCAATGAACTGTTACAACTTCAACTAACTATGTTACAAGGTGTATCACTTATCATTTACTACCTTTACAAGCTGGACAACAAGAAATTAGAGAACCAATGAACCTGGCAAACTCTCTGATTTTGCAACTCTTCTTTCTTCCCATAGATTTCAGTACCTGCAATATCTTGTACTGTTTCATTACCGGGAGGGAAATGGTTAATTCTCTTGAATCACAATAGAATCCCAAATAAGTAATAGTTTGTGAAGCATTAAGGCAACTCTTCTGATAATTGATTATAAATCCCAACTTTTGTAAGAGATTTACTGTTTTTATAACGTTAAACTGACAATCTTGAGCTGTATTTCCTATCAGCAACAAATCATCTAAATATATGTTTGACACAAAACCTTTCCCTCTTAATAATGCTAAAACTGGCTTCAAAATTTTTGTAAAAGTTCTAGGTGCACAGCTTAACCCAAAAGGAAGACATGTGAATTCGTAGATAGTACCTTGAAATTTGAATCTAAGTTATTTCCTATGATTTTTACGTATCGATACTAAAAAGTAAGCGTCTTTTAGATCGAGTGAAGCTAAATAACAGTCCCGATTTATCAATTTCGAGACTATTTTATAATTTTCTAGTTTGAAGTGGATGGTAAAAACAAATTCATTTAATTGTTTTAGGTTCCTTTTGGATCCATCCGGTTTGTCACGGAGAAAAATGTTAGAAATAAACTGACAACTACAAGGTAAAACCTTATTAATAGCACCCATTTTTAACAAATTTCCAAGCACTTCCCTGATATTGCAAATTTCCAGTTCTGACTCGCCTCTTTACGCCGCTGACTTGTTTTTGGATGATTTTATCCTCCCTTCCCGGTTATCTCCAAACAGCCACGCTGAGATTGACGACTGTTCTAGAGTTTCCTTTAGATCTTTATTGATTGACGTCAAAATAAGATCCCGTCTACATATTGATTGAGTATGAAATAGGTCTGTTAACAACCGTCCCGCGTCGCTGAGTTGCTTAGTACAAGTTCGATTTTCATCAGTTAGTTCACGCAATAATGCGAAGATGGATGCTCCGATGGTTGCTATTGCACCGCCCAATTGAGACTGAGAGGAAACCAATTTTGCATCCCTCTTTACTTGTAATTCATTCAAAGCTACCTTAACCAGATCGTTTAATTTTGGTGGATTTAAGTCCAGACAATTTCACGGAGTAGCTGCTTGTAACAGAAGGTTGTAACCGCCTTTACGTACCGGTCCTGGTACGGTTTTTGCCACACCTAGGGGTAGGTGCTTCGAAACTCGGGCGCCACCTTAGTTTTATTTGGAGAAGCGTAACTAAGGAACTCGCTTCGTATACCTGGGGAGCTTTTACACAGTCGAAGACAGAGTTCACGTTTATCTGTTAATGGATGAAGGGAGTGGGACAAAAATAAGGAAACACAGGGTTGTTAGCAAAACTAAACAAGTCGTGTTAACCAGGAAAAATAACAGTTAACAATCATTCATATCCTTACTTAAAAACGCTAGCACAAATGAACAAACAGAGAACAACACAGCCTCGTGTTCAAATTAATAAACGGTACAGTCGGACCTGGAGATCCCAACTAAATCAATACGGTAACTTTGAAACGGAAAACAAACGGACAACACAACCTAGTGTTCAGAACGCGGAACGGTACGGAGAACTAAGACGGTTTCGAAACGGTTTTCCCAGCCAGGGTAAACAGACGGTTACGGTATGCATGACGGTTTCGGACGGTACGAAAACTGTGCTCTGGGGGTACAGACGGGGTCAGAGAATCGGTATCAGCTTTCAAACGGTCGGCTCTCGGAGTTGACCAGTTGGGGGTTAAAACGGCCGGAGCTGACAGTCCGAAGAAATCAGTTCGGAAAGACCTGAGTGAATTCAGGTTTGGTTACAGGATTTCGGAGCCGTGGCCTTCGAAGTTAACCGGCAGTGTTATAACATCCAGTACCGGCGGTCCGAAGGAAACGATTCCGAAATACCTTCCCCTTCAAAGCTTGCCCCCAGGAACAATAAAATTTACCGTTCAGCTGGCTGAAGCGTCGGTCGGTTTCGGTGGTCCGGGAAGAACTAAACAATGTAGCGCGCGGCGCATTACCTGTTTACCAGCTCGCGAGTCGCGACGGCGCGATGTTGTTTCGTTTACGCTACCGCGGCTGCGCGCTGAACTTTTATCGATCGCGGCGGTGCGTTCACCATTCTGTCGCGAAGACGCATTGTAACTTAAGCGTGTGAGGCTGCGCATTGTTTTCTTTAATCTAATACTACATATTAACAAAAAAATTAGTAACTTCGTTACATTTCCCCCTTTCTTACCAAAAAAAAAATAAAACTTAACTTTGTTTTATTTTTTTTTAAAACCTTAAACCTACACTACTTATCCTAACACAAACACTAAACTACGATTTGTCTCTAACCTCTTCTTAGTCTTCATATCCTCCATATCCCATTGTCAGGAAACTACATCGGCATGTTTCAGATCTCTAATGTGGATTCGTCGAAGTACTTTTCCAGAAACGTCTTTCAAATTATATACAACGGGAGAAACAACTTTAGTAACGGTGTACGGTCCGGAATATTTTGGTGACAACTTGGCAGCGAAACCTTTTTCAGCAGACGATAAGACTACTTCACGACGGAAAACTTTATCTCCCACGTGACATTTCCATGGGCGACGACGCAGGTTATAGTATTTACTTTGCACGGAAAAAGCTTTATGCTAAGTGAAACCGGACAAGCTCGTGAATATCATACAGAGCTTTAGTGCGCTCATTATGAGTGGAAAAATCAGTCGGTTGTGGATCACTATGTGTCGGGGAAGAAGAAGTTGCAACGGATGACGGTTTTAAACGGTACAGAGCTTTTGGAGACTCTAACTCCCTACCAAAATTTAAGAAAGCCGGGGAAAAGCCTGTGGAATCATGTTTGGCGGTATTAATCGCAAAAAGCAAATCGGGTAAACGGACATCCCATTTTCGGTGGTCGGTTTCACAAAATTGAGCAATCATGGTTTTTAAAGTTTTATTTGTTCTTTCGACAGGATTAGCCTGGGGTGTATACGGAGGTGTAAAACGATGTGTTACCCCTAGATCTGAGAGCAAATCTTTGAAAACATGACTAGTGAACTGGGTACCATTATCAGAAATGACTATGTTTGGACAGCCAAAACGAGTGACGATTTCCTCGTAGAAAGATTGACTTACTGCTCGCGCGGTTGCTTTCCTAATGGCCCTACATTGCACCCACTTGGTAAAACGATCCTGAAAGACTACCAGGTAATTATTACCTTTGGCGGACCGCGGTAACGGACCAACTAAATCAGTACTGACAGTTTCCCAAGGGCGGTTGTTTCGGAACGGTTGCATAAATCCAGGAGCGGCTTGTTGCGAACTCTTGAAACGTTGACATGACGAACAGTTTCGTATATACTTGGCAATCTCCCTAAACATGCCGGGCCAATAATATCGCTTGGCTACTCTAACGGTTGTTTTCGCTATTCCTAAATGTCCAGCAGTCGGTGCATCATGATTCTCTTCTAAAACGGTACGGCGTGCGGCTTTCGGAACACATAACTTCCAAGAATCAGTAGAGTCGGTATCGGACATATTATTCAGGTCCCAGAAATGTCGGTATAAACGTCCTTCTTTCACGCAATAATCAGGAAAAGCAGAAGGATTTGCTTCAACGGCAGCTTTCTTAGCTTTGTACCAAGAGCATTCTTCAAAATCTTCCAGAAGGGTTACTTCTGCGCAAGATTGTTGCTCTAAATTTACTATTACCTCCGTTTTTTGTTAACTAAACTAAAACCTGAAAAATGTCGTTGACAATTCAATTGAACAAGAATAGACATTTTAAATCTTGTTCTAATTTTGTACGTTACTTACAGCAAAACATAAACTTATTAATTTGACATAATATATTTGGAAAATCCAATGTTTGACAACACCTGCATATTTGGTTTGTTGTAAGCTAGGAAAGCTTAGGAAAAGAACACAAAAATCGAAAGTAAAAATTAAAAAACATAAATCGTAAACTACAAAAGGGTATGTTATATACCCTTTTATATTAATAAATATTATTAATAAAAGTTGAAGTGTATCGTAAAACCTATCAGAAAAACGAATTATGCACAGGCTGTATAGATAAAAGTTGAAATTTTTTAAACTGAAATAATCAAAATAAATTTTAAACAATGAACGCACTGTCGGGCATCTATTGCATGTTGATTTGCACAACTAATTTTTGTCGTTCCTGTAAAGCGTTCGTACCAAACATGAGTAATCTGCTTTTAGAAACAATGGCAATGCAGTCAATAATTATATGATCCATTAGTTTTAGATATGACATTATTAACAAAAAAGAATTTTAGAATTTTATGAAGAATCAAAAAATGTTTTAAAAACGAGGTTTTGTTTTAAAAAAATCTAAAGTTTTATCTGTCACCGTCACGCCTTTATGAACCTGTATACCCGAAAGTAATTTGAAACTATAAAAAATATAAATATTCTGTAAAACTTGTATTTATCATTTTTTTGTATTTCTCAAAATAAATGAGACAATGAACTCTACTCTCTCATTGCTCCACCTATACAAAGTGATTAGTTTTATTTTGCACTCAACCTTAAATTGTTTCTACTTGATTTTACAACAACAAATAGTAAATACGAACATTGTAGGGATTTATCTAAGGGAACCACATTTAAATCAAAGTAAACTATGTGGGTAGTTAGAGGGTATCTCATAACATTGTGACAGACCAAACTTTGCTTTTTTATTAATTGGAAAACCCTGTATATTATTGAATTTTTGGGTAATCCTATTGGCTATAAGAATGATTTTGTTAGATGAATAACAGCGTTTTCGTGCACCATTTTTGAGTTTTGTTTTTTATAAGTTATGTGATATCAGTTGTTTTAATTTAAACTCGGCACTCGGCATTTTTTTGGTTTTGTTTTAAAATGATCAATTTTATTAAAAATGTTTTGTCCAAAGAAAATTGCAAGTGGCATCTTTAAATGGTTAACAGAAAAAGTACGATCAGAATGTGCACTCTATCTTTCCTTAAGTGCAATGCTGTGGGTTTCCTTAATTTTTGCAAGTAGAAACGATTTTACTTGAAAGTTGAATCGTTCCACTAACATTTTTGTTATAATCAGTAAGATTCTCCAAAAATGCAATAAATTTGCTGTGCTGTTTTTAACTGATGGGGTTTCCCAAGCGCTGCCAAATACGTGTTTTTCATAAAATCAAATTTTTTAAGAGTCGCTAATTTTCTGACATTATACGTTAATTTACGTATATGAATATTTTGGTACCGATGTGTAGGGTAAATAAATTCTTCGCAACTTTGCGTATAATTTTCATACGTTTGTAAAGTTTGGTGCTAGATTACCATTCAATATAAAATGAATTATTATACTGATTTTATGCTACAATATAAGATCAAGCTTCAGCTAACATCGGTTGAAACGCATTGACATTTCTTATATTCTTGTCGTAATATTATTTTCTTTGTTTCAGGTATTCTCCCGGGGAAGCGAGATGCATAAAAAGTCGTACAGGGGAACGCTGAAATTCTTATTTATTTTACTAATAAACTAAAGATTGGGGCGCGGGTTGTGTGTAGTTTTATTTGCTATTTCGATTTGGTGTTATATCATATGCAGCATTGTTCTATCCACAATATCTGGCCCAATTATTTTCATTTAATGTCCGACTAAATGGTGAACTATTAGAAAAATTATCATTCCTTTAAATGTCAATCTACGCATGGCGAACTGAGTAACTGTGCAGAAGTTGACATTGGGAGTGAACAAGGACCAGCAATCAGTCATTCATATCTATCAAACGTACAATTTATTTTCCAACTTGTTATTAGAACTTCAGTAAATAAAAACAATCAAGTTTTTGTTTTCACATGACTTGAGGCATGATCCGATATTGGTTGGGACTTTGAAACTCAAATGTGATGTATGTCAATTTAGGTCTGTGAGCACTCAGTCATGTCTGTCCAGTGTGAAATATTGACCCAGTAACCGGTAATAATTACATTTGTTACCTTTAACATTTCATCTGTAAATTATGTGTTTTAATAATTAGAAGCTTTTTTCAAAAGAGATATAAAGTAAATAAAATAAAGATAAACGGATATAAAGTCTTTGATATATTATAGTTAATTTTGATCGTGAAATATTATTCAGTCATTTATACTGACAGTTGGCATCAAACATTGCATTGCATCTTATCAATGACATGTTTCATTGTAAACATAGACATGATCCAAATACATCGATTTGCTCTATTATAAAAAATTGGTATAATTTCAATTAGTCGTAGAAAAAATAGGCTACAGAATTTGCATGAATTATATAAACTGCTTGTCAAAAAGATTGGGACGGCAACATTTTGAGCGGCTGTTTCTTCAAATTGATTCACTCGATTTTATTAATTATTTGTCTGTGTATTACGAGGTATTTTCTTGCTCTTTCTGATGACCTAAATAATCTTTTTAAAAGTTGTCACGGATCCGAGTATACAGGGTGTGACTGAGGTGTAATCAAAAAATGAAAAATTCGGTCTAACGCCAATTCTCACAAACATACATTTATGTTTCAAAGTAACCTTAATCGAGTTTCGTTCGTTCGAATATTTTCATTTTATTAGGATTGTTGCGCAATGGGCAGTGATTGAATTGAATAACACAACACAACTTTATAATAATACTTTAATGAAAAGAGAACGTTAAAACTTATAAAAAAAACTTACATACTTTTATTTTCCGACTACTGACATCTTCACTGTCATCTGTCCACTGGCAAAACGACTTATCATATACTAAACAATAATTTCATTGTCCACTTTAACATCGGTGTTTACCCAATGATGCGGCATTAATGGGGCTGTTCCTAGATTTGGGAACGCCATCTGTACTTTCTAACTTAGAGAGTTGAGTACAGATGTTGCACAACACTCTCATTTCTGGCATCCAGTTGACTATACTGGATTGAAGGTTTTGTTCTTTGGTAATCAAGCCCTATAGTCTCTCTGATGAGCCGTAATACGGCGAAACCGGTCAGAGGATTGGGATTGATGAACAAAAAACAAAACCTCACCATTTTCACTACTTTAGGGTGTTTCGCAAATCTCTCTATTAATTGTTGAATTGTGTGCTCTAGAAATGGGGTGAATAAATTTATTCTGTAGTACGTGCATATATCCGAAGAATATATTTTATATTTTATATTATTATTTGTCTTCCAACGATACGTGGCATTTGCAGTATACCACCTTTGCGTCTTCATACAGATGAAGGGAAAGTACTCTTCGTCAACTTTATTTCTCAAAAGTGGCAAAGCATTAATAACATCATCCACGTGGCTGAATGCTGTTATGAGGTCGATGTTAACTGCTTGTAGTTGTTTTGATAGCGACAATGTATAGTTCATGACTTTTTGGAGAAACACTAGGCACATAACAAGATTCGAAGATCGAAGTGTGTTGAGCATTTGGAGAGCTTTTGCGATGTTTCTTTATTGTGGCTAGATTGGAGTTCTTCGAGAGCATTCACAATCGCTAAACTTCCTTAAATCTCATAACAGCTTCATACTTTTGAACCCACCGTGTTTCACACATTGCAAGCAGGCTTTTTTGATGATTAGTCGGTAATAGCTCCCGAATTTTACCTTACTGTACGATCCCAACGCAATTTCTCACATCTGCCTGTGAACAAGAGTCAGCAATAGCAAGATTTAGAGAGTATGCACTACAATGTACAGGGTGATTGATTGAATTTTGACCATCCCCTTAACTTCCTTAATTTTGACTTTAGAAAAAAACGTTACATACCAAACTATAAATATTTAGGTCTACTTTACTCTTAAACTGTTTTTATACAGGGTGTTCCAAATTTGAGTAACAAACCAAACTTGTGTTTTTTTAAATACATTCACCAACTTTTTATCCGATATTTGAATTCTACGTCAAACTCTAGACCTAATTGATGTAAAATGTCTGTATCAATATTCAACTTTTTCCGCCGCAGCATCTGTTATACTGTTATGATAAAACCTCACGTTAATGAGATTCCAACATATTTCAATTAGATTGCTCAAGGTCGTGGATTAATTGCATGAGATAATCACTAGCTCTTTATAAATGAACACTCTTGGATCTACTGTAGGAAATCAAACGAACCGTTAGTTGTATATGTACACGCGTATATTACAAAAAAAACAACCACAATATTTACAATTTGCAAAAATTACAAGGTTGCCGAGAACCAAATTACTGACAAATTCATAGAAAAAATAAAAAAAAACAAAATTGAAGCTAAATTTTAAAATTAAAAAACAGGAAAAGTTTTCCCAGTGCCAAACTGTCCTTACCAGTTTTTAACTGGTGGCTCAACTCTGACGGAGGCTCTGACCTTTTAAAACTCTGTGGCTGCTGGTCGGATTTTCCAACACGTGGGTTGGTCCGGTAAACTCTGGACGGAGCAGTCCAGGTTAGGTTTATTCAATCCCCGATTGGAAAGTTCTTTGGTCGGGAAAACCCTTAGATCTCTGGTCAGAAAACCCTCAGATCTCTGGTCGGAAAGCCCTTAGATCTCTGGTCGGAAAGCCCTTAGATCTCTGGTCGAAAAGCCCTTAGATCTCTGGTCGGGAAGCCCTTAGATCCCTGGTAGGGCCGAACACAATACTGTGTTGAAAAATTGGGCCGATACAAAATAATTTAAAAGAACCAACAGTAAAACCAATTTGCCTGTGATTCGGCCAGATGATCAAGGATTTAAAAATTTTAAGTCACACACGTGCCACCACGCTCAGAACCTAGGTCAGATGTCGGCAGTTCGGGTGCTGTAGTGGTAAAAGGACCGATGTCACAAAGTGGGGTGATTAAATAGGCCACCTGACACCTGACACAAAGAAACACGACCACAAACCGACGCTTCCCCAACAAAAATCGAAAACTAATCACGTGAATACGGCACCTGATAACTTATCAGGTCACGCACCCACATTTACAACAAAATTTGCACAAAGTGCAAATGGAGCTATTAAGCGATCGGAATCGGTCTACTAGTGCAACTAGGCCCACGGACATTAAAAATACAAACTAAACGAGTTACGGACGAAAACTCTATTTCGTACGTAACACACTCCCCTAAATAACCAAAAAAAATTAAACTTGTTTAATTTTTAAGTGAAAGTGCCCCTCGAAACTGACCTGATGAAAAGCAAACCAAAGGACGGTAAACCACCAAAATCAAGAAAACAAATGTGATGGGCGTCAGCATACCATTTGAAGGTATTCTGGGTAATACGGTATCCACAGAATCTTTCAATTAAACAATTGAGTATATAAGTACCCGCCACTGTCCCTTAATAATGACTTATTGAAAAAGGTGTTAGGTAACAAATGTCATTATCACCAAAACAAGAAAACACAAACTTGTTCATTATGGATTCAATCAATTAGAAAAACATACGACCGACTCAAATCGTGTACACCTATTAAACCAACGGAATTGCATCCAAAGTTAGAGTCAATCCTAACAAAAAAAAAAACAAAAACTAAATCTCAATAATCAGGAGTCAGATGAATGAGCCTCAGAATGCTCGTCACTTAAAGTCACATCCGGTTTAATGTCAGATACATGCCAATCTCCCAAATTATTTCCATCCCTGTCAACCAAACGGTATACCAAATTAGAGAGGACATTAGAAATAGTACAAGGAATGTACCTAGGTGCCAACTTGGCAGCAAAACCGTCTACTGCTTTAGATAAAACATAATTTTTCTTCCAGACCTGATTTCCAACATGATACTTAACATCTCTCTTTCGAAAATCATAACGTTGTTTACTTTGAATGTAAGATTTATGAAGTCGTTTCCGAACTTCTTCATAGATGTTAGGTAATTCCTGAACTGTATTGGGGTTATGCACTTTATCAGAAATTTCCACTTTATTGTCAGTATTATCACTGATTAAACCATAAAATGAACCATCAACAAGTATATTCCTGCCAAAGTTTAAAAATGCAGGAGAGAAACCAGTAATTTCATGTTTAGCCAGTCTAATAGCCTGGGCAACTTGGAAAATAGATTTATCCCAATCCCTGTGATTTTCATGAATGTACGATCCTATTGCGGTGATTATCACTTGGTTGACTTTTTCAGTATGGTTCACTTGTGCATGATATTTAGCGTTATACTAAATTTTCTGGACATTATACTTAGTCATGAGATCTTTAAACTCCTTCCTAGTAAACTGACTACCATTGTCACAAGAGAGAATCTGGCAAACCCCAAACAAAATGTTGGATTTATACTTCTCGTTTGTAGTGGACTGTATGATTCGATTATTTTAATGAAACGAACTTTTTTAGCTAATTAAACGATTATATTCGGGAATTAAAATGGTAACGTGTCGGCACGGCGACGGCTTCGTACGAGAGAGAGAGATGCAGCGTTGCCAGTTATTAAAGTCCAACTTTAGGCATCTCTTGGTGGGGGTAAAATTCTAGGGCGCTACTCTCCTTAAGGGTTTGAATATTTACAATGTTTACAACATGCCGCCGGCCTTGAAATACAAAGATATTTCAACAGTTCGAACAACATGTCCTTATTTAAAATTAAGAGAACAAATTCTTAAGAAAACATTAATAGTCACTGCCATTGTCCGTTATCGGCAACGGACATATTTTCGTAATCGCGCGTGACAGAACACCTTTCTTCGTGCGCACTGACACTACACGCACTAATTTATCAGCTCCGGGGTGAACAGCCACTATGCGACCCATAGGCCAATGCAAGGGAGGTTCATTTTCTTCCTTGAGTAGTACGAGAGTTCCGATCTTGATGTTCTCTTGTCGAGTCTTCCACTTGGCTCTCTGCTGTAATGTGTTGAGGTAGTCTTTACTCCAAAGACTCCAAAATCGTTGCGCTAACTTTTGCAGTTGTTTGTACTGACGTAATCGGTTGGTTGGAATGTCACTGTCGTGGGATTGGGGTACAGCGACTAGACTCTCGCCGATTAAGAAGTGCCCAGGAGTGAGTGCATCAATATCAGTAGGGTCATTGGATAGGGGTAGGATAGGTCGAGAGTTTAGGATGGCTTCAACTTGTGTAAGAAGCGTATAAAATTGTTCAAAATTTAAATGATTATCCCCAATGACACGTTTCAAGTGATATTTAAACGAACGCACCGCAGACTCCCAAATACCTCCATGGTGAGGTGATCGCGCCGGTATAAAATGCCAATTAATTCGATGATCAGAAAAGTAGTTAGAGTATTTATTAGAGACGCAATCTCGCACAACCTGGCAAAGTCTAAGTAATTCACGGTTAGCACCCACAAAATTGGTTGCATTGTCACTAAAAATATGCTGACATAAACCGCGTCTCGAGACAAATCGTTTGAAGGCATTAAGAAATGCTTCAGAGCTTAAGTCCGTTACAAGTTCGGCATGAACAGCGCGGGTACTGAAGCAAATAAAAACGCAAATATATGCCTTAATAGTTACCCGATTCCGTGTTTTACCATCTTTCAGACAATAAGGGCCAGCATAATCAATGCCGCAATAAGAAAAGGGTCGAGATGGTACGACTCGAGGTTTTGGTAATGCTCCCATTAGTTGATTGGGGCTTGACGGTTTTATTCGGAAACAAATAACGCATTTCCTTAACACCTTTCGAACTTCGTTTCTTCCGGTAATAATCCAAAATTTGTCCCGAATTTGATTTAGAATGAATGACGGACCTGCATGTAGGAATTTCCGATGATAGTGATTGATTAACAACTGAACAAATGCATGTTTAGATGGTAAAATAATAGCATGTTTCCTTTCAAAATTAAGATTAGAATTTATTAATCGTCCGCCTACTCGTAGTAATCCTTGTTCATCAATGAACGGATTAAGAGAAAGAATTCGGCTATTTTTAGGCACAACTTGAGAATTCTGTAAGCAACGAATTTCTTCCGAAAACCTTTCAATCTGCACTAGCTTACATATTTTGTAAATAGTGCTGTCTAACTCACGGGTAGATAACGGCCCTGAAAGTTTTTCCTTATTTCGAGCATTATGAGACCATCTATAAACACGTGCAATAACTCGAATTAATGTGTTATAAGAAGACCATCTAAAAAATATCTCATTAGGATTACCGATGATTTGTTTTACGGTAGAAAAAGATAAGTTCATATTTTGTTTTCGCGCTTCGTGCAATGCTATTTTAACGTTTGGACATTTAGGCCACTGCTCACAATCTGTCAATAAAAAAGGAGGACCATGCCACCAAAGAGGTTGAGTTTGAATGGCTACAGGATCAGAACCTCTGGAGACTATGTCAGCGGGGTTGATATCAGACTCTATATTGTCACGTTTAGGGGTGCGTAGTGAGGGATGGTAGAGAAACAACTCTGGTTACAGGTAAGCCTTATTTATTATAAATAATGTAAAATAAATACTTAAAAAGGGTTATTCTTACCCCCAGAAAAGAAGGGCCAACACGGCCGTGAATGTCGTTAAGCGCATGGGGGTTCGGGAGAGACGAGTGGGGTTTTAGCCCTTCGGCTACACCGTAAAGGGGCACGCAAAGGTGTTCTTGTACGGTGTGACCAAAAGACCAAGTGAACAACTGACAGGGTTAAGGGTTCTAACGGTCACTTCAAGTTGCGAGAGAACCCTTCTCTTATCAGCCTGGGATCCTAAGAAGGTAGCGAGCCGACCCACCACTTCAAGTTAGGGAATGTTGCTCGCCGACCAACCCGGAGACCAGTAATTTTAGATGGCCAGCCTTGCTGAATAAATACTCGTCGATTGACCCAGATTCCTACTAGACTTGCTGACATATGCGATTATTCGGTGTATAGTACGTTTGTAAATGTTGGGAATCTGTGACATCTCCCTCCCCCAAAAAGTGTTCGCCCCGAACACTACTTATCCTAGTTTTATGTTGTACTGCCTTATTCTATCAGGAGGTGTGGCCACTGCCTTTATTTGTAAAATAATATAACCTAAATTGTACGCTCACTGATTCTTATATATGACGCTGCATCGTTCCTGGACAAGCGGCTTGGTGTTGAGGTTGGCCCAAGTTGGACTTTGTCTGACTGGTACCGGAGCACCTGTTACTCAGTTCGCAGGTGGTGGTACCCTGCCATCTTACGGTTCGCCTGCTCATTTGCATGAAATCACCAGCTATGCTCGGGTAGGTTGCTGTGTTGTCTCCCGGAGAGTCCTCGTTTGCCGCTATAGGCGCTGTGGTTGGTATGGTTTTTTGCTTGCCTGCTGGATGAATGTTTGTCAAAGCGTATTTCGTTAAGTTTAAACAATAATATATACAACCAAAATATGATTTCCCTTTATACTTTCTCTTTATACCATATTTGTAATAGGGGCCCTGGCTGACCTGGGCCAGTTATTGTTCTTCCACCACGTTTTCCTCATCTGAGCTATCTTCTGACGCGTCCCCCAGCGTCCATTCGTCGTAAAATGGCAAGATTCTTCCTATATGCACCACGTCTGTTTTCTTCCCTTTCTCTTGCTTCACCTCGTAATTCACCTCACTAAGTTTTTTCGTGATCTTATAGGGCCCAAACCAACGTAGTAGCAATTTCTCACTTTTACCCACTTTTCTAATTGGGATAAAAATTTTGACCCTGTCACCTACTTCAAATTCCCCTTCTCTGTGTTTGCCGTCATAAATGCCCTTGTCTTTGTCCTGTTTCTTGTGGATATTATCTACTGCTGTTGCCCTTAGAAGTAGTGCCTTTTCTCTCAGTTTATGGGAGTTCAAGTCATCATTACTGTCCAGTAAAGATGCGTCCAGCGGCAGTGTGGGATCTCTAGCAAACACCAGTTGAAATGGACTGAACTGCGTTGTTTCTTGTTTTGCTGTGTTGTAAGCAAAGGTGACGAAAGGCAAGTATGAGCACCAGTCTGTTTGATCAGAGCTGCAGTAGAGTGACAACATGTCAGCCAGTGTTTTGTTCAGCCGTTCTGTAAGGCCGTTACAGGATGGATGGTAGGCAGTTGTAAAGGTACTCCTCATCCCCATGATTTGCTGCAACTCCTGTACTACTTCCGACTGAAAAACTTTTCCCCTATCGCTGAGGATGCTCCGTGGGACCCCGTGAATCAGTATTACTTTTTCTAGCAGGAATTTTGCCACGGGACCTGCTTTTCCATTGGGTAGGGCAGCTGTAATGGCATATCTGCTTGCATAATCCGTTACTACTATAATGGTGGTTTTTCCCTGGCTGCTTTTCCTGAATGGCCCCAGTAAGTCTATGCCTATTTGATCAAAAACCCGACCAACTTTTATGGGTTGAAGAAACCCTAGTGGTTTTCTGTTTGTGGGCCCCTTTCTAGCCTGACAATCCCTGCAACCTCTAATGTATCCGCGGACATCTTTAATCATAGAGTCCCAGTAGTATTTAGGGATTAATCTGCTTAGTGTCTTCGTGACGCCCATGTGTCCACTGGTGGGTGCATTATGAGCTTCCCATAGGATTTCTTCTCTTAAAGCCCTTGGAATTACGAGTGCGTATTCCAATCCATCTTTCGTAGGGGTAGTTTTGAACAAAATGTCGTTTTCAAGTCTATAATTTTTTGCTTTTCTGCGTGTCAGTGCGTTAATACTGATTTCTTGAGGGTTGCGTATTGCAAGTTTCAAGTCCTGTAAATTCTTGTCTTGATCCTGCAAGTACCCCATATTAACTGTTGAGATGGTGAACGTTGGTACCTCGTCTAAGTCTTCTATGACGTACTCATCTGCACTACTCACTGGGTTCCGCGACAGGCAGTCTGCATCCTGGTGTTTACTCCCTTTCTTGTACACTACAGTGTAATCGAATTCTGCTAGTTTAAGAGCCCAGCGTGCCAACCTCCTTGAGTGATCCTTAATATTATGAATCCAGCATAAAGCGTGGTGATCGGTTACTATTTTTACTGGGTGTCCATAAATTAAATGCCTTAAGTAAGTCATTCCCCAAACTGCTGCTAATAACTCCAATTCGCTGATTGAATAATTTTTTTCTGCTTTTGACAGTGACCTGCTTATATAGGCTATAGGGTGTTCTTGTCCGTCGTCGCTCTCCTGTAGTAGAATTGCCCCTATTCCTTCTGTGCAGGCGTCTGTATGCATTGTGCAGCCAATGTTAGGGTTGTAATGTTTCAGGACTGGTGCTGAAGTGAGTTTTTCTTTTAGCACTTGGAATGCTTCTTCTTGTTCCTTACCCCAGCAGAATTTGTTCTTTCTTGTTGCCTCATGCAAGGGCCGAGCTAATACTGCGTAATTTTTAATAAACTTTCTATAAAAATTACATAATCCCAAAAAGCTTTGTAATTCCTTTGTTTTCTTAGGGGTGGGAAATTGCTTAATTCCCGCTAACTTATCCTCTTCGGGGCTTATTCCTTCACTGCTTACAGAGAATCCTAGAATTCTTATCTTTTGCTGTAAATATTCGCACTTGCTTGGCTTAAGGGTTAAATGTGCTTCTCTCATTTTTTGAAATACTTTTCTTAATTTTGTGATGTGGTCATCTAGGTTTTCTGAGTAGATTATAATGTCATCTAGGTATATTAGGATGTCTTTCCATTTCATGTCTTTGAATATCCTATCTGCTAATTGTTGGAAAGTTGCCGGTGCGTTGCACAGTCCGAAACTCAACACATTAAACTCGTATGACCCGTGTCCTTGTGCCGTAAATGCCGTGTATTGTTTTGACGACTCTTCAATTGGTATTTGCCAATACCCTGAAAACATATCCAAGGTGGTAAAGTACTTGGCATTTCCCAGATATGTAAGAATGTCGTCGATCTGCGGTATTGGGTAACAAGATTTTTTGGTCACTGGGTTTATCGTTCTTTTGTAGTCTACGCAGAATCTAGTGGAGCCATCTTTTTTCTTCACCAGTACAACTGGGCTTGCCCAAGGTGAATGGCACGGTCTTATTACGCCACACTCTAACATTTCTTGTATCTGTGCGTCAATGATTTCTCGCTCAGTTTGAGACACTCTGTAAGGGCGACATTTGACTGGTTTATTTTCCGTGACCTCTATTTTATGTTCTATGAGTTGTGTTTTTCCCATGTACTTAGGTGATTTACAAAAAATGTCTTCATATTCGGTTAGTAAATTTTCCAGCTTCTTTTTGAATTCTTTTTCCGTGATGTGATCTAATTTATGGTCGTCTAGTGTTACTACGTCCTCTTCAGTTTTGTACGTTGTATAGAGGTGGCTTATGTCTTCATTTGTAGATTCTAATCGTGCTATCGTTGTGCCTTTGAAAATTACTCTATTTGTGGGTCCTATGTTTGTCAGATTTACCGTGATTTCCTCTCCGGCCTGATCTAAGCTGCACAAGAGGTTGTTGCGGACCAACCACCCTTCGTTTGGCACCATGAGTTTTTTGTCGTTTCCTGGGGGCTGAGGTTCAACTTTTACTGCTTTCTTTTCCCCTGGATTAAGGACGCAATCTTCAGACATTCTTATTTTTTCAGCCATGTTTTCTTCGTCCTTTACGAAGTACGGCAGGGCGTCCCATGAGCTGCCTTTGCTCAGTTTATGGGGTTTTGGTCGCGGGTTCTTATCTTTAGAGACCCATAATGTTAGGTTTGTGTCTTTGAACTCTTCGTAGAGTGCATTTTTAATTTCTGTCCAGTCGGTTCTGTTATTTGCGGCAATCGATCTCGGGATGGCTATGTTAGAGATACCGTTCCGTACTGTCCATTCTTTTAATTTAGTGCAGCAGTTTTTGAGTGTCTGAGCGGACGTGCATTCACCATTATTTTCTATTATCGCCATCTGTAGGACGTGCCTGTTTCCTTTCTGAAAGCTGGTCGTACTGCCTAAGCTTATTTTGCCTGTTTCTTTTTCCGCTAAGTAATTTCTAATGGCTTTTCCGACTCCTCTGTCTTTGCTTGGCGTTGTGGAGCACGTAAAGGCCCATGCAACGTTGCTTGGCAAGCTGAAAATTGATCCGGGCATTTCTCGGAAAACTTCTTTCCAGCTTCGTATGCTGTTTTCCTGTCTTGGCTCTAATTTAAAATTGTGGGTGCTTCTTATATTGGCAATTGGGTGCAGCTTGTGGGTGCTTTTCGTATTATGTCTTAGTGGTATAATCATGTTTTGTGCCAAGCTGAGTGTGTTCATTATTAAACATATGGAGGCCTTCATTTCCCTTAAAAATTCCATCCCTAATATCAAAGGTTGGGGAGGGCCTGACAATACTGTTGCTTTCACTTTCAATTTTCTTACTTTATTGCCCCTAAGTTCAAGAGATGCCCATGTCTCTCCTTGACTAGCTATTCTTTGTCCTCCTGCTGTGAGTAGTAGGGTAGGGTGTTGGCCACGCTTGTACACCCCCTCTGTGAGGTGGTGGCTTATTATGTTTAACTCTGCACCTGTGTCGATAAGTCGATAATTACTGGCACATAGTAACCGTTCACCACCGCGTTGATGTGTAGAATTTTGCAGCACGTTGGGCCCTGAGTGGAGAGGGTGACAGGGCTTAGTTTTGCCACCCCCTGGCGTTTGGGTACTGCTGCCTGCTTCTGCAAACTGCAGCAAAGTGCCCTGGTTTCCCGCAGTAATAGCACGCGGGTTTATTGTCTCTAGTTCTTGTGGAGACGTAGTGCCTTTCTGGCGGGGGCGTGCGCCTTGTATCGTACGTCCTTCTGGGTGGTGGCGGGGTTCTTTCTCGATAGGGGCGGTTCACTTCGTAGCTTGACTGTTGCCTGGGAGCTGAATTGTACTCGAATTGGCGCTGGGGTCTAAATGCTGGTGGTGGGGTGGTTTCTACAGGAGCGTTATCCATTGTAATGCACAGCATTTTTATTTCATCCAAGTTTCGAGGGGCCCGGTTGGGGAAATGCGTGAGCCAGTAGTATCTTGCTCTGGATTCGTCTCTTAGGCCGTTGTGAAAAATTTCTTGGAACTCGTCAAGGTCGACCACTTGCTTGTACTCTTCGTATAGAACCCTTAGGTCGTAAAAGTAGTTTTTTGTTGGTTCCAGGGACCCTTGTTTCCTTTCCCGCACTTTTAAGAGTAGCCGTGAATTGATGTCGCCGTCACTAAACTCGATTTTAAAGGCCTGGCAGATATGGTGCCAATTACTGTCGGGGTAAGTTTCTTTATATTCCCTGTACCATATGTTTGCAGCCCCCTGTAAGAAGGAGTGAAAGTACAGTATTTTTAAGGCATCATTCCAGTTGTTAGCCACCGCTGTTCGCTCGTAGGTAGCTATAAATACTGGTGCTGAGTCTGTACAGGGGTTGAAAGTTGGGGGGCTGATGAACTGGGGTAGTGCGGGTGTTTTTTCTCCTGTCTCTACAGTGGAGATTGTAACGTCTGCCATGGCGTTGGTGCCTATTATCCCTTTCTTTCTGCTTTCTAATCTCTCTGATTGTGCTTGTGCTAGCGGGGGTGAGTTTTTCTCTCTTATTGTTACGTCGAGTTCGCTTTCTGTATCCTCGTTGTCCCCCTGTCCGCCTTCTTTCTTTTCAAGTATTGCTTTTTCTTTCTGTCTTACTACCGTGAGGGTGATGTACTCAGGTAAGCCCTCTGGCTCTTGTCTTCGTGTATCCCCCACACTCGAGCTTCTATGTCTCGGTTCAAACGGGCTGTCTGGCTTTATTGACCTCAGGTTGTATTTCCCTCTATTCATTCCTTTTTTTTCCCTTCGCCTTCAGTGGCTTGGGTTGCGAGGGTGTGTCTACCAATATGGAGATTAATAGACGGGGATTGAACGGTGCGCCTCCACCATGTCACGTTTAGGGGTGCGTAGTGAGGGATGGTAGAGAAACAACTCTGGTTACAGGTAAGCCTTATTTATTATAAATAATGTAAAATAAATACTTAAAAAGGGTTATTCTTACCCCCAGAAAAGAAGGGCCAACACGGCCGTGAATGTCGTTAAGCGCATGGGGGTTCGGGAGAGACGAGTGGGGTTTTAGCCCTTCGGCTACACCGTAAAGGGGCACGCAAAGGTGTTCTTGTACGGTGTGACCAAAAGACCAAGTGAACAACTGACAGGGTTAAGGGTTCTAACGGTCACTTCAAGTTGCGAGAGAACCCTTCTCTTATCAGCCTGGGATCCTAAGAAGGTAGCGAGCCGACCCACCACTTCAAGTTAGGGAATGTTGCTCGCCGACCAACCCGGAGACCAGTAATTTTAGATGGCCAGCCTTGCTGAATAAATACTCGTCGATTGACCCAGATTCCTACTAGACTTGCTGACATATGCGATTATTCGGTGTATAGTACGTTTGTAAATGTTGGGAATCTGTGACAATATGATACCAAGTCATATTTGCGGTAAGTCGTTGGATTTCGGCAACTCGATTTGAGACAAACACTTTCCATCGACTCGGTTCAGAATTTAGCCAATCCAGAACGATCATAGAATCGGTGAAAAGATTTACTTGAGGTATGTGAATTTCTAGAGACTTTAACACCTTGTCGACTAATCGAGCTAATAACAGTGCTCCGCACAGTTCTAAGCGTGGCAAGCTCATCGAACTTAATGGCGCTAATCTAGATTTAGAACAAATCAGATGTGAAGAGGGTTTGTTTGAATTATCGCAAGATACGAGATAAATGCAAGCTCCGTAAGCGAGGTGTGACGCGTCCGAAAAACCACAAAGTAAAACTGATCTATGACTTATTTCGGTATCTATCACGCAACGTGGAATGTGTATAGAATTGAGAGAATTGAGTTGAGGCAATTGGTTGACAAAAATTGACCATTGGTCAGCTATAATTGCAGGCACTGGAGAGTCCCAATCTAGTTGACTTTTCCAAACCTCTTGTAAGATTAATTTAGCCGTAACTATTACAGGATTAATTAAACCCAATATGTCGTAAAGCTATCCAATGGTTGCTAGAATGGTTCTTTTAGTTATTATAGAAAGATCAATTTTTAATTGAAAATTATAATGAATAGTATCAGATTTTGTATTCCAAGCGGTACCTAACGTTTTTGTTTCATCGTCTCCGAGTATATAAAATTCTGTATTCTGTGAATCGTCAGATTTTTTGATCACGCGGAGATTATTTGACACCCATTTTCTTAATTGTAATCCATGTTTAGACAATGTTTTGTCGATATTTGCTTTTAATTCAATTGCTTTGTCAAGGTCGTGGTGTCCAAAAATTAAGTCGTCCATGTATTATTGTTTAAAATTATTTTACTAACTTCGGGCTGTAAATCTTTATATTTAAGTCCAATGTCATGTAAAACACGCGTAGCTAAGAACGATGCGCTAGCTGTGCCGTACGTCACGGTATTTAATTCGTAATGAACGATGTTTCCAGTGACGTCATCTCTCCAAAGAATGCGTTGCAATTTTCGATGGGATTTGTCAATCCATATCATACGGTACATTTTTTCAATGTCCGCGACAATCAAAATTGGGTAAGTGCGCAAACGCAAAACCATATCGAATACGTCCTTTTGTACTTTGGGCCCTATCTTGAGCACGTCATTTAGACTATAGCCAGAATTAGTTTTCAAACTTGCGTTGAAAACGACGCGTAATTTTGTAGTGCTACTACTTTCCCTTATGACGGCATGATGGCTGAGATATACGCAAATTTCACCTGGTAAATCTAAATCAGGATTAATGCGGGACATATGACCCATTTTCTCGTATTCCTTTAGAAAGTCAGTGTACTGGGTTTTTAACTCGATATTCTTTTCCAAATGTCGCTCCAAAGAAAGTAAACATTTTAATGCGATCGAATAAGATTCTCCTAACTCTACATAATTTTGCTTTAACGGAAGTTTAACTGTATAACGTCCGTCTGTTTCGATTTTATGATTATTTCGAAAATCTAACTCACATTCGAGTTCTTCATTAGTTAGCTTATCTTGTTTGCTTCCTACATTTTCAATTTGCCAGAATTTTTGTATGGTGTTATGTAGGTTTTCGTAAGATTCATTGAGATTCAAAAAACAATGACTATGATATTTTTCTTTCGGTACACGGTATAAGTTTAAAGGACCAACTAAAACCCATCCGAACTTGGTATTTTGCAAGATAGGAGCGTCTTCACCTAACATAATTTTTTGGTCATTTAAACAACGGAAAAATAATTCGGTTCCGATTAAGATATCAATTTCGTTTGAGTTACAAAAATCGGAATCCGCTAATTGAATGTTTTCGGGCAAGTTAAGAAAAGTAGGATCGAAAGAAATTTGCGGCAATTTAGTGGTAATTTTATTTATAATTAAAAATTCAGCCTTTGCCTGGAATGAATCATTTAACGCTTTAATCGTTGTTTTGACTTTGACTGACACATTACAGGACGCGCCTCCTACTCCAAGAACAGGTACGTTTACTATACATCCTGGTAAGTTCAACTTTTGATACAAAGCTTCAGAGCAAAAGTTGGATTGACTTGCAGAATCCAATAACGCGCGACACTTTAAAGCTTTGCCATTTGTGTCTATAATGTTAACGATTGCTGTTGCAAGCAAAATTTGAGTTTTACCCGAGGAATTAGTGTTGTGACAACGAGCAGCTGATGACGCTGTTGCATTGCTGACCGTTTCGTTAGCACCTGTATTTATGCTAGTTAAGGTACATTGCCTCTGAAGTGAACTATCGAGTTCTTGTATCGATTGACGCGTACTGTTGTAATTTTGATCGGACATTTGCAAGATTCTGGAACCTTGTTCGCTATTTTCAAGATTAACGGTATTTTCAGAACTGACGTTTGTGGAACTAATGGCGGTAAAGGTATTATTGTTATTATAAGGAGTGTTTCGATTAAATTGGAAATTAGAATCATGTAAAATGGAGTTATGTTTACGCTTGCAAATCCTACATGTTTTACCTGTACAATTTTCATTATTGTGACCACTTCTTAAGCAATTAGTGCATATTCCTAAACGCTTCAGCTCAAGATAACGATCTTTACAGGATAACGCAAGTAATTTAGGGCACTTGTATGTATAATGATTCTTTTCTTTACAAACGTAACAATAAAAATTATTAAATTGCCCTTGATTTGCCGAATTCTGATAAAACTGTTGTGTGGAATCTCCTGTGTTTACATGAGCTACTGTACTGCGGTTTTGAGGAGCTTTTTCGTACGCGTGGTGTTGTTTATTGTCAATAGTTTCAAGTACTTGACATTTATTTTTCAATAAATTTAATAACTCATCGAGCATTGGCGAATCTTTATTGTTCAGCACTTCCCACTCTTTACGGGTGTGATTGTCTAACTTTTGTGAAATTAAATATATTATCAACGTATCCCATTGGTCTACTGGTTGACCAAGACTCGTTAATGCTCGAAGGTTTCGAACTACGCTGTCTATGAGTTTTCGTAAATTTTGATGAGATTCTCTAGATACTGAGGACATTTCAAATAAATTTCGTACATGATTGTGAATTAACATGCGCTTATTTTCATATCTTTCACGTAGTAACTTTAATGCCTCATCGTAATTAGCTTCGCAGATTTCTAGAGATTGTAATACTTGTGTTGCCTCACCGCGAAGGCACGACTGCAAGTAATAAAATTTCTGAATTTTTGTTAAGTCGCTGTTTTTATCTACTAACGCTTGAAATACTTCGTAGAATTGAATCCACCCTTCGTACGATCCACTAAACTGTGGCAGGGAAATAGATTGTAACTTTGCGTTATTATTATTGTTTATTGCTGGTTGAGACACATTTAAATTTGCTCCAGCACTCGAATGTGTGAATATGTGCTTGTTGTTCAATTAAATCAAGCTCTATCGCAACGCTACTGTAATAATTGTCTTCAAACGACTGTCTTTCAACATCCTGTTTTGAATCTAATTCTTCGATTTTTGATTGAATGTCTTGAAACTCTGCCCAAGTTGTATCGAGATCTTTTACACGCAATTTTAAGCTAGTATATCCGGGATTTGGACTGTTCAAAAAATTAGTAAAACGAGTTAGAGTTGCCTTTAATTGGCCTCTTCGAAATACCAACCTTTTAAACTCGTCTATTCTTGAATCGACACCATTATCTGTGTCATCGGGCATTGTTATAACTTGATGTAAGTTGACCGTTTAGACGTTTTTTTTTAAAAAACTAAATCTGATTATTTGCTTTAAGCTTCTCACACAAATTTTAGCATGCAGATGGATGTATCCAGGTAGGAACACTAACGGAAAATAATGGAAAGGACCTACTTTATATTTTGACATCTTGCTTCTTTCTCGCTGCTCTACGTGGCAACGCTGTGTATGGCTCGCTGTTGTTGATCTTGCACCCGTTCACGGAACGCGGCACGCGGAATTTACATCAAACCGATGCTTTTTGAGGTTACTTATCACTTATCACTTTGCAATCCGCTCGTATGGACCAAAATTTATGTTGGATTTATACTTCTCGTTTGTAGTGGACTGTATGATTCGATTATTTTAATGAAACGAACTTTTTTAGCTAATTAAACGATTATATTCGGGAATTAAAATGGTAACGTGTCGGCACGGCGACGGCTTCGTACGAGAGAGAGAGATGCAGCGTTGCCAGTTATTAAAGTCCAACTTTAGGCATCTCTTGGTGGGGGTAAAATTCTAGGGCGCTACTCTCCTTAAGGGTTTGAATATTTACAATGTTTACAACACAAAAGGAAAACTTGATTTTCGATGAACTTAACTATGGCCCTAGAAGTCGCCTTCGCCATAGTGTGCACAAGTACAAATTTAGTGAACCAATCCACCACAACAAGAACGTACTGGTTTCCCGATTTTGATCTTGGATAAGGACCAATAAGATCAGCCGACAATAACTGGAAAGGAAAATTAATATTTCGGTATTGACCCATAAGACCTGCCTGCGGAAAATGACTAGATTTACTATAGTCAAATTTTTACCCTTTGAGAATGACGTCAAGCAGGTGAAAAAACACGCATGTCTGGAATTAGATCACAAACACAAATTCTAACCTACAAATCCTTTGAAAAATTAGTGCGTTCGGAAGTGACTGATGATCAAGTGCCCTGAAAATCACATGATCATGAGAGTTTCAGTTTAATCATCATTCATTCAGTGAATAGGTGTGCTTGCACTCACTTAAAGATCTCTTCTACTCCTAATAACATAATATATTATTAATGTTCATTGATTTTGTGCTGTGTTATTCTACTTTGCATAATAAAGCGAAAATAGTAATTTGACATACCAACATTACCAATTTAATCTTACGAAAAAGAATAAAAAGAAATACATACAAAGAAATTTACTATATGCATACATATATTTAATACACAACGGCAAAATTTAACGTGCTATCGTAGTAAAATTACAAGCTAAACCATACAATTTACAAACAAGTACTAATTCTAAATGTGTTTTTTCTCGAGAACAAAAAGAAACAATATTAAGATGGCATGCCGATTGAGTACTCCAATGTGTACGATAGAGCATCACAGTCTTTAAAAGTGAGTACTGCTACCCTATGTCGAATGAAAAAGGCTGGAATTCAAGCTGACGACTTCTATTTCACCAACATTTCTAAGAAAATGTTGGTCAGTAAAACCAAAATAACCCCAAAAATAAAGAATTAAGAAGATATACATAAGTGTGTAGCTAAATGAGATTATCTTCAATCTCGGAGTCACTTAATTCCGAGCTTAATTCAGAATCTGAATCATTATTGGCTTCAGTAATAATGAGTGGTTCAATGTCTGAAACATCACAGTACTTTATGGTGTTCCAAGAATGGTTTATGAGCTTGTTGACATGTTGAATGTAGTTTTTTTTTTGCAATGTTCTGCTGGCATTTCTCTTAAAACCCTTTCCCAAGTTGTCAATACTTCTACTGCTGTCCCTTGTAAACTTATCATATGTTCATCATATTTTCTCTTGCACTCGGACCAGACCATCTCTATAGGATTGTATTGGCAATGATATGGTGGTAATCTTAAAATTTTGTGGCCAAAAGATTTTACATATTCATCCAGGTAATATTTTTTCTGTGGAATCAATTTTGAACAAAATAAAGTCCAAATTTCATCTTTCATCGCTTTTTCTTCAAAATCGTCATTTTGTTTCCTTAACCAGGTAATTAATTTTTGTTTTGTCCAAGATTTCTGGGGAATTTCTTCTAAAAGTCCAGAATGGTAACTCGCATTGTCCATTATTATAAGTGATTTTTCCGATAAATTTGGGATTAATTGATTTTTAAACCAATTTTCAAAGTTTTTTCGATTCATGTTGTCATGATAGTCGCCTTTTTTCGAACCGCTTTTAAAAACCAAACTCGCATTATTAATGAAGCCATTTTCATTTCCTGCGTGAAGTACTATTGTCACGAATGGAAAATCCGTTAATTGGAAAGTTGGACTGATTAACTTAAAAAACATAAGAGTATTCGAGGATTGCAAAATATTAAGCGCACGAGGCAAGGTCGCATCACGATGCACCGAATGTGTCATGCACCGGGTGCACCATATCAGCGATGAGTCGCCACCACCTGCTTTGCAGGAATATGAAAAATAGGCGACGAACAATAACAAACTACGTCAGCCAATCGGGTATAAAATACGCCGATTTCAGCAGTATAGGATAAGTGTGAACCGATCAACGGTAGTGCGACCAGCTGACCTGAGAAGTCGAAATGTCGACTCTCCTCGGGAAAAGATCAAGTTAAGTAGTCAGTCCTCCAAAGTTGTTCAAAACGCGAAAGTGACCAAGCCAGCCGCCAGAAAAGCTAAGTCCTTTGCTCATGAGTCTGTGTAAGTACAATTATTACATTGTCAACTTTTAGTGTTTATGACCGTATTGTGCAGACCCATTTGTGTATTCCATATTTAATAGATTTAAGTGTTTAATAGATAAACTCAGTGTTTGATTCCATCCTTAAAACTGAGATCCCGGCGCGACGTTTATAGTCGTGAGTCAGTTTAATTGGTGAACCCAAAAGGACTCATAAATTAAACGTGACATTTGGTGGAGGCGCCGGTCTGTTTTGGGATGGATAAAAAACAATAGTTGAGTTTTTTATTTCTATTTTTATTTTTTGAGGTATGATACAGATTCAAGAGAATAATGTGTGGGCTATAAAAGAAATTTTAGGTATTATTTTCTTTTGGCTAGGGATAGTGACATTGATTTATTTAGTGATTTTTTGGGGATTTCCTTTGCTATTGAAGCGCTCATTTGATAAAATTTTGGTTTAATATGGGTGGTACATCTTCAAAAGAGGAGGAAATTATTATTTCTCAAGCGGGAAACAGTGGAGGTGTATCAAATAGTTCGGAAAAAGATAATTCATGGTCAGCTAAGGAAATTTTAATTATTATTTTTCTGTGCATGGGGGTATTAATGCTTGTGTATTTTAGCGTCAAAAAAATTATTAGTTTGATGAACAAGCAAATTCGTAAAGAAATTGCTAGGAATAATCAACTTGCTTAAAAGATTTAAATTTAAATTTTTAAACGAAACGGAAAAAAAAAAAATTAAAAAAAAAATAAATATAGCACATAAATGAATTTAAACGGTCATTTAAAAATTGTCCATGAGTGAGTCGAGTGACAAAGATCGAGTAAAAACTCGCAGTAGGGCTCAAAGTTTGTCGGAAAAAGAAAAATTCGTGTTACGTGAAGCTATCGCTAGGGGTCGAAACCCAGAGAAGGTGATAAAAGAGTTAAAAGATTTTAAACCCGAGCATCACAGTTCGACTGTGAGTTCTCCTGCTCCGACACAAACGGCAACTTCTTCACACAAACAAAAGCTTGACAAACCCAGTTCAGTTTGTTTGACAAGCAGTGAGGACGAAGAAAATACTCTTGACAATACTGTCGTGGGCGTTCAAGCTCAAACTTCCCAAGCCTCGGCTTCGACTTCTAAGCCCCAATCCACGGAAGTTTATTTCAGACCAAGAGCTTCGTTAAGTAGAACTCCGCCAAAACCACGTGAAACAGAGGATCCTTGGCAAGAAAGTCCCTTAGAAGTGGTAGTGCCACCAAAATCCCGCCCCTCAGAATTATTACAAAGTTCTAATAATCCTTGCCCACCCCCTGTGATTCGGGAAAGAAACCGTGCCATACGCCCTAACGATATTTTAGTAATGGCTAACATGACATTACAGGCAGCTTTGGCTGAGCCAAAAACTCCGGCTACCCCCGTAGCTTTTAAGCGTTAAGTTTACATGCCCATCTACATTTAACCCTTCTATTGACTCTCCCAGTATTTTTATAAATAAATACGAAAAGGCAGCGATTGTGAATAGCTGGTCAGAAAATCACAAAATATCTTATTTGGCTAATTTTTTGGAAGGTCCAGCCCATACATGGTTTAGTAATTATATTAGTGAGCCAGAGAATCAGATGAAAACATGGCTAAATATTAAATCAGATTTTTTGAAAGAGTTTTCAGGAGAACAGCCACTCCGAAAGTTAAAATTTCGATTAAACACTCGCAAACAGCAAGACGTCGAGGACATAAAAAAGTACTATTATGATCTATTGGCAATCGCAAACGAGATTGACCCAGAAATGACTTTTGATTCGTTTAGGGATCATTTTGAAAATGGTTTACATCCGTCTTACTATGAGATGTATTATTTGCTTAGTTCTAGCAATAGAAATTTTGACGATTTAACGCAATTGGTGATTAAGATTAGCGATATAAAAGAAAGGACATTAGTGAATCAAATGACACAAAGTACAGCTTTATTGTCAGTATCTGCGGCAGTAAACAGTAACAATGGTAATAACCCAACAAACCGACAAAGGACCTGGAATGACACCAGGCCACGGACATTTTTTAATAGGAATTTTTCAAATACGATTCAAAATCAGACACGAAATACCTATGTTCCAAGGGTGAATCATTTTAGACCAAATCAAAATAGTCCGAGGAACAACTCATTCAATAGGGGGCGACAATTTGTAAGAAACAATTCGCAACAATCCCAGAGCCATGATACTTTTAATAGGAACAGAAATCAGTTTTCTAATCAAAACTGGAGAAATAATAATAACAATAATTATTTGCCTCGTACGAGAACGCACGACGGCCGGGTTATTTGCATTGATTGCCGTAGGCCCGGTCACGTGTCTTGTAACTTCAATAATAGGCCTTTTCAAAGGAATGCACCTCAAGGCCGAAGAAACCCAAACGACAGAGGACAGTTTCAAAATTAAGAAGCCCGAACGAAATTGTCCAATTATCATCTACGGGCACCAGTAAGCAAACATTAATAGTACATATCACGGTTAACGATAAAGATAACGTCCCTGTTTTACTTGATACAGGAGCTTGTAAAAATGTAGTCGACATAGATTATATAAGTAACATGAGACGGTTACGAGACAATATACAACTGATAACCGCAGGAGGCTATCCAGTTCAACCTCTCGGTAATTCTGAGGTAATTATAAAAGTGAATGGCACAATTATTTCCATTGAGGCACTAGTGGTGCAAAATTTATCAAAAGCCTTAATTTTGGGACATAACTTCTTGGCTAGTAAAAAATCATTAATTGACTATAATACCAATACTGTGACATTATACCATGAACTTGATCCATTGATTTTATATTTTGGCAACAATGTCAACAACAACATAGGGAAAATAGAACAAATGGAAGATACTAATAAGGTATTTGCGAACGTTGAGATTGAGTCAACCGCGCAAAGTTTGAAGGTTACACTTGAAACCGACTACATGGTCGAGGTTGGTCGCGAGATAACGGTACGACTGAACTGTGCCTTATCTCCGCACGAGTTCACGAAGTACTGCTTTATCGAGAACGATAAATACCTACGACCAAGAGGATTGATTTGTTCAAATATTTTTGTAAGAAATGGCAAATGGTACATCAAAATTAACAATATGAGGTTTGAAAAAGTGTTCATATTAAAAAATTCCACAATCGGTTATTTAGAGAAAAATATAGAAATGGATATAACAAAAATTCCAGTTCATTGTATTGATGAAACTGAAGATGATGAAGAAATGATTACCATGAATGACCATAATCTAAGCAATATAACGAACCCAGAATTGTGTAACAAATTACAGACATTACTTTCAGAATATAGTGACGTTTTTTCAAAAACACCAAAATATATGGGAAAGACCGATGTCATTGAACATGAGATTGATGTAGGGAATGCTAAACCTATAAAACAGAAACCTTACAGAGTGGCACAAAAAGAAAGAGAGATAATAGATGAGCAGATAAGAGAAATGGAACAATACGACATAATAAGGCAAAGTAACTCGCCCTGGGCAAGTCCCGTCGTATTAGTGAAGAAAAAATCTGGAGAGACACGATTTTGCGTGGATTATCGCAAGTTAAACAATGTGACAGTAAAAAATTCATGGTCAGGATCTAATATTGAGGATATTTTGACTTACTTAGGAAACGCCAAATATTTCTCATCGTTAGACATGTATTCAGGTTATTGGCAGGTCAAAGTAAAAGAAGAGAGCCACTTACTGCCTTTACAGCGCCAGGTCACGGATTATGGGAATTTAATGTGATGCCTTTTGGATTGTGCAATGCCCCGGCAACATTTCAACAGTTAGGAGATGTAGTGTTTAGAGATTTAAAATGGAAAGAAATTTTAATTTACATGGACGACATTATAATTTTTTCTAAAACGATAGATGAACATTTGGAAAAATTACGTAAAGTTTTCAATAGACTCCGGAGTGCAGGCTTAACACTAAAACCTAAAAAATGTGAATATTTAAAAGAAAAAATTAATATTCTTGGTTATACAATTTCGAAAGACGGAATTTTTCCTGATAAATCGAAATTAGTTTCAATTGAAAATTTTCCCAGGCCAAAAAATGTAAAGGGTGTACAAAGTTTTTTGGGACTTTGTAACTACTACCGGAAGTTTATAGAAAATTTTGCAAAAATTGCACGTCCTTTACATGATCTAACAAAGAAACAAAATAAATTTGATTGGCAGGACATACATGACAAAGCATTTGAAACACTAAAACAAAAACTGATTAGTGAACCAGTTTTGGCACATTTTCAACCAAATAAAGGATGTGAATTAAGGGTAGATGCATGTAAAGATGGAATCGGAGCAATATTATTGCAGGAAGATCATGAAAATGCGTTACATCCAATAGCATATGCAAGTAGAAGCCTTAGTAAAGCTGAAAAGAATTATTCAATAACAGAACTTGAAGGGTTAGCAGCTATATGGGCGCTATCCTATTTTAGACATTTTATTTATGGAAAACCTATAAAAATAGTGACTGATCATCATGCGCTATGTTGGTTAAAAACCTTGAAAGAGACTACTGGACGTTTAGCGCGTTGGGCGTTAAAGTTATCAGAATTTGACTACACAGTACATCATAAATCAGGAATTGCTCACAGAGATGCAGACTGCGTAAGCAGATATCCTGTTTTGCCAGCAAATACGAAAGTACAAGAAATTGACGAAATACCAACCTTTTTATTGGATATACGTAACATTGCGGAATTGCAAGCAAAAGATAAAAACATTTTGGAAATAATTCAGGCTATAAAACATCCTGAAGAAGCTACAATTGGTATACGCAAGCAAGCGAAAAATTTTAGGCTTGAATCAGAAGTTTTGTACCGTATAAACCCGCATGGAGTGGGCCGGACTAAACTTTTAGTGATACCGCAACAGTTAATAGGGGAAATTTTGTACTCCCACCACTCAGAACCGCTGAGTGGCCATTTGGGATTGTCAAAAACCCTAGCAAAAATAAAACAAAGATACTATTGGCAAGGGTTGCAAAAGGACGTGGAACGTTTTGTAAAAGGATGCCCGGATTGTCAGGCCAGGAAAGGCCAACAAAATCAAAAGCCTATCGGTCTGTTACATCCTATTCCAGTTGGCACCCCATTTGAAAAAGTTAGAATAGATTTGTTAGGTCCGTTTCGCAGAAGTAGCAGCGGCAAAACCATGATAGTGGTAGCGACAGATTACGCCACAAGGTGGGCGGAGACTGACGCATTACCGAGCGGCAAAGCCGGACCTGTAGCGAAATTTATACTGGAGAGAATTATTACAAAACACGGTGCACCCAAGGAATTGTTAAGCGATAGAGGGAAAGTTTTTCAATCAGAATTGGTTACGGAATTGCTAAAAAAGATGGGGACAACGAGTCAGTTTACTACTGCATATCATCCCGCAACTAATGGCTTAACAGAAAGACTTAATAAAACTTTAGCCAATATGTTATCTATGTATACTAATACTAATCAATCAAATTGGGATGAATATCTTCCACATGTGACTTTTGCGTATAATTCTGCGAAACAGGATAGCACTAAATTTTCACCATTCATGCTGGTGTACGGTCGTGAACCTATTTTACCAACGGAAGCAAACTTATTGCCACCCTTGGAAAGTAGTAATAGCGACCAAATTAGAGACATTGGTTTAGCAGTCAGAAATTTGGCAGTTGAAAATATAAAACGGCGTCAAGACCTAGATAAATTACGTTATGATTGTAAACACCGCCATGTTGAATTTGAAGTGGGGGACCAAGTAAAAGTTTTCACCCCTATTAGGAAAGTAGGAAAAAGTGAAAAATTACTGCTTAGATGGTTTGGTCCTTATTACATAAATCGAAAAATGTCTGATGTGGACTATGAAATACGAAAGGGCATTTCGCAAAAATCTAAAACTGAAGTAGTCCATGTAAGCAGAATTTTACATTACCATGACCCATGGACACCAGAAGGAACCCCGCAACTAAAATAATACAAGCATTTGGGTTAATATTTATTTATTTTTGTTTTTTTTTGTTACTCTAAAAAAAATAAAAATTAACCGTCTTGGCATTACTGCCAATGGCTTCAACAGCCAAACGCGGCGCCACCACTGTTGAGGCGTCGTTGACGCCGCCTTCCTCCTCTATTTTTTCTTCTGGGGAGTTTTGACCTCCAGGGGGAGCCTCCACCTCACCTGCCACTTGAGGGGGAGCCTCCACCTCGCTGGCCGCAGAAGGACCAGCATCAACTTCAGGCCCCAGTTTGAGGCTGGCCGCACCCACGGTTCGTCGGGCCCGCTGGGCAGCCAATAGGGCCATCAGACGAGCACCGCGGCCCCGGCCCTTTTCGATATCTCCTCCTCCATTTCCAGGTTCCATCTGAAAGGGAAAATATTGTTAACATTGGATAGCGAAACAAAGTGAATTTTTCTTTGGAAGGAAAACTATATGGAAATAATGAATAAAAAGGAAAAAAAAACACTTGTACTTACTTTCAAATATGACACGACAAAAATGCACTACAAAAGACTCGTATGACTCGACAAAAATGCACTACAAAAGTCTCGTATGGGTCAGAGGACGAACTGTGGAGAATGTGATAAGAAAACCGTATAAATACAATTCAGATCCCTCTCCACCGGAAAGCCAGGATGCTGAAATTAGCAAATTACTTCCAGACGATGAACTTGTCAAATGTTAAGGTTATCAGAGAAATGTTTTCCCAACAGTTAAATGGTGCACCATGCTTAAACCCATGGGATTCGCAAATTCACTACTACTGCGGTCGAGACCGCGTCTTTTATATTCGCAAACCACGTTCTAGAATGACCGCGAAACGCTTCGCGGGTTGCCTTGATCATTCAAGAATATTCCAGGTAGCGCTTCCTAACTGTGGCCTACTTTAATACGCGCCCGGCCAGATATTGCGGCGCATCGGTTTCATCCCGAGGCGAGAGCTCGTTAAGAAGTATCGAGCATAGTAGGCCCAGACCGTAACAGTATTAAACATAGAACAAAAACATTTTTTCTTCTTAGGTGAGTGAAATTTCCCATTTTAGGAACACGTATATCTAAAACGGGATCAGTATTGTTTCTAAAATGGGATTATGTGCATACGCACAGATCACATATGAAATAGCTGGCTTCGTTGTCTGATACACCGCAAGCTTCGTGGACCCATCTTTGACAGGAACTGCATTGAATCCACTGGTCACCAGGTTTGCTGCTTATAAAATCTACTTCACAATAAAAGCACACTGGATTTTCTTCCTCATCACTGTTTTCTTTGGTCATGTCTATTTTTTGGATATTCTTGTCTTTGGTCTTGTTTTTCCGATTCACATCTTTTTGGTATCTAGTCTTGTTTGTTGCTTTATCAGTCTTTACTTCAGCCGAACTATTTTTCCGTAGTTTGGAGATTTTTTTTACTGATTTTTCCTTCGATAGTGCCTTTCCTTTCAAAGATGGCAATTTACCGGTTGACACTTTACGTTGTTTCCCTTCTATACTGGCATTTAATTCATTCTTATAAGGTGAGCTCGTTAAGATGGCAGCTTTACCTCTATTTCCAGTTTTCGCAGGCCTTCTTAATGCTGCTTTTGGGTATGGACGAATCATTTCTGGTGAAATTTGAAAAATATTGGCCAAAGGTTTATCATCATCACTGGAGAAGCTGTCATCTGAGTCAAGAGGACGAGTTGATTCTGATTGTGGCAGTGTGTGGGTTGAATATGAAGTTGATGGCGGTGGCGTTTGATGTCTGATTGGAGAGGTTGATTTTGATTGTAGCAGTGTGTGGGTCGAATATGAAGTTGATGGAGGCGGAGTTTGGAGCCTGATTGGAAATGGTGGTTCTCCGTCTGGTGAGCCGTCTTCCGTTGAAATTAATTCATTTTCTGGCTGATCAGTGGGATCAGCAGCTATAAACTTATCGTCAGTGAAAACGTGGCGATTAACGGGAAATAAGCCAGTTTTCTCAAAACCATGAATGGCATTATTGGGTGTTGCTGCCCTTAAGTAGGCCTTTCCAAATAATTTGCCTATTTGGTAAATTGTAACGACTCTACCTGGATTGTTCCTTAGAAATGTTTCAACCTCTTGACTGTAGAATGTCGATAAAGGTGCCATAAAAGAAACGTCTAGCGGTTGCATGCGATGACTACAATGTGGTGGTATGCACAATATTGTAACACCGTGATCCCTGGCTTTCTCTATCACAATTATGTTTTGGGTATGAGTTTTATGGCCGTCCAATATAAGCAAAGAAGGGTTTTCTTTTGAGGCATTGGTAAATTTTAAAAAATGGTCGAAGCACTTTTCGAAAAGGTTTAATTGCATCCAACCAGAAGAATGGCAGGCTACTATGGATTCAGGGGGTAGCCCAATTGAAAACTCCTCCTTTACGTAAACTCGTGGGAAAATGACCATGGGTGGAACATATGTTCCTGCAGCACTTATGCATATTACCGCAGTGCATAGTGTTCCTCGTTCTGCTGAGGTTAACGTTCCTACTTGCTTCCTACCTTTCATTGCAATCACCTTAGATGGACGCCCTTGTACAGTTGTTAATCCCGTCTCATCGACGTTAAATATTCTAGATAGTGCATACGCGTATCTATCTTGCAGGGGCTCCAGCAAATCAAAAAATTTGTTTACGGCAGTTGCATTGAAACCTTTAGCGCGAGCTGCCGATGTTGCTTCTGGTCTCCTCAGGGAAAGGTGATTTTTTTTCATAAAAGATCGGAGCCAAGCCCAGCCAGCCATTTTTTTATTTTTATTAAAATAGTGTTTCAAATTGTTCCTTTCTGCTAACTGAAACGCTAACCTACGAACATCTGTACACGTTAATCCAAAAAGCATGCTCTCCATAGTTTTTACGTAGTCAACTAGAAGTTCTTCCATTTGGCGCGAAAAAGTTCGTTGTCTACTTCCCAAGCCTTTTTGATGCCCGGTAATTTGTTTATTTAAGTTTTTTACTCTTCGCTCAAGGGTGCTTTTTGGCACCGAAAAAATTTTTGATGCTTTTAAGTAACCGTATTTGCCAATTGAAACCGATCTGATTGCTTTCGCCATTTCTTCCTCGGACCAAGACTGACGAGTTGTTTTCCGAGTTGCCATATTTGCTAATAATAATGATTCTGAAATGAAAAAATACCAACAATGTTCACGGCAATCGTATTAAAATTAAAACAGGAAACGAGCATCTTGTTTCTAAAATGGGATATATCCCGTTTTAGAAGCACATGCCGCATCCCATTTTATCAACACATGTACATATAACCGAAAATGGCTGCAATTTTTCTATATAGAAATATAACCTTAAAATTTCATAAGTTAAGTGATTGTTTAAGCCCTAGCAACTAGCCCTAGAAGATTGCATTTCTTTGTTCATATTATTGAAGAACGGTAATACAAACTCCAGAAATTCTAGAAAACATTTTGTTATTGGATCTTTCAATCGAGTTAAAATTGCTTCTGCCGTAAGAAGTCGCTCGGTAAACAACGTATCTGTGAAAAATAAAATTAAAGAATCATATTGCTCTAATAATCTTACCACAGCACTTTCCAAAGATAACCATCTAGTTTGTGAAGGATGAAGTAATTTATGAATTTTTGTATTTGTGAAGTTCTGAAACTCTTTCAGAGATTCAATTCGTTTAGGACTGTTGGAGAAAAAGTTGTATGTGTCCCTAACTATATCTTCAACCCCTCTAGGTAATTTTTCACATGCAGCCGAGGCACATAGATGAAAACTATGACAGATGCAACGCATTAAGAATATGTTCGGCACTTCTTCTTTAAATCGGCTCATCACAGAATTGTACTTGCCTGTCATCACACTTGCACCATCTGAGGCAAAGCCAATTAGATTTTCTTTATATGATATTTTTTTGTTCAGAAAATAGCTAATAATATTTCCATAAATATCTTGTGCCCTAGCGTCCTTCATAGGTATTAGTGTTAGAAAGGTGTCGCAAATCCTAAAATTGTTATTACTTAAAAGTAATCTAAAAATCTGATAAAACAGTTACCTTTTACTTTCATCATCGAAATACCTACAAACTATCGCCAAATGCTTTGTACATGACCTATCTGTCGACTCATCAATGATTATTGAAAACTTTTTGGTTTGTAAAATACTCCTAACGTCCAACTCATTCTGTTTACCAATTACGTTTTTAACAATTGTTGAGCATTTGGTACGGCCACACTGAATTTGCTTGGCAATCTCTGAGTCGGGGCAAATTTCTTTTATTAACTTTGGCAAATGATCTATTGCATTATATGATATGTTATGTTCAGCAACATAGGCGGCCAAATGTATATCGGCTTTCTTAACTGCTTCTTCAAGCGAACTTGTCTTTTTAAAACTACTCATGGAAGTTAACGTGGGCTGTTTCTTGGCAGATTTTGATAATTTTAAGTGAACAGCACTTTCTTTATGTCGCAACAAGATTTGTTTGCCAGTGGAACCGATATTAATAGATTTATTGCAGACAGTGCAAAATGCCTCCGTGTTGTTTTTCCTTGTCTTAGCCAACCTGCCAATTCTACATCTTTTTCCCAATCGCGTCTGTATTTCTGATAATACTTTGCTCTTTTTGCAGGGGTTTTGCTAGTAGACGGCCCTTCCCCACCTGACAAACCATCCTCGGAACTAGAAATATTTTACAATTTAAGTAGGGACTAACATTAAAATTTACAAAAGTTAAGTACCTGCTCATCTTCGGCTGGGCTATTTCTAAAACAAATCGTTAGACGTTTTTAACAAAACCAAGCTTAGTCACTAAACGTTCGGTACGTGTAAAATGATGTAAACAGTAAAAAAATACAGGATACACAATCAACTACGGGGAACAGATTGCCTATTAACGTCATTGTTTTATCGAGTATACATCATAGATGGCAGTGGTGGTCAATGGCCTAAAAAATTTGTAAACATCGCCGCCGGTTGGTAATAATTATTATATTATTACTTATTAGCTATTCTTTGGACTTTTGATGGTAAAATCGTAGTAGAGAGGGAAGAATACCACTTTTCTCCGCATGTTGTACTCAGTAATTTTTTCAGTAGATTTTATCATGGAAACAGTAGAACAGAAGGTTGAAGATTAAAACAGTAAATCTACTGTTAAAACAGTAGGTCTGGCAACACTGGTTGCACTTGTTTGAAATTCCAATAAATGAACGGCGTAGTTGATATGCGCAGTTAGCATTAGAGAAAGAGAGGAATATAATATTTTGTAAGGAGTTCTTGTTTTTGGCTAAAATGTGGGATTTTGTTCATTTACTAGGTGAAGTTCACTGACTGGTCAGTTGACCCTATGTGTATGATGAATGTACGTTTTTCAAAAAAAAAACTTAAATTGTCGTTGCTTCGCTAAGCAAGAACATTTTATTATTTTTGTCTTTTTTGAAAAATAAAGGTCCCTACCTTGAATGGTTAATGTTTGGTGTGACATTGTGGGCGATAATATTGGTCTTTTTTATTGATGGAAATATTAACGCGACAAAATACGCTACTTCTTAAGAGAGAACGAAGAAAATAAAGAAATAAATTTAAATCGACGAATGACCATGTGTTGGTATTAACATGGCGGCTGTCCAACTCATTCTTTTTTTCTTACGGTGGATTGATAATTAAGAGAATAATAATAACGTAACATTTATTTGATTTCGTTCTCAAATAAATCTCCTGCTTTAGCCAAGCAGTAGCCTAACCTGTCATAAAATTCCTGACGCACGTTAATGAAAGTTTGATTAGAAATAGAACCTAGTATTTCAACTATTTTCAGTCGCAATTGGCCTAAATCTTCAGCCCTCATGTGACGATGACCGTAAAATTTTTGGGTTACATGCCCCCAAAGAAAGAAGTCATTTGGGGCGATCGAGGAGGCCAATTGACAGTACCATTTCTGCAAATCAGACGATTGGGAAATGTTTGGTGCAAAAATGCTTGTACGTCTCTGGCATTATGCGCTGGACAACCGTCTTGGTGGAACCAGATTTCCTGCATTAATGTTCAGATTATGTACAGCTGGTAGCACGTTCTCTCTTAAAAGGTTTAAATACTTATTGGCATTTAAGTTTCCATCAATAAAAAAAGGTCCTATAATATGATTGTTTAAAATGCCAGCCCAAACATTGACCTTTTGCGGATATTGAGTCCGAATAGGTACGCTTATATGCCTATTTTCCCTTGAATAAGCCACAGTAACGGACGGATTGTGACGACCATGCAAGGAAAAAGAGGACTCATCGGTAAATAAAATATTAGCTATGAAAGTATTGTCTTGGTTAGACCTTTCAATCATGTCTTCGCAAAACAACATTCGTTTTTCGCAGTCTTCCGGAAATATTTCTTGTGTTGTGCGTAACTTATAGCACCGGTACTTGTTCCGTTTTAAAATATTTCGCACAGTAGTTGGTGCAATGACAAGCTCCGCAGCAATAGCAGTACTATTACATGGGAAGTTGACTTCTGCCAAACTGCAAACTGCCGTTTCGCGCTGCTCTTGATTTTCATTTCGAGGATGACGGATACCTTCGGGAGGCTGCGGAAAATCGTGATCTCAACATTTGGTACAGTTTGGCGTACACCCAGTATTTTCAAATCTATGGACCATATCTTTAATTGTCGTTCTCGCTGGCAGAGGTCGATTTTCAAACATAAATATGAATCTTCCGATAATTTCCTCCACTGTACAACCAGAATAGTACCATTTAATAATTTGTACTCGTTCTTCGACGGAAAACATCTTGAAACCAAAAAATGTTGCCAAAAATGTTATTTTAAAAGCATTTTAAGCCTTACCTTTATCTGGGGCGCAAACCGTTAATTAGGTAATTTATTTCACTTATCTAATTAATAAATATTCAGTAATGTAATATGTATAATAATACTGTAATAGGTAGTGTATAACGGACGTAATAAAACAGAACAAGAAAACTTCAATTTGCAAATACAAAATGTTTATTTGAAAAACAAAGGATAAACGACATGTCATTTGAAAATAAGCCCGCGTTGATTTTTGAGTTGGGCCGAACACTTTTGGCAGGCTGCGTTCAGAATTTTTGATTATCCGTAATTGTTTTATAATGACTATGATTTCGAGTTTGCGTACTAAAGAACTAATAGAATACTATTAAGATAAGTGGTCTAAATGATAATGTATTAATAATTCAATTAATTGTACCAAACTAGCCTAGTCTAGATTTTTGAAATTTTGACAGAATCCTGCTACAAAATAATTAAATTTTATTAAATAATTTAAAATAATTAATTAACTTAAATTTTGTGGTTTTTTAAAAAAACCAACACTTTTACAAACAATTTTAATACATTTATTTACATACATACTATTTAAAAGAACAGATTTTTACTTAAAGACAGTTCAATAATGTTAAATTAAATATTTAGTAGCATTCCATAACTTTCTTACATCAGTAACATCAATAGAAGGAAATTAAGAAAAATATTAAGTAACATTTATTTTTATAAAACTGCCCTTTGATTCTCCTCTTGTATGTTATAAACATGGTGGGTTTTACATTATACTGTAGATTGTCAACACAAGTTCCTTTAGTTATACTAAACAGCATGTTTTTAAACAAAATAGAAGTGTATGTTTCCATTCATTAGAAGGTCAAAAATATTCTCGATGAAACAAATTTAATTTTTAAGGAGGTTATAACAAAAAAAAATGTTGGCATTTGTGTACATTGTCTATCTTGACTACTTTATTTTAACTTGTTCTGATATAATGAGATATGCTATGTTACTCCTACAGCTTAAAACTCAAGTTAATACTTTGACCAAAATATGCCTAAAGGTAAAACCCCTAGACCATATTATTATTTGATAACACCTATTTGCTATGTAAAATATTAACTATGTATTTTATTCATAATCATAAGGAATCAACTAAACTCTAAGAATAGAGGTGCAGACAAACATGTTCAATAAAAACACAAAAGCATGTCATTAGTATTACATACATACATTATTACTGACCAATTGCTACTTGTGTGGAGCAGCATGTGTGGACATGGTTTGCTACAAATATCATGCTCATAAAATAGCAATACGTATTTAGATTTTTTATTATACCTACTATCTGGAGCATAGGTGAAGGGGGGCATGCTTTTGGCACATCTGAAGTTCGGTTGCTTATGAGCAAGCCATAAAGTACATAGTGTCTACTTAAAGCAGGCATGCCTATTGCTAGGAAATGTGAACAGCTGAAGGGTACAATGATTCTTGGCATATGCTAAGAAGCAGGCCTTTTTATGAGCGTCTGCACCTTCACTTTGGGTACAGTGGCAGATAGATATGTTGATTGAAAACTTTTTGTTATTGTATTTCCTATGATAAAACACACTATTATACTTACAAATAACCATATTACATTATTTTATGAACTGATATAATCATAGACTTGATATAATAATTATTAAGTACAGGGTGATTGATTGAATTTTGACCACCCCCTTAACTTCCTTAAATTTGATTTTAGCAAAAAACGTTAAATACAAAACTAGTAGACATTTAGATCTACTTTATTCTTAGATAAACAGTTATTATACAGGGTGTCCTAAATTTGAGTAACAAAACAAACTTATGTTTTTTTAAATACAATGATCAACTTTTTAATCGATATTTGAATTCTACGTCAAATTCTAGGCCTAACTGATGTAAAATGTCTATATCGATATTCAACTGTTTCCGCAGCAGCGTCCTTGATTGATTGAATTCTGGACACCCCCTTAACTTCCTTATTTTTGATTTTAGTAAAAAAACTTGTTGTATCAATTTAGATGTAGATATTTAATTCTACTTTATTCTTAGATAAGCAGTTATTATACAGGGTGTCCCAAATTTGAGTAACTAAATTAACCCTTAATCACATAGTCGAGTCAACATTGTTAAAGTAACAGATGCTGCTTCGGAAACAGTTGAATATCGATACAGACATTTTACATCAGTTAGGTCTAGAATTTGACGTAGAATTCAAATATCACATAAAAAGTTGGTCATTGTATTTAAAAAAAAACATAAGTTTGGTTCGTTACTCAAATTTGGGACACCCTGTATATTAACTGTTCATCTAAGAATAAAGTAGACCTAAATATCTACTAGTTTTGTATTTAACGTTTTTTGCTAAAATCAAAATTATGGAAGTTAAGGGGGTGGTCAAAATTCAATCAATCACCCTGTACAGGGTGAATCATCAACTAGAAGATATTTAGGTCTACTTTATTTTTAGATAAACAGTTATTCTACAGGGTGTAACAAATTTGAGTAACAAACCAAACTTATGTTTTTTTAAATAGAATGACCAACTTTTTATCCGATATTTGAATTCTACGTCATATTCTAGGCCTAATTGATGTAAAATGTCTGTATCGATATTCAACTGTTCCCGCAGCAGCGTCCTTGATTGATTGAATTTTGACCACCCTCTTAGTCTTAACTTCTTTAATTTTGATTTTAGCAAAAAACGTTAAATATAAAACTAGTAGATATTTAGGTCTACTTTACTCTTAGATAAACAGTTATTATACAGGGTGTCCCAAATTTAAGTAGCAAACCAAACATGATTTTTTTAAATACAATGACCAACTTTTTAATCGATATTTTAATTCAACATCAAATTTTAAGCCTAATTGATGTAAAATGTCTGTATCGATATTCAAATGTTTCCGCAGCAGCGTCCTTGATTGATTGAATTTTAACCACCCCCTTAACTGCCGTATTTTTGATTTTAGTAAAAAAACTAGTTGTAGCAACAGTTATAGATATTTGGGTCTACTTTTACTCTTAGATAAACAGTTATTATACAGGCTGCCCCAAATTTGAGTAACTAAAACTGATGTCAACAGTCTTTTGGCGGTCAATCAGTCTGGTTTCCGTGAACGTCACTCGTGTGAGTCTGTGGTTGTGAATTTGTGTGACATTTTTAAAAAAGAAATAGATAACGGTAATTTTGTCCTTGCAGTCTTTTTGGACTTTAGAAGAGCATTTGAAACGGTTGATAGGGGGCTGTTGTTGCGCAAGCTGAGCGGCATGGGCGTGAAGGATATGGTTTTGAGTTGGTTCGAATCGTACTTGACTGGTAGACATCAAATGGTTAAATTTAAAGAATGTACATCTGATTCTCTGGAGGTTCCGCATGGTGTTCCTCAGGGGACCGTATTGGGTCCTCTATTATTTTTATTGTATGTCAATGATATTGTTAGTTGTGTAAATGAATGTAAAATTGAACTATTTGCCGATGACACCATGCTTTATTTGGCTGGGAAGAATCTGGACTTTATGCAGAACACTATAAATTGTGAACTAGGGAAGCTGTTTAAGTGGTTGTGTATCAATAAGCTTTGTGTTAATGCTTCAAAGACAAGGTTTTGTGTATTTGGCAAAAAGGCTCACTTGAGCCAAGTGAATTTTGAACATTTGAACATAACCATTAACAGCCAGAGAGTTGAGCGCGCTCACCAGATCAAGTATTTGGGTGTTTTGTTTGATTCGTGTTTGGACTTCCACGCCCATGCTGATTGCGTCACACGCAAATTTGCAAAGAAAGTTAGTTTTATTGCCAGAGTGGGGGGTCAATTGTCACTCGGTACCAGATTATTGTTATATAATAGCATAGCTGCCCCACATCTGGAATTCTGCTCTTGTCTGTTGTACAACTTGCCATCTTTTAAGATCGAACAGATTCAGGTTGTGCAAAATCGAGCAATGCGAACGATTTTAAAGTGCAATAGGTATACCCCTACTGCAACAATGCTCAATGTTTTAAACTTTTTGTCAGTCAAACAAAAAATTGTGTTTAGCGTCCATATATTTGCTTTTAAATTAAGAAACAATCTGTTGCCTTCTTACATTTGTGACAGGATTAAGGTTTTCAGCGATATTCACACCTACAGTACAAGGCATTGCTCAAATTTTGCATTAATAGAGAAGTGTCATTCTAGTCACATGCACAATTCTGTACTGTATGGAGGCTTGCTCGATTTTAATATGCTGCCTGGTACTCTTAAGGACTGCAAAGATTTGAATGTTTTTAAAAAATTGATTCGAAATTATGTATTGTCTTCAAAATTTTAATCTGTTTTACTATACCCGATTGATATTTTACTCTTTTATTTTTTATTCTATAATTTATAGTACCGTAGTTTTAAGTTTACTGATACCTGTACTTGTTTTTCCTTATAGCCTTGTGCTAAATAAAGACAATTATTATTAAATTAACTCTTAATCACATAGTCGAGGAAACATTGTTAAAGTAACAGATGCTGCGGAAACAGTTGAATATCGATACAGAAATTTTACATCAATTCCTAAAATTTGACGTAGAATGCAAATATCGGATAAAAAGTTGGTCATTGTGTTTAAAAAAACATAAGTTTGGTTCGTTACTAAAATTTAGGACACCCTGTATAATAACTGTTTATCTAAGAATAAAGTAGACCTAAATATCTACTAGTTTTGTAATTAACGTTTTTTGCTAAAATCAAAATTAAGAAAGTTAAGAGGGTGGTCAAAATTCAACCAATCAAGGACGCTGGTGGGGAAACAGTTGAATATCGATACAGACATTTTACATCAATTAGGCCTAGAATTTGACGTAGAATTCAAATATCGGATAAAAAGAGGGTCATCGTATTTAAAAAAACATAAGTTTGGTTTGTTACTCAAATTAGGGACACCCTGTGTAATAACTGTTTATCTAAAAATAAAGTAGACCTAAATATCTACTAGTTTTGTATTTAACGTTTTTTGCTAAAATCAAAATTATGGAAGTTAAGGGGGTGGTCAAAATTCAATCAATCACCCTGTACATTGTTGGTTGCATTCCTTAGCAGTACAGATAGTGGGAGAATGAATTCTGTGTTACAACCTTCTGTGTGCATGATCTGAAACTACAACTGTAAATTAAAAAGCACAGTCATTAGCCAACTTTACACTTCATTTTACAGCAACCAAGTTGGGGGATGAACTTGCTTGTCACACAAAAAATTGCTCAGCAACCATAAAATTGTTTACAATTTAATTAAAATGGAGCACTGATCTAAGTATTATATCTTTTGGCAAATTGATTGAACACAACCTGAACACTGGATCAGATGGCTTGTATATTGTCTAGTGAACTGAAGCTTTTAGATGTTTCACACCTTATTATATCATTGTCATTCAACTAAGTAACTTTGCTAATAACAACAGAATACTGTACACCCCATTTGTTAGCTGGTTCCTTAAATGTGGCTTTGTTGGTAACTGGACTCTAGACTCAATAAAAGTTGCGATGTTGTATGGCTAAGCTAGAAAATCGGCTTTACTACCTAAAAATAACTTATTAATAACACTACACTAGAGGAGTCTCTTGCTATTCTCTCACTGATGAATTTTCTGGGGGGAGTTTCCTACCTTAAATTGAGAAGGCCACCAACTAGAGGAACTCTTACTATTGTGTAAATAGTGTTATTTGTTCATGTTTTCCTAAAATCTTACAATAATAGGACTAATAGGAGTACATTCTGGTATTAATATGGCTGTCACTGTAAATGATTTCTTGTTTACTTTTAATTTGACAATTGAGGTTAGATTTTAATCGCAGATGACAGATGAAATAGGATAGAAAAAAAATATGCTAAATGAAAAATAAATAATTTCATTCAAATTGTTAAACAAATAGACAGAAATCGGACTAAATACAGCTCGCTGACCGAAGACAGATTATCCAAATGAATGGAAATAAATTAGGAACAATCCAACAACAAAATTGGTTTTGTCGACGGTATTAGATACTTAGGCGTTTGGCAACAGCGCGCTCAAATTTTGGCCTACTTGATATTTTTCCTGCACATGCATTTATCTATGTTTCTCTGTCCGTTACACGGTTTTCCTATGGTCGGTTTTGGATTTACCATACGTGTATAAGCCATAATCTACATGTTAAAAAAAAAGAAACAACTCGAAATTCGTGGATACCTAAAGTTAACAACCCCCAAACCATGGACAACGGCTGTTCCCTCTGGTTCCCCTTCAACCTTCCACCTGGGTTTTAATTGCATATTGTACACCCGAGCACCCACTGTGACGTCATGCAGCGTATCGCTTTGTCCCAAACTCGGCTGAATATCTTCGATCTGTCATTTCTGTTGTGTTGCGATTTGCGATGTCAACTAAAGGCGTGTTTTGGCTTGGCGTCAGTGTTTACTGGAGTGTTTACAATGCCTGTCTCATTTTAACTCATTCTGATAGAAAAAGACGCCCTATGCTACTACAACTTAAAACTCAGGTTAGTACTGCCGTCAAAATACGCCTTAAACTTCCGACTTGTCAGCTGTCAGCTTGTCACTATGCATTGCTAGCTTTTTGTCGTGTTGTCAAAAAAATTGCCATGCATGCAGCATGCAGCTTAAAATAATTGTAGTTTATTTTAATTTATATTACAACTATCTAATAATTGACGAAGATTATACACTAAAATCAAGGAAATGTAGAGTTTTTGATATGCATAAGCACAATGGATACAACGGCTGCTTGCCCAGGTAAGATAACACCATTGACATACTAAATATGGACCGGCCTTATAGTCGCTCTCCCACATTAAGCATGCGAGCCGGAGGGTGGAGCGAGAGAGAGAGAAACTAGTACGGGTAGCCTGCTCCTACCATGCTCGTATTTGCTCGTACTTTGGAATAATTTTGTGGGCTATTTACTTATCAATGTTTATTTATAGAGTTTTAATAGTTTTGGATATTTCTAAACTAATTTACTGATAAATTTCAACTATAAACTACAAGTTAAAGTCACATCTACATAGAATTATATTAGAAAATTATTATTTATTGACGTGTACTTTTTGTCTTAATATAAAATGATTTTAAAAGCATTTGATATTAAGACAAAAAGTGCACTCTCTCTGAGGATCTTGTATGTATACTTGTGTGAGATTGGAAGTACATAAAACCAAGCCTAGACCTAGAACACATTATCGCAATAAGTTCCTAAATAGGTATATTTAAAAGTTTTATAAAACATGAAAGTAATCAAGTTTTCAATTATAGGTATTAATTGAAATTTGAAACTGGTTGAAATAATTTATATAATGGTCTTGATTTATTCTTCATCTGCTGCATGTGAATAAACAATAAAATTCGTTTACATTTGAATATATACCTACCTATATAAAAAGAGAAAAGAAAATCTACATGTAGGTAGGTCTACAAATCCTTTTTAAGCAATAATACAAAACACTCTTACTTATGTTTTACAAATAATATGTGTAACGTGAACTAATAATCTATATCTATATCTATAAGTACCTTATAACCTATAGATACTATTAATAATAATGGTTTTCTACACAGGAGAATTTATATCCATATCTGGGGGTAGAAAATGTTTATTTTCAAATCCAATTGCATCTTAATATACTTTTTAATAATAATCCCATAAATTAATTTAAAGTTATAATGCTTTTTTTTAGTTTTATGTCATATATTACTTCTATGGTTTAATGGCTTTTTAATTCTACATATTATACAGGGTGTTTCGGGTGGAAAGGGAAATATTTTAGGAATGCGTTCAGGAGGTTAAAATAAGATAAATGAACCCATATTGTCCGATTCTTAACCGTTGCTGAAATAATCGGTCCTTAAGTTTTGTATGACTGTTTTTCATTTCAAAAGCAATACAAACAAATAATTGTGGTCTAAACAATAAAACTAAACTAATTTAGAATATTTTCGAAAATACCCCCACCAACTTCAATACAAGCTGCAGCACGCTTGCTAATCGGTCGAGTGATACGCTGAATAGCTTTGGGATTGTTTCTAATAAAATTTGCAGAATTGAAAATTAATAAAATAAGTACACCAAAATTTTACCCACCTTCAAAAAAAACGACTCATTTGAAGTTAAATGATTTTGCTTTCTAAGATGGTCAACTAGGGAGTTCATACCGGCTATTTTAGACTCTCGTCGTTTTAAACAGGCCTGCAGAATTTTAGTCTTTCTTGACAACATTTTTAGTTTATCTTGAGTTTGCATCCAATAGCGTTTTCTCTTTATAGGACACTCAAGATCCTTTTCTCTAAAATCCCCAAGGAATACTGGCTCAACTCTGATTCTAAAATAAATCAGCAAACCTTAAAAACATGGTCGAGAACATGGTGTTCAAAGAGAGAGTAGTAAAACCCTCTTTTTTCAGTTTTAAAGCCCTATTTGTTTTATTTTAACAATACCTATAAAGGGATTTAGGTACACACTGCTCAATAATATAGCCTTACTTCCATACCTTTTCCTATGACTTGATTTTTTCACTTCGAGGACAGTCTGTGTTTTTAGTAAAACCTCTTTCTCCCCTGCTGTGGTTTGAATAACTTTGTTATCTGGCTTTGATGTGGTAATGTCTAAATTATTAAAATGTTAATGAAAAAATGTTGCCAGCAATATGAATCATGTTTGTTCTTTAACTTACCAAACTGATTAGGGCTGTACTGGGTACTGGCTTGCTCGGGTTCATCATTATTTATATTAGAATTACATACCTCAGCTACTTGCTTAGCTAAAGGCAACAAACATGTATCTATAAATAAAAGTGCATAGTTGAACAACCAAGTTTGAGAACACTATTTAATGATTACCTTCCTCATCTTGTCTTTTTCGAATTAACACTCTTCTAGGTTTGGTTGTAGGGGTTGAGGTATTAATCAATTTGGCAGGAAAGTTGAATAAAGAAGGGACTGCTTCCTTTTTCAGAACCTTAGTTTCCATCACAGTTTCTTTGTAATCACTTTCAAGAAAATGTTTTTGGCAAAGCACTGAAGTTTTGCTAGGCTTGAAGTTTTTTCTCTTAGTGGCGTTTACCCATTTTCTTTGAAGCACAGGATCTTTAGGGAACCTAAGGAATGTTTATTCACTTTAATAGAGACTTATGAACTAATTGGAAGGATTGTTTGGCACAAGTTCAGTGAACTTTGCCTGATGCTAAAATGGCCTAACCTAACCCCATACCTGTGAAACTTAATATTGCACCCGCCAATACTTTTGGATGAACATCCGAACGCAGAACAACTTTGAACCATTGTTCAGTGGGTTAGGTTTAAAAAAAACCGTTTTTGAGGGTAGGGCTAAAAAACTATTAGAAAAATACACTTGAAAAAGTAACAAGGACACTGAAAACACATACAATTAAATGGGTGGGCGTGGCTTGTAATACTGTACTGTAGATCTGTCTCTCTCGTTTAATCTTGATTCGTTCTTCTCTGTCTTTCGCCGCGTCCATTTTAATAATATGTCAATGGATAACACTGATTACAGTGGCAAATTGATACATAACCTGTGTAACCAACATGGCTGCATTACTACAAATTTAACAAATATTACAGAATCTTATCCCGTATATGCTGAATACTTTCCCATTTTTCATCTGGATGAGAAAGCACAACTTCTTTGAAGAAATTGTCCTATTTGAGGCCCATATTGCCCACCAAGAAGTGCAACATATCAATAAAGTAGAAGAGCCAAATCATGTGCAATTTTTGCAACTACATTACAATGGTGGATAAAAAAGTAAGTTTTAAGGTGAGTTAACTGATTTTACTTAAATTAAAGGTGGGTTTATGCAGACGTTAAATTAAAGCAAATTAGAATTATACTAAATGAAAGTAAGGTTTGTAGTTACATTCAATTTTCAGTGCAATTTAGATGCCATCTTATTTTTAGTTCTTTTTTGATGAAATCCATGTCAGATTGTTTATTTAACTTACTTTTACCAAAATAAGGGTGGATGAATCACTTTCACACAGGAAAAACTCCTATGGCATTCTCCATACTAAACATAAATGACTTGTTTTTGATCGGTACCAGCACCACCCGCCTGATTGTTGAACATTTTGTTTGGTGCCTAACAACCCTAGCAATGTTGTCAAACAGAACTGTTTTTCTGTTCAAAATTAGTAAAGTCATTCTAAAAATTGATTTTTAATTTCTTAAAATGGAAGTTTCCATATTTTTTCTCTTTTTCAGATCTTAATAATTATTGCTACATATATGAATCGGCCACTATGGTTAGCACTAGGTTACCATGCATCTTTTTCAATACATTTACAAAAAATAAACATTGCCCCTTGTACTAATCTGACACTAAGGTTAACATTGTCAACTGTAATTATAGATAGTAAAGTGTCACTTTGCATGTAAAAACTAAAAATACTTATTTAATTTACAAATTTTCAAGTTATTTAACTATTAAACCCTTCATGTACTTGGTGTAACCTGACCACTTTCAAAGGCATTTTTTTACTATTCTTTTCCCAACAAACAGCTCCAACCACCTGTTTTTGGGTAGAACTAAGTTAAATAAACAATATGACACTAATTTCATCAAAAAAAAAAAAAAACAAAAATATGGTTGCACCTATGTCGCACCAGACCCAAAATATACAGGGTGTTACAAATTTGAGGCGTTAGCATTGGTATCTCAGAAACTATAGTTGCGAAAGCTTTGGTAAAATGGAGGCAAAGTTGCGCCAAAAAATGGTCATTACTTCGGGAGATATCTGATAAAAACCACAAAAGTAAAATTTCTATTTTATTTTTTTACTACTTTATTATTGATTATGTTGGAAAATCAATGGCACCTTCTGGAGACACTTTTTTATGCTCTTCAAGAAAACAGCTTTAGTTTTCAGCTCCGACGTTTCGTTTTTTAGATACCATCAACAACTTCATTTCTTCAAATACGGACCTGAACTTTTTATTTCATTTTTTAGGAGCTACACTTACTTACCTCCCAAAACTAATGATGTGCCACACTTGTCAAAAAATTATACCTAGTGTACTTAGGTACTTGTTTTTTTTTTTAATCCATTTGTAATTCATATGTTGTCATAATGAGTAGATAATTTAGATTGATATGATTTAAGATTTAGGTTTTGCTCTTTTTAACACTAAAAATAAAGTTTAAGCTGTTTCATCAAAATTCAACCTCAAATTCAAACATGTGAGTATTTGAAAAATAAATAATTCACCAAAAAACCAACCAGCAATGAACCTAATTATTAAATTATATCAAACTAAATTATCTACTTATTATGACAACATATCAATTTCAATTGCTTAATTTATTTAAAAAACTTTAAGTACCAAGTATGTACATAATACACTAGATATACTTTTTTGACAAGTGTGACACATCATTGGTTTCAGAAGGTCTGTAGCTACTAAAAACTAAAAAACGAAATAAAAAGTTTAGGTCGGTATTTGAAACATTGAAGTTGATGATGGTATCTAAAAAACAAAACGTCGGAGCTGAAAACGAAAGCTGTTTTCTTGAAGAGCATAAAAAAGTGCCTCCACAAGGTGCTATTGATTTTACAAAATAATCGCTAATAAAGTGGTAAAAAAAATAGAAATTTGACTTATTCGGTTTTGGTCGGATATCTCCGGAAGTAATGAAAATGTTTTGATTTTTTTTTACCAAATTATTTAGCAATAAAATGCGCAACTTTGCCTCCATTTAACCAAAGCTCTATCAACTATAGTTTCTGAGATAGCAACGCTAATGCCTCAAATTTGTAACACCCTGTAAGGATGTGCCTCACCAAGTTATTTTGTTTATCGGCATTGTCAAATTGGGTTTTTTGTACTTACATTATTAAAATAAATTGCTTCCTGTATTTGTTCAGAACAATTTCTAACAAAGGTGTCCTCCTTACTGTCTAAGATCTCATCATAATTTTTTGTTTGATGAGCTTTATATTATCTTGTAATCATATCATTTGGGAGTTGATTGATAGGTGCAGGGTGATTGATTGAATTTTGACCACCCCCTTAACTTTCATAATTTTGATTTTAGCAAAAAACGTTAAATGCAAAACTAGTAGATATTTAGGTCTACTTTATTCTTAGATAAACAGTTATTATACAGGGTGTCCCAAATTTGAGTAACAAACCAAACTTATGTTTTTTTAAATACAGTGACCAACTTTTTATATGCTATTTGAATTCTACGTCAAATTCTAGGCCTAACTGATGTAAAATGTCTGTATCGATATTCAACTGTTTCCACAGCAGCATCCTTGATTGATTCAATTTTGACCTCCTCCTTAACTTCCTTATTTTTGATTTCAGCAAAAAACGTTAAATACAAAACTAGTAGATATTTAGGTCTACTTTATTCTTAGAGAACCAGTTATTATACAGGGTGTCCCAAATTTGAGTAACGAACCAAACTTTTTTTTTTTTTAAATACAATGACCAACTTTTTATCTGATATTTGAAGTTTACGTCAAATTCTAGGCCTAACTGATGTAAAATGTCTGTATCGATATTCAACTGTTTCCGAAGCAGCATCTGTTACTTTGACAATGTTGCCTCGACTATGTGATTAAGGGTTTATTTAGTTACTCAAATTTGGGACACCCTGTATAATAACTGTTTATCTAAGAATAAAGTAGACTTAAATATCTACATCTAAATTGATACAACATGTTTTTTTACTAAAATCAAAAATAAGGACGTTAAGGGGGTGGTCAGAATTCAATCAATCAAGGACACTGCTGCGGAAACAGTTGAATATCGATACAGAGATTTTACATCAGTAAGGCCTATTTGACGCATAATTTAACTATCGTATAAAAAGTTGATCATTGTATTTAAAAAAAACATAAGTTTACTTCGTTACGCAAATTTGGGACACCCTGTATATTAACTGTTCATCTAAGAATAAAGTAGACCTAAATATCTACTAGTTTTGTATTTAACGTTTTTTGCTAAAATCAAAATTAAGGAAGTTAAGGGGGTGGTCAAAATTCAATCAATCACCCTGTACATTGGTATAAACAACTTTTGATGTACTAATTTGTTTTCACAGGTTTTTTTTTACCTTGTGCTTAATTGTTTGATTACAGTTTTTGTTTTGTGTTTTGTTATTTGCTCAATTCACTTATGTCAGTTTCCCCAACTTTGGCTAAGTAGATTATAAGGACATCTTAGATAAGTTTACTTTAGACTGTTGTTGCATAGTTGTTTTGCATCGGATCTGTCACATTCAAACTTGAACTTAGCTAGTTGTACCGGGTGACCCAATGAGACTGTTTCTCGACCATATCTCGGGAACCGTTCGTTGTATAACTTTGGTTTAAAAAAAATTATTGGGTAAATCGGCCATGAAGAATCGCTGGAAAATATTTTCAAAATCTAAAAATAACCACCAGACAGCATAACTGCCATTTCAATTTTAAAATCGCATTTTCTCTAAATTTCTCATAATAAACTAAAAAGTTTTTTCATATTTTGAAAGAGAACCAGTTTATCTATAATTTTGGTTAAATAAAATGTTCAGTTATTTCAAAAACAAAGATGGTGTGGGGTGTTTAATTGTTTTTGCAATAACCTGCTTTAACTTTTTAACGGTTTGACCGATTTTAACAAATTTGGTATCGTCGAAAAGAGCATTCTTTGGGCAATAAGAATCAACCAAAATATAGTTATTTTAGTTGAACCTTTCTCCGCCAGGGGGCTAGTTATATGACACCATGACCCAAATACTAAAAAAAAATCAGAAAAGTCAAATGAAATGATATGACTTTTTCTTTATGAAAAAGTAGCCAAATAACATCCAAATAGGCTAGGGAAAACCGTTTTTCAAAATCTCGATCCTAACCTCAAATATTGGAAAAATTAGATTAATGGATCTTTGAAGGCCAAGGATCGCGCGGTAAATGTTCTAAAACTATTAAATATTTAGCTACAAAATGAATAAGATGTTAAAGAGGCAATTGTGAGTTTAAATATAATTCATTTAGGCATTATTTAAAAAAATATATATCATCAGAACATTCATGTTGCTCCAAAGGGACTAAACGCATCCTGAACTTATTAAGTCACTTTAATATTACTCTTGAAATTCTTACTTACCTTTAGTTTAGCAAAGAAGCCTAAAAACCCAAATAAATATACTATAACCAAATTATACATATTTTGGAACCATTAACAAAGATTTTTTGTCAAATTTGATGCCCCAAATCTAACATTTTGCGTAAAATTTTAAACTGTTTTTTTGCGATTTTTTATCTCTGGGGAAGGATTAAGGATATAGTCTTTGCAACAAGGCCAACTTCCCGCGAGGATATGATTGCAAGAATTCGAAATGCCATCTTGAACATCCCAAGAGCTGAAATTGAAGCGTCTTCAGATGTGCATTCAAAATAACGGAGGCCATTTTGAACACCTGGGTCGCCATTAGATCTCTTTCTTTTTCCTCTCATGGGTTTTATTAAAAAACGAAAAAAAACAGTTTAAAATTTTACGCAAAATGATTTGGGGCATCAAATTTGACAAAAAAACTTTGTTTAATGATTCCAAAGTATGTGAAATTTGGATATAGTTATTTATTTGGGTTTTTAGGCTTCTTTTTTAAACTAAAAGTAAGTAAGAATTCCAAGAGTAATATTAAAGTGACTTAATAAGTTCAGGATGCGTTTAGTCCCTTTGGAGCAACATGAATGTTCTGATGATATATATTTTTTTAAATAATGCCTAAATAAATTCTATTTAGACTCACAACTGCCTCTTTAACATCTTATTCATTTTGTAGCTAAATATTTAATAGTTTTAGAACATTTACCATGCGATCCTTGGCTTTCAAAGATTCATTAATCTAATTTTTCCAATATTTGATGTTAGGATCGAGATTTTGAAAAACGGTTTTCCCTGGCCTATTTGGATGTTATTAGGCTATATCTATATTTGGACATATCATTTCATTTGATTGTTCTGATTTTGTTTAGTATATGGGTCATGGTGTCAAAACTAGCCCTCTGGCGGAGAAAGGTTCAACTAAAATAACTATATTTTGGTTGATTCTTATTGCCCAAAGGATGCTCTTTTCAACGATACGAGAGTTGTTAAAATCGGTCAAACCGTTAAAAAGTTAAAGCAGGTTATTGCAAAATCAATTGAACACCCCACACCATCTTTGTTTTTGAAATAACTGAAAATTTTATTTAACGAAAATTATACAGTGTGACCCATTTAGAATGGAAACACCCCTATAAAATTTTAGGTTATTAACCGATTTCAATGATTTTTTTTTTGAAATAATTAGGAATGAAATGTCTATTACGGGAGAAAATTTTAAATATTTATTTCAGTTTTCAGGTCATATTACGATACTTTTTCTTGATAGAAAATGGAGAATTTTTATTAGCGATTTTTTTATTGAAAAAATTACTACGCCACTGGATCTATAGTGCTTTCAAATAGCTGTGACCAAAATTTCATGAAAATCCATTCATTAATAACAAAGTTATGACAAATTAAAATTCAAAAATCCTCTAAGCTAACGGTCACAAAAGAACACCCTGCATCAACTGTTGCCATAGAAATGGTGTTACTATTTATTTGTTTATTATTACTTATTAATAAATTAATTTCTAAAAAAAAAAAATCAAAAAAAAAAAAATCAAAAAAAAAAAATTAAAAAAAAATCAAAAAAAAAATAAAAAAAAAAATTGGTCACAGCTATTTGAAAGCACTATAGATCCAGTGGCGTAGTAATTTTTTCAATAAAAAAATCGCTAATAAAAATTCTCCATTTTCTATCAAGAAAAAGTCTCGTAATATGACCTGAAAACTGAAATAAATATTTAAAATTTTCTCCCATAATAGACATTTCATTCCTAATTATTTCAAAAAAAAAATCATTGAAATCGGTTAATAACCTAAAATTTTATAGGGGTGTTTCCATTCTAAATGGGTCACACTGTATGAATTCCAAAGGCATATTTAAAAAAAAATAGGTACTTAAGTACAGCAGATATAATTTTTTGACAAGTGTGGCACATCATTAGTTTCAAGAGGTCTGTAGCTACTAAAAAACGAAATAAAAAGTTCAGGTTCGTATTGAAAAATTTAAGTTGATGACGGTATCTAAAAATCGAAACGTCTGAGCTGAAAACTAACTAACTATTTTCTTAAAGAGCCAAAAAAAGTGCCTCCAGAAGGTGCCATTGATTTTCCAAAATAATCAATAATAAAGTAGTAAAAAAATAAAATAGAAATTTGACTTTCGCTTTTTGTCGGATATCTCCGGAAGTAATGAAAATTTTTTTAACCAAATTATTTCGCATTAAAATGCGCAACTTTGCCTTCATTCAACTAAAGCTTTATCAACTATAGTTTCTGAGATAGCAATGTTTTTGCATCAAATTTGTAACTGTACAAACCATATTTCAAAAATGCTTTGTTATGAAATTAATGAAATACTTGAGTGTTAGTTCTGTGTTATTGTTTGGGGTTTAAGACCTCCTTTCTCCTTCCACAAACTTTTTAATGGTGCCACAATGATTTTTTTATGAAATATTTCTGTTAATTTAGAAACTTTTTTGCTTCTTTAGTTTTTTCTGTATCTGTCACAGTTTTCGAGAAAATAACAAATTTACAATTTTACAAATTTGTCAGAAAAACCATACCAATTTCTCTATCAATGTGCATTATGAAATTGAGATGTTTTTTTCTGAAAATAAAAATTAAATCTGCTTGAAAACAGTTACCGATACTGAAGAAATAAATGATTTTCTTCCAAACACCCTGTATTTCTTTAACAAAGCATTTTTGAAATATGATCTATACAGGATAATTCAAATTCGACCCTCACCATTGGGATCTCAGAACCATAAGAGATACGAGAAAGTTTAAATTTGGGTAAAGTTGCGCAATTTAAAGCTCAACGAAATACCGTTTTAAATATTTCGATTTTCCGAGTGCTTCCGAAGATATCCGAAAAAATCTGTAAATTAGATTTTTTGTTTTTATTTATTTCTAACCTTATTTGAAGAGATATCCCAAATCTAAAAGCATCTTTTCTTTGTCATTTTCCCCAGCTATTCGATGATAGATTCCAATTTGCCACACGACGTTTCGTTTTTTGGCAGTCATCATCAATTTTCTTTTTTTTATGGGCACCATATTGGATTTTTAGCCCACCCAATAGTACGTTTTATTCTGATTTTACTGATGTATAATGACTTATGATTTGCTTCACAAATGACAAAATAAAATTCAATAAAAACTAATTCTACTTTAGTCGGCTTTGAGTTAATGAGACGGTTTATGAAATGTCATTATTTGACAGTACTTGTCAAACACGATAATTCGGACGATTATTAGAGCAAGTCAAGTTAAAAATGTATCTAGAAAAGAAACCGGCGCACAAAATGTTATTATTATACAAGGATTGCTGCAGAATTTAGGTTAATCAGAAGAGATTTGTTAGCATTATCTCTAACTTAAACCGGTCATTTATGTTTCCAAGAGAAAGATCATCATTTTAGGAACTCCATTTTTTGCCAAATTGATTTTTTTTGTAATGTTGTGCAGGTTTAAATAATTTAATATGGGATTTTGAAAAACATCAAATCAAGCTATGTTTTGGTTAAGTTTTAACTAAATAAAGTTATGTGGTGCTGTTGGCTTACTGATTACAGTTGGTTTGCTCTCATATTATTAACTTAGTTCCAAATTTGTGTTGAAGCTTAAAATAATATTGCCTCATTTTTCCTCATTGTGTCTAAGTATGTTCAGGCCAATTGCGTGTGACAAGTACTACCAAGTAATCTTCATAATACCTCTCATAACCTCAAAGCCAACAAAGGTAAAATTAGTTTTTATTCAATTGTTTTGTTATTTATGAAGCAAATCAAAACTGATTATACATCACTAAAATCAGCATAAAACGTACTATTTGGTGGGTTAAAAATCCAATATGGCCCCCATAAGAAAAAAGAAAGTTGATGATGGCTGCCAAAAAACGTCGGCCGGCAAATATGAATCTATCATCGAATGGCTAGGAAAAAGTGGCAATGAAAAGATGCTTTTAGTTTTGGAATATCTCTTCAAATAAGGTTAGAAATAAATAAAATTAAAAAATAAAATTTTCAGTTTTTTTAAATATCTTCGGAAGTACTCGGAAAATCAAAATGTTTACTACTGCATTTGGTTGAGCTTTAAATGACGCAACTTTGCCCCAATTTAAACTTTCTCCCAATGGTGAGGGTCGAATTTGAATTACCTGTATAGCAAACTGGCATTATTTCTTGGTGTATAATCGATGATTAAGATTTTTTGCAATTGTTAGAAAACACCATGTATGTACTGTTGTCTAAAGACATGTTTAAAGTAATAGTAATAATGAGGTATAGTCTGATTATTATAACTTTAGTTGCATGTCATAACAGAGGTGATTGTATTGCCAACCAAATTTACACAACATGACAATAACATTGCATAGATATGGAACACCGTTTTCCTCTTTAATGAGTTGAAGTGTAAAGTAATGTTTGCATGATCTGAAGTTTAAACCACACTATTGTCTGGTTACTTACATGATTATTTCAGGCAACTACTAAGCAAGGGTCGTTTTGACATACAAAAAATTGCCCTACAAATCAATTTTTTTTTTAAGATTATTTTTTTATTAGACCTTTGTCAACTTTTCTACATAATCGCCATTTAATTTCTAGCACCTTGACATACGGACAATAAAAGGTGTCTAAACTAGAGGATTTGCTTAATTAGTATATTAAGTGAGGCGGCCATTTCCATAACGTTGCGAGTGACAAATTATAAAATTTTCAGTAGGTAAAAAATATATTTTTTAATGAAATAGGTTTAATACGTTTAAAGGTATTATATTGCCACGACTAACGTGACGTGTTGAATTGAATGCAAGTTTACTGCCTGGGATCTCGTTTCAGTGTGAAATAAAACACATAGTTACACATCATTAAATTTTATTAAATAAGTTCCTTAACCTAAACAACTCATAACTTACTAACTAATAAAATAAGCGGTTTACTAATCTTATAAAAACGTTACTAACTTCCAATAAAATCATAATTAAATAGGTGTAAGATCAATACACAAAAATAAAGTACAATAGTAATACTTACACTTCTAATGAAGATAGAATCTTGGAGAGAGGCTTGTCACTTGTAGCGCCATTTTCCGAGTTTCTGCTCGGCAAAGCAGGACTGACTGAAATTATCCCCTCTCTAGGATATAACTTCATGCCAAACACTGGTTCCACGGTAGGTTTATACTCCGGTGCATAGTTTAGCTATTGCATCATAAGTGCAGGTGCATTTTAACCGCATTCCACATTTTTTATGTTTCCGTTCAAGTGAAATAAATTTCATTTATTTCTATCGTGACAATATAATACAGACATAACGTAAAAGATCGATAAACAATGGCTAGTTAAAAAATAGTCTAAAGGCAAAACGCTGTAAGGGTCAGAGTTTTGAACTGCTGTTTCCTATGGTCGAAATTCTTTTCAAGATAAATTTGGACACCCAGGTGATCCGAATTTCTCTTAAAAAAGCTTCTTAGCTTTACCGTCCAGAACGGGGAGCATTTGTTCGATCTCATTTTTTACGAAATACTAAAGTGAGTTTTAGTTTTTTGAAGCTGCATCGTTTTAAAGCTAATGCTACTTCAGGTTTGAGTACATTGGTCTGATTCCATCCAGCGACCTCACTATGTCCTTAAGCCACCATCACAATACCAAATTTACCTTTTGTTGTTGAACTTGCGTAGCTGTTGAAATTTGTTTGTATTGAGTTTTACAGCGCCTTAAAAATAAGCATTTCCGGCGTTTTCACGACAAAGTTACATTTTCTCTATAATTAATTCGAGAAAAAGATAGTATTCGGAGTAGAATAATGAAAAATAAATTGCTAGCAATTGCTCAACTCTACGTTTCATATAATTGCATAGCGGTACATACAACGTCATGACTTGCATCTCTCTTTTTATTGCGAAACGTGCTTTACTCGTATTGTTAACAGTTACCTTCAAAGATTTATGAAAATATCTGCAGCGGTTTTGAAGAAAAATAAATTCAGATTTGTTTATCCAAATTTAAGCAGCCTGTATAATAGGTTTTTTAAGGTCTTTTAGTAATAATTAGTTGTTTTAAAGTATGTCTTTGCACCATAATTATTTAGCAATAAAATGCGCATCTTTGCCTCCATCTCTCTCTATCAACTATAGTTTCTGAGATAGCAATGCTAATGCATCGAATTCGTAACACCCTGTGTAATAATTTTTTTAAACAAAGGCGGAATTAGTTTTTGAAAATGTTTGTTGGTTGTTCCGCTTATTTGTAGGTACCACCTTTTTTGTTTAGGTGCGGTAATAGTATATTCAAAAACTACTTTGCTTAATGCACACTTTACACTTTTTGGTCGGCTGTTGTTGAATTATTATAGGGCTTAAGGCAATGTTCAGTTGGATGATTAAAATAATGTTTCCTACGATCGTGTGGAAAAGTGTACTTTGCCGTACGATTTTTCAAAGCGGAAGTAGCACTTTTCCGCTGTAGTGCGGTAATAGTATATATTATTAGTACAAAAATAAAGGTTTTTCCGTTCGCGTATAACCAATTCAGGTGTGAGGCAAAGCCGAACACCGGAAGACATGCAAACACGGAAAACCTATTTTTGGACGAATTATGAACGATATTTTTCATTATACTTCTTTAAAAACGAGGGAATAAAAACCAGACTTAAGAAAAAAATGTCGACCCGAGTGTATTTATTGTACTCTTGCTATACTGTGGTAATGATTCCATCGTTCATGTTGTTTTGGTGTATTATAATTTGAAAGTAACTAAAATTAAAGTATTTTGTAATATATTCTTATATTTGATTTCGGGAGATTTATTACTCTTTTTTAAAATAATTGTTTCAAAACCATAAAATTTTTATCCTGCATTCTAAACAAAAATTACAATTAACAAAATTTCTTATTTAAAATTAAATATAAAAAAATCTCAACTATCTCGCTTATTTTCATAGATGTAAAGTTGTATTTTTTGCGACAGTTTGCTACTTTTGTTTGAAATTACACATGGCTACAGCAGAATGCTCATAACATTTTTTTGTTAGGGAAAAATTGAAAAATATCACTTTTTTATATAATTTAAACTTTTTGAAGAAGTTAAAACGGATTTTTAAAGACATTTTCTGTAGAATCCAGTGACGTAGTAAATTTCTAGCGTCGTCGGTTTTTGAACTATGGTACAAACATTTGATTTTTTTTTAATGGGAACACTTTATGATTTAAAACCGCGAATATTTTTTGTCACTATTAAAAATTCCATTGTTGAACTGACGCTTTAACGGAATCTAGGAACTGATATGATGTGGTATAGTAAAGTTTTGTTTTTTTTTGGGACGCTATTAATACGTTCCAACTCATAGACTTGAGTACAGATGGAACCAAATATTGCATGGGTTTTGTTCTTTGGTTACCAAGCCTCTATGGCCTGATGAGCCGTAGTACGGCGAAACGCATCAGAGGATTGGGATTAATAAACAAAAAATAAAATCTTACCATTTTTGTGGTACGTTGTGAGTTAGGCGTAGGACTGTCAAACGCAGATTTTTATACAGATATGTTTTATTTATAAAATAATCACCTTTTAAAAATCGCAGAAGCAAGTGTTTGTTTTGCAAGCTTAGAAATTGGTTTCAAATACATACTAAAATTAATATATTTTTTTGTTCCAGATATTGTCCCGGTGGTGAGAAGCAAAACTAGTCGTCCAGGTGAAGAGTGGAATTCCTATTTTTTTATTAATAAATTGAAGATGTAGGCGGGGGTTGTGGGTAGTTTTATTTGCTTTATTGTTCTGCCATATGCAGCATTGAGCAATTACCGAGAACATATATTTTAGTTCCACATTAATGAAAACGTATTACTACTGTTACGTAATTTATTGATTCGACATCTTCACAATATTTGGCTCAAGAATTTTCATTTAATGTCTGAATAAAAGTATTAGGAAAAGTGTCATTCTTTTTAATGTCAATCTACGCATGGCGAACTGAGTAACTGTGCAGAAGTTGACATTGGGAGTGAACATAGACCAGCAATCAGCCATTTATATCTATCAAACGTACGATTTACTTTTCAACTGATTGACATTCTGCAGCAAAATCATTCGAGGAATAAATACGATTGCCACCTTTTTTATAAAAGAAAATCGTCTCTTGGAAAATAGGAGAGCAAAAACACAGTAAACGAAAATTTGTCGAGAGGTTAATAGGTACTTAGGTGATTTTTTCAATCGCTTTTTTATGCAAGATAATTAAAAACACACAAAACATTTATAAATCCAAATTAAAACTTTATTAAAGAACGTACTCTAAAACTTAACTAATTGCATATTATGTCAACATTTACAATAGTATTTTGTATTAAATTTTGCTGGTTCATTAAGTTGAAAATCTTTCCCATAAGCATTGCTACAAGGAACTGATATCACTATCTGAACTATTTGTTTCAAAGTTAGATCTTCCACATTTTTGACAACCACTTGTCTGCGGCAGAAATATCATCGTTTATGAAAGACGCATATGCCTTTTTCGAGCAGACAAAATTGTTCAAGCTCTCCACCTGGTTTTCATTAAACCATTCCATCAATTGGAAAATAATACACATTCCTTGTTGTAGCGTGCTGTTGAATCCAAAGGTGACAGAACCAGTTTGTTGTTACACCTAATAACCTAATATACAATGTTACTTAGAAGTTTCAAATAATGAATGTCCAATAGTATTCTTTTAAAACTTGCCAGGATGAATGGGTTTTTCTCGGACAAGTTAATTAACCCAAATGATCCCAAAACTATTTTTTTTAAAAAATAAAAAAATAAAATAGAAATTTGACTTTCGCTTTTTGTCGGATATCTCCGGAAGTAATGAAAATTTTTTTAACCAAATTATTTCGCATTAAAATGCGCAACTTTGCCTTCATTCAACTAAAGCTTTATCAACTATAGTTTCTGAGATAGCAATGTTTTTGCATCAAATTTGTAACTGTACAAACCATATTTCAAAAATGCTTTGTTATGAAATTAATGAAATACTTGAGTGTTAGTTCTGTGTTATTGTTTGGGGTTTAAGACCTCCTTTCTCCTTCCACAAACTTTTTAATGGTGCCACAATGATTTTTTTATGAAATATTTCTGTTAATTTAGAAACTTTTTTGCTTCTTTAGTTTTTTCTGTATCTGTCACAGTTTTCGAGAAAATAACAAATTTACAATTTTACAAATTTGTCAGAAAAACCATACCAATTTCTCTATCAATGTGCATTATGAAATTGAGATGTTTTTTTCTGAAAATAAAAATTAAATCTGCTTGAAAACAGTTACCGATACTGAAGAAATAAATGATTTTCTTCCAAACACCCTGTATTTCTTTAACAAAGCATTTTTGAAATATGATCTATACAGGATAATTCAAATTCGACCCTCACCATTGGGATCTCAGAACCATAAGAGATACGAGAAAGTTTAAATTTGGGTAAAGTTGCGCAATTTAAAGCTCAACGAAATACCGTTTTAAATATTTCGATTTTCCGAGTGCTTCCGAAGATATCCGAAAAAATCTGTAAATTAGATTTTTTGTTTTTATTTATTTCTAACCTTATTTGAAGAGATATCCCAAATCTAAAAGCATCTTTTCTTTGTCATTTTCCCCAGCTATTCGATGATAGATTCCAATTTGCCACACGACGTTTCGTTTTTTGGCAGTCATCATCAATTTTCTTTTTTTTATGGGCACCATATTGGATTTTTAGCCCACCCAATAGTACGTTTTATTCTGATTTTACTGATGTATAATGACTTATGATTTGCTTCACAAATGACAAAATAAAATTCAATAAAAACTAATTCTACTTTAGTCGGCTTTGAGTTAATGAGACGGTTTATGAAATGTCATTATTTGACAGTACTTGTCAAACACGATAATTCGGACGATTATTAGAGCAAGTCAAGTTAAAAATGTATCTAGAAAAGAAACCGGCGCACAAAATGTTATTATTATACAAGGATTGCTGCAGAATTTAGGTTAATCAGAAGAGATTTGTTAGCATTATCTCTAACTTAAACCGGTCATTTATGTTTCCAAGAGAAAGATCATCATTTTAGGAACTCCATTTTTTGCCAAATTGATTTTTTTTGTAATGTTGTGCAGGTTTAAATAATTTAATATGGGATTTTGAAAAACATCAAATCAAGCTATGTTTTGGTTAAGTTTTAACTAAATAAAGTTATGTGGTGCTGTTGGCTTACTGATTACAGTTGGTTTGCTCTCATATTATTAACTTAGTTCCAAATTTGTGTTGAAGCTTAAAATAATATTGCCTCATTTTTCCTCATTGTGTCTAAGTATGTTCAGGCCAATTGCGTGTGACAAGTACTACCAAGTAATCTTCATAATACCTCTCATAACCTCAAAGCCAACAAAGGTAAAATTAGTTTTTATTCAATTGTTTTGTTATTTATGAAGCAAATCAAAACTGATTATACATCACTAAAATCAGCATAAAACGTACTATTTGGTGGGTTAAAAATCCAATATGGCCCCCATAAGAAAAAAGAAAGTTGATGATGGCTGCCAAAAAACGTCGGCCGGCAAATATGAATCTATCATCGAATGGCTAGGAAAAAGTGGCAATGAAAAGATGCTTTTAGTTTTGGAATATCTCTTCAAATAAGGTTAGAAATAAATAAAATTAAAAAATAAAATTTTCAGTTTTTTTAAATATCTTCGGAAGTACTCGGAAAATCAAAATGTTTACTACTGCATTTGGTTGAGCTTTAAATGACGCAACTTTGCCCCAATTTAAACTTTCTCCCAATGGTGAGGGTCGAATTTGAATTACCTGTATAGCAAACTGGCATTATTTCTTGGTGTATAATCGATGATTAAGATTTTTTGCAATTGTTAGAAAACACCATGTATGTACTGTTGTCTAAAGACATGTTTAAAGTAATAGTAATAATGAGGTATAGTCTGATTATTATAACTTTAGTTGCATGTCATAACAGAGGTGATTGTATTGCCAACCAAATTTACACAACATGACAATAACATTGCATAGATATGGAACACCGTTTTCCTCTTTAATGAGTTGAAGTGTAAAGTAATGTTTGCATGATCTGAAGTTTAAACCACACTATTGTCTGGTTACTTACATGATTATTTCAGGCAACTACTAAGCAAGGGTCGTTTTGACATACAAAAAATTGCCCTACAAATCAATTTTTTTTTTAAGATTATTTTTTTATTAGACCTTTGTCAACTTTTCTACATAATCGCCATTTAATTTCTAGCACCTTGACATACGGACAATAAAAGGTGTCTAAACTAGAGGATTTGCTTAATTAGTATATTAAGTGAGGCGGCCATTTCCATAACGTTGCGAGTGACAAATTATAAAATTTTCAGTAGGTAAAAAATATATTTTTTAATGAAATAGGTTTAATACGTTTAAAGGTATTATATTGCCACGACTAACGTGACGTGTTGAATTGAATGCAAGTTTACTGCCTGGGATCTCGTTTCAGTGTGAAATAAAACACATAGTTACACATCATTAAATTTTATTAAATAAGTTCCTTAACCTAAACAACTCATAACTTACTAACTAATAAAATAAGCGGTTTACTAATCTTATAAAAACGTTACTAACTTCCAATAAAATCATAATTAAATAGGTGTAAGATCAATACACAAAAATAAAGTACAATAGTAATACTTACACTTCTAATGAAGATAGAATCTTGGAGAGAGGCTTGTCACTTGTAGCGCCATTTTCCGAGTTTCTGCTCGGCAAAGCAGGACTGACTGAAATTATCCCCTCTCTAGGATATAACTTCATGCCAAACACTGGTTCCACGGTAGGTTTATACTCCGGTGCATAGTTTAGCTATTGCATCATAAGTGCAGGTGCATTTTAACCGCATTCCACATTTTTTATGTTTCCGTTCAAGTGAAATAAATTTCATTTATTTCTATCGTGACAATATAATACAGACATAACGTAAAAGATCGATAAACAATGGCTAGTTAAAAAATAGTCTAAAGGCAAAACGCTGTAAGGGTCAGAGTTTTGAACTGCTGTTTCCTATGGTCGAAATTCTTTTCAAGATAAATTTGGACACCCAGGTGATCCGAATTTCTCTTAAAAAAGCTTCTTAGCTTTACCGTCCAGAACGGGGAGCATTTGTTCGATCTCATTTTTTACGAAATACTAAAGTGAGTTTTAGTTTTTTGAAGCTGCATCGTTTTAAAGCTAATGCTACTTCAGGTTTGAGTACATTGGTCTGATTCCATCCAGCGACCTCACTATGTCCTTAAGCCACCATCACAATACCAAATTTACCTTTTGTTGTTGAACTTGCGTAGCTGTTGAAATTTGTTTGTATTGAGTTTTACAGCGCCTTAAAAATAAGCATTTCCGGCGTTTTCACGACAAAGTTACATTTTCTCTATAATTAATTCGAGAAAAAGATAGTATTCGGAGTAGAATAATGAAAAATAAATTGCTAGCAATTGCTCAACTCTACGTTTCATATAATTGCATAGCGGTACATACAACGTCATGACTTGCATCTCTCTTTTTATTGCGAAACGTGCTTTACTCGTATTGTTAACAGTTACCTTCAAAGATTTATGAAAATATCTGCAGCGGTTTTGAAGAAAAATAAATTCAGATTTGTTTATCCAAATTTAAGCAGCCTGTATAATAGGTTTTTTAAGGTCTTTTAGTAATAATTAGTTGTTTTAAAGTATGTCTTTGCACCATAATTATTTAGCAATAAAATGCGCATCTTTGCCTCCATCTCTCTCTATCAACTATAGTTTCTGAGATAGCAATGCTAATGCATCGAATTCGTAACACCCTGTGTAATAATTTTTTTAAACAAAGGCGGAATTAGTTTTTGAAAATGTTTGTTGGTTGTTCCGCTTATTTGTAGGTACCACCTTTTTTGTTTAGGTGCGGTAATAGTATATTCAAAAACTACTTTGCTTAATGCACACTTTACACTTTTTGGTCGGCTGTTGTTGAATTATTATAGGGCTTAAGGCAATGTTCAGTTGGATGATTAAAATAATGTTTCCTACGATCGTGTGGAAAAGTGTACTTTGCCGTACGATTTTTCAAAGCGGAAGTAGCACTTTTCCGCTGTAGTGCGGTAATAGTATATATTATTAGTACAAAAATAAAGGTTTTTCCGTTCGCGTATAACCAATTCAGGTGTGAGGCAAAGCCGAACACCGGAAGACATGCAAACACGGAAAACCTATTTTTGGACGAATTATGAACGATATTTTTCATTATACTTCTTTAAAAACGAGGGAATAAAAACCAGACTTAAGAAAAAAATGTCGACCCGAGTGTATTTATTGTACTCTTGCTATACTGTGGTAATGATTCCATCGTTCATGTTGTTTTGGTGTATTATAATTTGAAAGTAACTAAAATTAAAGTATTTTGTAATATATTCTTATATTTGATTTCGGGAGATTTATTACTCTTTTTTAAAATAATTGTTTCAAAACCATAAAATTTTTATCCTGCATTCTAAACAAAAATTACAATTAACAAAATTTCTTATTTAAAATTAAATATAAAAAAATCTCAACTATCTCGCTTATTTTCATAGATGTAAAGTTGTATTTTTTGCGACAGTTTGCTACTTTTGTTTGAAATTACACATGGCTACAGCAGAATGCTCATAACATTTTTTTGTTAGGGAAAAATTGAAAAATATCACTTTTTTATATAATTTAAACTTTTTGAAGAAGTTAAAACGGATTTTTAAAGACATTTTCTGTAGAATCCAGTGACGTAGTAAATTTCTAGCGTCGTCGGTTTTTGAACTATGGTACAAACATTTGATTTTTTTTTAATGGGAACACTTTATGATTTAAAACCGCGAATATTTTTTGTCACTATTAAAAATTCCATTGTTGAACTGACGCTTTAACGGAATCTAGGAACTGATATGATGTGGTATAGTAAAGTTTTGTTTTTTTTTGGGACGCTATTAATACGTTCCAACTCATAGACTTGAGTACAGATGGAACCAAATATTGCATGGGTTTTGTTCTTTGGTTACCAAGCCTCTATGGCCTGATGAGCCGTAGTACGGCGAAACGCATCAGAGGATTGGGATTAATAAACAAAAAATAAAATCTTACCATTTTTGTGGTACGTTGTGAGTTAGGCGTAGGACTGTCAAACGCAGATTTTTATACAGATATGTTTTATTTATAAAATAATCACCTTTTAAAAATCGCAGAAGCAAGTGTTTGTTTTGCAAGCTTAGAAATTGGTTTCAAATACATACTAAAATTAATATATTTTTTTGTTCCAGATATTGTCCCGGTGGTGAGAAGCAAAACTAGTCGTCCAGGTGAAGAGTGGAATTCCTATTTTTTTATTAATAAATTGAAGATGTAGGCGGGGGTTGTGGGTAGTTTTATTTGCTTTATTGTTCTGCCATATGCAGCATTGAGCAATTACCGAGAACATATATTTTAGTTCCACATTAATGAAAACGTATTACTACTGTTACGTAATTTATTGATTCGACATCTTCACAATATTTGGCTCAAGAATTTTCATTTAATGTCTGAATAAAAGTATTAGGAAAAGTGTCATTCTTTTTAATGTCAATCTACGCATGGCGAACTGAGTAACTGTGCAGAAGTTGACATTGGGAGTGAACATAGACCAGCAATCAGCCATTTATATCTATCAAACGTACGATTTACTTTTCAACTGATTGACATTCTGCAGCAAAATCATTCGAGGAATAAATACGATTGCCACCTTTTTTATAAAAGAAAATCGTCTCTTGGAAAATAGGAGAGCAAAAACACAGTAAACGAAAATTTGTCGAGAGGTTAATAGGTACTTAGGTGATTTTTTCAATCGCTTTTTTATGCAAGATAATTAAAAACACACAAAACATTTATAAATCCAAATTAAAACTTTATTAAAGAACGTACTCTAAAACTTAACTAATTGCATATTATGTCAACATTTACAATAGTATTTTGTATTAAATTTTGCTGGTTCATTAAGTTGAAAATCTTTCCCATAAGCATTGCTACAAGGAACTGATATCACTATCTGAACTATTTGTTTCAAAGTTAGATCTTCCACATTTTTGACAACCACTTGTCTGCGGCAGAAATATCATCGTTTATGAAAGACGCATATGCCTTTTTCGAGCAGACAAAATTGTTCAAGCTCTCCACCTGGTTTTCATTAAACCATTCCATCAATTGGAAAATAATACACATTCCTTGTTGTAGCGTGCTGTTGAATCCAAAGGTGACAGAACCAGTTTGTTGTTACACCTAATAACCTAATATACAATGTTACTTAGAAGTTTCAAATAATGAATGTCCAATAGTATTCTTTTAAAACTTGCCAGGATGAATGGGTTTTCTCGGACAAGTTAATTAACCCAAATGATCCCAAAACTATTTTTTTTAAAAAAACCTTTTTTTTCTTCAGAGGCAGATTATTTAGGGCGTGTCTAGAATATCATTCTTATAAAGGGTGTTTCAAAAACATTTGCTTATTTTATGCAATAAAAAAAATACTAAAAATTGTTTTTCTAAATAAATTTATTACCAAAGGAAAGCCTCAATATTAAATTTTTATTTATGGAAAAGAGTATTGGATAAATGAGCACCGTTCATGTTTTCACACTCTCGTAATCTCGAACCGAAGTTTTCGATCACTCTCTGAAGCATTGCACGAGGAACAGCGTTAATTTCATCTGGTATTTTTTGCTTCAATTCTCTCAAATCCTGTGGCGGTTGGGTGTATACCTTACACTTGAGGTGTCCCCATAAAAAGAAATCTGCTGGTGTCAAATCGGGACTTCTTGGTGGCCAGTTAATGTCTCCTCTGCGACTGATGATCCTCCCTGGGAATAACTGATCAAGAGCATCCAAGGAAGCATTCGTGACATGAGAAGTCGCTCCATCTTGTTGGAAAAACGTGTTTCTATTGTAGCCACCATGGTTCTGAATTGCAGGACTTAAAAAAGTCTTAATCATGTGGCAGTAGCGCTCAGATGAAACAGTTTGAGCTTGACCATCCTTAAAAAAATACGGACCAATGATTCCTTGCCTTGACATAGCAGCCCAGACAATAACTTTAGGCGAGTGTAATGGCGTCTCATAAAGATTTTGCGGGTTCTGCTCTGCCCAATATCGGCAGTTCTGTTTGTTAACATGTCCGTTAATGTGAAAATTGGATTCATCAGAAAACCATATGTTGTTGCAACCGTTGAAGTCCTCTCTCATTATTCTACAGAACTCTGATCGATTAGCGGGATCCTGCGGTTTTAATTCTTGTGTGATAACAATCTTGTATGGATGGAAATGCATATCCTTGCGAATAATGCGATGAACAGTCGACTTATGCAAAATTAAAGACGCTGCACGCAATCTTAATGATTGCCGGGGATCCTCGTTAACGAATTGGCGTACACGTTCAATGTTTTCGTTCGATCTCGCTGACCTCGGGCGTCCAAGCGGTTTACTAGTCATCGTGTTTCCACTGTTCTCGAACTTTCTTATACAATATTTAATCAAATTTTCACTTGGGACATCTCTCATTCTTGCTATGTTAAAATGATTCCTGTACAAACGACGCACAAGGGCATAAGAATCATTGTTTTTATAAAACGCACGAACACAAAAAGCACGTTGCGGTCCCGTAAAACGCTCCATTGCAACTGAAACTTAACAATGTTGCCAAACGTTTGCCAACTATCTCCTTTCTCCGAAACATGCGTATTGCGCCATAGGACAGATCCAAAAACGAAAATATTTCTGGGACACCCTTTACTTAATTTTTGCTGGACACGAATCACCACCTAACAATAATTTTAATGTTTCTAATGCCCCTGGCTTAATATTTGGTTCATTAAATAGTCAAATTCGTCTATTTACACAATCATGTAATGGAAATGAAGTATACTTATTAAAGTTTCCAATTTGACTAAAGTTAAAAAAATTATGAATTAAACAATCTATAAAATAAGATTTCCCTGATCCAGGAGGTCCTAAAATATGTATAGTATTAACTTTTGGAAGTTTTTTATCAATAACATTAATACAATCAGTTAAAAAATTTAAAATACTTGTTTCATCATTATTATATTGAAAATGCAGAAGTTCATTTAAAACTTGTACTGAATCTTCAATAGATTAATAATAATCATCTGTATTACCATGAAAAGCTGCATACAATGGAGTTTTGTTACTTATCCACTCATAAATATCATTTATACTTTTTTCAACCAACTCAGAATTAAATAAATCCATAGCAACTTGTATTGAAGCGTGAACATTTGCAGTACCCGCTTACCCAGGAACAAACCGGAGGATGTGGACAAGGTCAGTGTGGAAGATCCACCAGAATAAACCACCGTTATATTTTGTTCCCATTGTTGCTTTAAGCATTGCTGCAGATTCGGTTCTAGTGACGTTTGGCAAAATGTCGTGAAGTAGTCGTGCTCCTTTAAGAGATCTACGAACTTCGGAAATGAAATTGTATATTCGTTGAATTTGTTGCTCCCCGCTAGTTTGATTTGCTTCTTTATTTTCTGGAGTGGTAGTAAAAAGTTCTTTAATGAGCGTTTGCCAGCTAAGTTGTTTTCGTTCTGCATGATTACTTGCGTTAATTCTAACCATTGTAATATCAGGTAAAAAGGAAGTTGCTCCACTTGAATGGGCCAAAGAAGTTCCAGCAAATTCAGAAGACAGGAAATCTCGCATGGTGCCATCATTGAATTGGTTAGTTGAGGTGGTGAAAGGTCTTCGCAATCGCTATAAAATATTTAATCTTCACGTGCGCTCCATAACTTTACAATTTCTCGACGCTTACTAATTTCTCCCCAATAACATATTAAAGAATTATCATTATTGCACGTATCTACAGCACAAATATCGCAATTTAAGTGGCCTTTAGTATGTTCGTGAACCAACATTAAACTTACATCTTTAACATTGTATGCCACTTTTTCCCAAAACGTATTACTTAATGTACGGTAACACTTTGCACAAAGAATCATTATAGTTCCATTTGATTCTATCATAGCTGAATAGTAATAATTGCAAAATGATAACATGGTATGGTGTTGTGTTGGACGATTCCACAACCACCAATTTTCTTGTGCTTCAGTAATTTTTCCAGTTCCATTTTGTACACGCATATCTTCGGGTGCTTCATAGAAATTATTTATTTCTTTGATTTTCTTTAAAATTTCATTACTGGGGTAAAATTCGCAGCAACGATATCTATCACTTACGACATCTTCACCAGTTTCTAAGTCTGCTTCTGTTTCACTATTTATCGGCACTTCTGGTGATGTAACAACGTTGCACAATTCTTCTAAAGCTTCTGCACAATCACTAACTGCTGGTGAAGTAGACATGGTTTAACGTGTTGGACCAATCTGCTTTTTAAACTGTTTGGAAGAAACTATAAACTCAAAATTATCAAAGTCGTGTAAATCATAAGGTAATTCCAAATTTGATACTAATTTTAATTTTGTCAACTCATACCTTAAGTGCGTGCCTTGGGGTAATTATGTTTGGATGCAATATATTGTTACGATTTTCCCGTGGGTTCACACAAAGTCAATTTAACTCAACAATTAATAAATTTATTACACTTCAAAACACTCCGTACAATAATTAACACAGCTACTAAAAACACTACTACAATTCCACAATTATTCCACTATTTAAACTTAACCGCGCTCCCAAATTCACTACTACTCTACACTACTAACTAACTACGCCGTCGTCAACGCCGCTTCTTTTATATTCGCAAACCACGTTCTAGAATGACCGCGAAACGCTTCGCGGGTTGCCTTGACCATTCAAGAATATTCCAGGTAGCGCTTCCTAACTGTGTGGCCTACTTTAATACGCGCCCGGCCAGATATTGCGGCGCATCGGTTTCATCCCGAAGCGAGCGCCCGTTAAGAAGTATCGAGCATAGTAGGCCCAGACCGTAACAATATTTTGCTTTGAAAATAAGATTGATGCTATCATTACATCAAATTCTTCGTTTAGTTCATTGCATAATTGACTAATTAAGCTGAGATGATCAGTAACCGTTTGACTGTAAGTTAAGGAGTTGATTCTTTTTACAGTATTTTTAGAGAAATTATTGAACTTTAACATATTTTTGTCGTTTAATTGACGCTCTTGCCCCTGTAGCGCCACTGGCGGGTCCTCCTGGGTTGCCCCAGGATTCGTCAGGTTCGATGCCCTGAGAGTATCTTCAAGCCCCAGGACATTCCAGTCTAATACGTCTGGCTCGGATATTTCCATGTCTTCATTAAAAAACAGTGAAAAAAAGTGAGAGGGATGCCAGTCAACATTAAAAAAAAGTGAGAGGGATGCCAGTCGGTTTTTCTGCTTTTTAACTTTTTAATTTTAGATACCGACAAACTAACAAAATGAAATATATATACCCAGAGCTTTCTGATTCTCCTCAAGCCTCCAAGGATTGAAAGAATAAGCCCCCAAGTTTCGAGTTTAAACGTTTAATCAGAGAAACTAAATTATTACCCTAACTAATAACCTAACTTAAACTAAAACAAGGTTGGGAAATCGTCAAACCTAACACTTAACCTAACTCAACAACCTTAGCTACTAAACTCCCGCCCTTAACAAAAGTGCCAACAGGACAGGGCTAGAAGATTTTTACATAAAAACTTAACCTAAAACTTACTAGGTAAAACTGCTTTTGGAGTCCGACGCGGTTGTTCACCAAAACGGTTTTATTTTTAAAACAACGTCCCGACCGGATCACAACTTGTCGACACCAACGAAAATTGCCAGCTCCGAAACACACGGTTAAAAGTCGTCCTTGGAAGGCTATCGGAACGAGAACGACGAAATTTAACTTTTGCTCACCCTGAACAAGCTGCAACTTGTTCAAGTTTCAGACAAGAATTACACGCTTGTCTATGGCAAAATGGAAAAATATCAATACACGGCTACAACCGTTATTGAATCCAAAAAGAAGGCGACGACCACTTTTTATTTTGCCCACCTCTTTTTCCGCTATTTTTCCTAACCCGACTGACTCGCTAAGAACCCCGCATGTCACGCCATCGCTCGGTTGCCTACCGCCGCACCGCCGCGTATCGGGCCAATCAGATTGCCGGGATTTTCTGTCTCTAGGACGTGGTGACCTCGGAGAGAGTGCGTTCCACGACAATTTTCATTAAGTCTTTGTTCGTTAATTGGAGAGTAGATGCAGTTTTATTATAATCACTAATGGCGTCAGACATTACGTGAGCTTGTTGTTTCATCAATAACTGCATGTCGTGATTTTGTTGAGCTACGGCTTTAATGGTTTCTGTGTAAAATATTGCATCATCGGCATCAGGAATTCCAAAAAGCCATTTGATGGCATATGAAACACCGTCGAATAATTCGCGTCTAAACCTTTTGACGTCATCGTGACCAGTAAGGTGGCAAATCGAATCAAATTTATCATTTAATTTATCAATATAATGTTCTATAAGTTCTAATGATTATTTACAAGCGAATTTTAGATTACTGCTTTGGTCTTTAGTTTTATTACTTCTTTTACTATCAATTTTCGAAACACACGTATACATCAGGATTCTTTTTAGGTTGATACACGTATAGAACATTGTTGATTATTGCAGTGAGAATTAAAAAAGTTGGATGTAACAGAGCCATGTTACTAGAACGAATGGGAAATGTAATTAACATCGCACTATTTATATGTTTATACACTATATTTATCAAATATTTCAGAGACACATTAGCGTTAAATTCATGTGACGATAAAAGGTTTTGTGGAAAATAAAGAACCAAAAGTATAAAAAACACATTTATTCTTCTCGTGCTCCCCATAATTTTATCATTTCTAAACGTTTATGTATATTGTTGCCCCAATTACAAGAAAAATTTAAATTATAAGCGTTTGTAGCTTTACAACACACATCGCAAATCATACGGAAAAAGTCATGTTCATGCACTAACAAAAAAGACACTCCCTTGTAGTGATAAGCAACTTTTTTGTAAAACTCATCAACAAAACCTTCATGGCATTCAATGCAAATATTGATACTTAAATTTATAGATCTTATCTCAAGAACATAATGGAAATTACAAAACACTATTGATTCATGGTGTAGTACAGCACGATTCCATAACCACCAATCCTTATCGCGTTAATTAACAACTCCAGTAATATTTTGGACACGCTTGTCAACTGGAGCTTCATAGAAATCATTCACATCCTTTATTTTTAATGTCACGTCAATATTTGGATTATAAGTGCAACAGCTATACGTCTCACTTACGACATCTTCTCCTATTTCGTCTTCTAAGGCGCTGTCGTTATTATTTTGGTTTTCTTCTCCCAATAACAAGAAAAATTTAAATTATAAGCATTTGTATCTTTACAACACACATCGCAATTCATATGAAAAAAGTCATGTTCATGCACTAGCAAAAAAGACACTCCCTTGTAGTGATAAGCAACTTTTTTGTAAAACTCATCAACAAAACCTTCATGACATTCAATGCAAATATTCATAATTAAATTTATAGATCTTATCTCAAGAACATAATGGAAATTACAAAACACTATTGATTCATGGTGTCGTACAGCACGATTCCATAACCACCAATCCTTATCGCGTTGATTAACAACTCCAGTAATATTTTGGACATGCTTGTCAACTGGAGCTTCATAGAAATCATTCACTTCCTTTATTCTTAATGTCACGTCAATATTTGGATTATAAGTGTAACAGCTATACGTCTCACTTACGACATCTTCTCTTATTTCGTCTTCTAAGGCGCTGTCGTTATTATTTTGGTTTTCTTCTCCCAATAACAAGAAAAATTTAAATTATAAGCATTTGTATCTTTACAACACACATCGCAATTCATATGAAAAAAGTCATGTTCATGCACTAGCAAAAAGACACTCCCTTGTAGTGATAAGCAACTTTTTTGTAAAACTCATCAACAAAACCTTCATGACATTCAATGCAAATATTCATAATTAAATTTATAGATCTTATCTCAAGAACATAATGGAAATTACAGAACACTATTGATTCATGGTGTCGTACAGCATGATTCCATAACCACCAATCCTTATCGCGTTGATTAACAACTCCAGTAATATTTTGGACATGCTTGTCAACTGGAGCTTCATAGAAATCATTCACTTCCTTTATTCTTAATGTCACGTCAATATTTGGATTATTAGTGCAACAGCTATACGTCTCACTTACGACATCTTGTCCTATTTCGTCTTCTAAGGCGCTGTCGTTATTATTTTGGTTTTCTTCTCCCAATAACAAGAAAAAATTATATTATAAGCGTTTGTAGCTTTACAACACACATCGCAATTCATATTTTCACGTTTAATTTATGAGCCCTTCTGGGTTCATCAATTAAACTGACTCACGACGTTAAACGTCGCGCCGGGATCTCAGTTTTAAGGATGGAATCAAACACTATCGAGTTTTCTATTAAACACTTAAGTCTATTGACCAAACATTTATAAGTGGATCCGTATAATACAGCCATAATCCAACACACTAAAAGTTAATAATTCAACTTATTAGGTATTTCTCTTACTAATTGTACTTACATGAATACATAAGCTAAGGACTTGTCGCACTACTGTCGATTGGTTCACACTCATCCAATACTGCTGAAATCGGCGTATTTTATACCCGATTGATCGGCTGACGTAGTTTGTTATTGTTCGTCGCCTGTTTTTCATATTTCTGTAAAGCAGGTGGTGGTGACTCATCGACGATACGATGCACTAGGTGCATCCTGGTGCGACCTTGCATGCCTCGTGCGCTTAATATTTCGCTAAATTTTTAACAAAAATAAAAATATATCGTTTAGCCTAATACAAATTTTAAAGTTACATGTGTACATACGAAGACATTATAATAAATGGTTAGTAGGTTTACATATGAAGACCACAGGGGAAAAAGGCGCTTTGTCAAAAAAATCGATTTCGAGAAAAACCAGTTTAAAGGTTTTAATTCCTTACAGTCTTGTTTAAATTTTAACTAGATTTTTGAACTAGGGTAGAAATGACGACTCAGCATTTGTAGTAGCACCTATTAGGTAGATTTTAATGTAGCATGTAGCGTGGTTTACAAAAACAACATTCTTTCACTTGACGTCATAAAAAAAAATGGAAAAACGCGCCATGTCCATGCGCGACATTCTAAGAAGGCGCCATGTCATTAAGTGAACACTCAAGTAATGGTGTTTTCAGCAAAATACTTGCATGCTTCATCTATTAAAAAACAGGATTTTTTATTATTTTTTTTTGTTTTTAAATAGAAAACTTACCCTGCATGATACTATAAACTAATTTCGAGTCAGAGAGGCTTCAGGTATTTTAATTTATTGAATGTGGAATATTGGAAAAATAATTCTGCGCCTCGGGCCCACAAAATTTTTTCAAATCTTGCAGATTTTTTCACTTAATGTGACTTATTGGTAAAAGCTCTAAAATTCTTAAATAAATTATGATTATACCATTGTAATATTATCAGTAGAAAACTTACGTACCATTGTATAAATAATCGGGCAGTTCAAATTCTCCGTCTCTGCACTTTTGAGTAGGTTTAAATTTTGGGTCTGTTACAGGGCTGGATTCCCACATCCCATTATATGTCGTCCTGTAGTAAATTAGGCGAGGATGCTCTAACTAACTCTCTTTAATGAAAAAATAGGTCTTGCTTATTTGTTATTCTTATTAATTACCATTAACATTATGAAAAATTTGAAAACACTGTTTTTCTTTACCTAAACAAAGTGGAACTTGACAGGTTGAGCATTGCCAGTCAGTACGGACAGGCTTGGCTTTCGAACTGCATAATCCACACCGTCTTCTGGAACTTCTGACTGGTTGATGAGCAACTGAACATAGTCGTATCTCATCCGGAACAAAGGGTTTGGACTTCTTAATTTGGATAGCAGGACCAATATTTTTTCTTCTTGAATGAAGTGACACCAAAGTATGTGCAACTAATCCATCTATAATATTCCGTCTAAAGTCTTTCGCCGAAGCTTTATTATCAAGTGGTAACATTTTATAAAGACAGTAGGCATTTACAACAGAGGCGTCCAAGAAATAGAAAAATATTCGGTGCCACCACCCATTACTCTGACGATTAATTTTATAATTTGAAAGTAGCTGATCGAATTTATCAACACCGTTCATATTGCTATTATACTCTCGCAATGCCATTGGACATTGTATTGTAATAACACTGCCATCTTTATTACGCCGGTTTACTTCAGTGCAGTCTTCTGGGTTGTGATAAGTTGACAATAAATGTACAGCTCTTTTGTCCTTTCATTTTAGAGCCAAAATGTTTTTGTTGCTTGTGTACCAGTCAAAATCGCCTCTTCGAAGCTCTTTATCACTTTTGAAAGAAGGAACATGTTTTCTATTTGGGTTTATTGTACCTACAGAATATATGTTTCTTTGTTTCAAACTGTGCATAAGCTCTACGGTTGTGAAATAATTGTCAAAAAAAAGTTTGTGGTTTTTTCCCTCGAAACCCTTTGTAAGATTGGTTACCACTCTGAAAGCTAGGCCCTTTTCTGCGGTTTGAACGCTTGACTTGCCTGTATAGATATCAAACTTTAGACAATATCCTGATTTGTCGCAAAGCATCCACACCTTATAACCTCTTTATAGGTTTTTTGGGCATGTATTGCTTGAGAGTACTTCTACCTTTAAATTTGATCATACTCTCGTCAAGAGCCAGAACCTCGCTTGGTAGTAGAGACTTTGCAAAGGCCTTTCCTAAATGATCTAAAACTGGCCGAACTTTATAAAGTCGGTCAATATCGGGAGAATTACGATTAGCCATAAGTGAGTTGTCGTTAATGTGGAAGTGTCCTAAAAGCCACCCAAATCTTTTCTGACTCATCAGCGAACTTATGTAGCTGTCATGAAGGTCTGGTGAGCTGGACCAATAGTCTTTATAACTTGGCATTCGTTTGATTCCTATTAGCAAATTTATGCCTAAGAATGCGGACATTTCGTTGAATGTGGTTTTGGAAAAGGGTTTACCGGTTTGGATTTGTTCCTGTTGTGCATATAAGTTTGTCTCAAATACCAGTTTTTCAATAAGATTTTTGTCAAAAAATAAACTAAAAAGTGACATAGGGCTCGGATTTGATGAAAGGATTTGATCTGGAATACCAGTTTTCTCATTGAACACTGCAGGACTATCAAAACGTACATGTTTTCCCCAATCTGGAGAAAATTCTTGAGAATCGCATTCAACAGTATTACCTTTTAGCCTTTGTTGTAAAATAGATAAGGGTTCGTTTTCTGAATCACTTTCACTTTCACCGTCGGACATAACAATGCTAATGTCTTGTTCACCATCTGGAATTTGTTCTCCATCAAGTTGGCCTTCAAGGTTAGCATCCTCATCAATGGACTCGTCTCCTGATGGAATTGACTCTGCATCAAAATTTTCAATCTCTCTTCTAGTTCTTGTCGGGTCATCCCAACTAAATGGAATGGAAGATATCCGTTTTCCATGATATATCGGTTTCCGCTCGCAGCTGAAATAGTCTGAATTAAATTTGGCAACTGACGCGGTGGTTCAAAATAAGAACCACCAGTTTTAACGGAAATCCGATAAAACAAAAAAGTGAATCAACAAAATATCTTGTTATACTTACTTATTTCCAAGTACTAAGTCGAATTGACATAAATATAATGAGAAAAAATACGTTATTTTATATAAACAACGTCGACCATGTGAAACACGTGCTAACAGTGCAGAAGTAAACAAAACACTGGCGCCAAAGAGAGCAAAGTGACAAAAAATTATCTCATATTCACTCTTACGCTTTACTATACCAAAGTAACGCCTGGCCGAGCGGTGGTTTAAATATTGAGCGGCTGCTCTACTTGCAAAATGAGTTTGAATAGGTGGTCCATAAATAAGACCACTAACTCGGTTGGGTTGTATTTATCGTGGTATAAATTTTAAACCACTACCTCGGTAAGAGTTAAAAAAGAACGTCCAGTTCTTAAAATTGCTTTGTTACACTTCAACCACTTCAAAGGGCATTGGTTTAACTCTAGCTGATTTGAATACTTTAATCCAATCTTCCGGTACTTACAGCTCGGCTCTTTTGATTAATCAAACCAAAGTCTTTGTCGCACTCCAAATAGGAATGCCCTCTTATTGGAAAAGTAAGTTTTATCGATTGTAGCCTCTTTTCAACGTGGACTATATAGTGAAGAAGTCGGAACACAGTATAGTTCTTATTTTGCCCCCCACACGAGTCGCAAAATATTTCTAAATGTTGAACTTCTTCGTTGAGATAGTTGAATACAAAGTGATGAAGCAAGGAACTGACCGAATCACTTCCCTTATTTCCAACAGTTTCTGGAAATGTATAAAATATTGCTTGAGAAGTCGAAAGTAGTAGCCATGTTTTCATCTGATTTTCTGGCTCACTAATATAATTACCAAACCATGTATAAATAAATAAATAAATAAAATGCCTTTATTTCAACAACAATAAGTTAACAGAAATGTGTTGAAATACGTCAAATGGTTGCGTCAAAACGTCAAAACTGACACAAAGAACATTTACAGTACAATTATTACTTAAAATAAACTTAGATAGATGCAGAATAATGAAAACAAATACATATAAAATTAACACAAGACAGACAGCATAAGCGTGCACTGCTAGACCGAAAGTACCTCTTTCATTTTTATTATTATTTTTTATTTTCTAAATTATTTTCCATCAGAGTCCAGAAACTCCTGCAGTGAATACGGTTCAACATCACATAGGTACTTCTTTAAAGAGTTTTTGAAAGCCTGAATCGAGTTAATCTCCTTTATCCTTGCAGGCAGTTTATTGTATATGCTTATCATTGAGTACATGCAGTTGGTTTCAGTCAATGTTAATCGATGTTTAGGACAATTGTACAAGCGGTATTTATTGCGAGTACCATGTTCATGTGTGATGGCTGATAAAGAAAAACATCTAGGATGCTTCTTGAGGAACATTAGGCACTCGAGCACATATATGGCTGGAACAGTCAAAAACCCGTTCTGTCGAAAAACCCCCCTACATGATTGTTTAAATGCCAGATTTAAAATTATTCTCAACGCTTTCTTTTGGATAACAAAAGGTTGCTCCAAGTTGCTGGCATTACCCCAAAACACAATTCCATATCGAAGCATCGAAATGAAATTGCCATAGTCGGGTATCGATCCCGGTACCTCTCGCACTGGTTTTTCCTGATCATTTCAGCAACAGCTAGAGCTGCCGACACATTAGACGCTGCGGACTGTTCAATCATCCAAGTAACTGGACCGGCGTCAACTCCCTTAAAGATAGTATAGTAAGTTGACAACACTTTGTACACGTAATCGGCTGTGAGATTTGTAGTCGGAAACATCTTAGCATAAGCGGTTATGATCTCAGAATTGATGTGAAGGTTAAGATTTGCAGCCTGGAATTCCGTCGCAAGCTGGTCAATTCGTCTGTCTAGGTACCAGTACCAATATGGCGTAGGCTTTTCGGAATAACTCAAGGGTGTGTACGCTGATTTCCGCTGCAGCTCGAGTACAATCTGACATCTTCGATCTTTCTGAAATGATTAAAGCATGATTAGTATTACACCTAAATATATTTTAATTATACTTACAAATTTCCGTTATTTCCACAATTGGTGTTGGTGATAAACCACTAACCACTTTCATACCTAAAAATTTTAGGCCATATTTCAGCGGTATAAACTCCGCCAAACTGTCTTTAATGGGTGTCGTCATCCGACTAGGCAAAAACACCACGCTGTCAGACAACTCGGCCCGAACCACATCACCAAATTTTGAATTGACCACTTTTAGGTTGTGCAAGGGATACAATTGGTTTAATTCAAGTTGTTGAAACTTTAGTAGAGGTTTTTCAACCAAACTGCCGGATTCGTTAATTTTGGTTAGGTTCATGATTGTTTTGTTTAAGGTAGATAGGTACGTTTGTGCGTAGACTAATGTTTTCAACTCTTGTTGACTGGTTTTATATGCATTTGGGGGAGGGGGTGGTCTACCACATTTCCGCCTCGCTTACCACATTTCCAATGCATGTGATAAAGGAATAAAATATATGAAGTCATTCCTATGCAAATGTTTATATTATTAATTTACTTGACTCGCGAGAAAGCCAAGATTTTACATATGAACTGCATTACCCACGCATGAACTGCATCACCCACGCAAGTGATTATGCATTTGTGATGAGGTTACAGTAAAAATTCTATTTTAGTTTAGACAGAGAAAAAAAAAATGACGGTGTTTGAAATGGATCAGGACGCCTATTCTTGAATGTCAGGGAGGAGAACTTTGCGAGAGAAGTGGGCGGAGTTCTCTTAAAAATAAGAATGTGGTATTCTTGAAAACAAATTGGGCGAGGGACCTACTCCCAAGAGAACTTAAAAGTTCTCCTAATAGTCACGGAGAGAAATGACAAACCTCCTAACAACCTAAGCTAAACCTAAAATTATAAATTGAGAATGGGAAGACAACGAATTTTGTGATTGTGTGTTCCTGTGTATTCATACTTAGTGTGTCCAAAATCCAAAACTAAAATGGACGATTTGAATTTACTGGTGTGGAATGAAATTATCAATGAGGATATTCAAGAAGCTGAAGAAGAATTAGCCATTGGGAGAGACGTTTTGTCTCAAAGAAATGCCTTTGCATTATCCGATCGAAAATTTGTGCAGCTATTTAGAGTGGATAAATCCCTTTGTGAAACCATTATTGACATGGTTACTCCATTTTTAATTCATCCCACAAGGTCTTCAGCTTTATCCATACAGACCAAAGTATGTAAGCAAAAAACAAGTTTATTTTATTTTGTGGTCATGAAAAAATTAAACTCTACTTTGCATTTTAGGTACTTGCTAGCTTAAGATTTTATGCTTCGGGTAGCTACCAAGAAATAACTGGTTCAAATAGTTTTGTAGCTATTAGTCAGGCTTCAATCAGCCGTGCTATCAAAGAGGTCACAAATGCCTTGAATCAACCAGATATTTTAAATTCAGTAATAAGATTTCCACAAAATATTGAGCAGATGGAAACCATTCGAACTAGGTAAATTTGGGTGATATATTACTATTTATTATAACTACACCTATTTTAGTTTATCCTATGTATTTTATATATTTTTAGATTTTATGAAATATACCAATTTCCAGGGATAATTGGATGCATTGACTGTACCCATGTTAGCATTGTGTCTCCACCAGTCAATGACCCAAATGTTCCGGAACATATATATGTAAACAGGAAAAACTATCATTCCTTGAATGTACAACTGGTAAGTTATAGACATGTTCAAGATACTTAAACCATTTATAAATATATACATTGTCTTTTTAGATTTGTGATAATAATTTGAAAATATTAAATGTGGTGTCAAGATTCCCAGGTTCCACTCATGATTCCCACATTTGGAGAGAGAGTGCAGTATCCACTTTAATGGAAGAGTTATACAGGAGGGATCCTGCAAATGTATTTTTTTTTCTTGGCGATTCAGGTGAGGCTTAGTGAAATACCAGAGGAATGGTAGTACTTCCAAAGTACCAAAAAAAAATTGTCTTATATTTATTATACAGGGTGTTAGAAAATAATCGTGTCAAAATACAATGGAATATTGAATATCAAAAAATTGTTACAGGGTATTAAAAATAAAATGTCCTTATCAGCTTTTTTATTACTAGCAGTAAGAGCTAGTAATAAAAAAAGGTAATAATAATAATTCAAAAGCATAATATGACAATACATTTTATTTTTGACACCCTGTGTATTTTAATAAAGATAACTATTAGGACACATATTGATTAAGAAAAATCTAAATTTTCTGTTACCAGTTTCATTTTATCACCATAATTTTCTAACAACCTGTGTACATAAAATATATTTACAATTTAAATAAATTATTTAGGGTATCCTACTCGGCCATGGTTACTGACTCCCCTTTTAAATCCGCAAAATAATGGTGAACAAAGATTTAATGAAAGACTATGTTCAATAAGATCAATTATTGAACGATGTAATGGTGTGTTAAAAAACAGATTTAGATGTTTGTTAAAGTATCGAAGTTTACATTACCACCCAACAACTGCTGCAAAAATTGTAAATGCCTGTTGTGTCCTGCATAATTTGTGTCTGGAAAGAAATATTCCAGACGTACAGGAACCTCATGTTGAAGACCCTGATTATGGCATGTATAACACTCCAAATGTTCTTGAAAACATACCAAACATAATGAATCCTGATTTGACAGCTGCAAGGACCTTACAGCAAAACATTATTGCCAATCATTTTAATCAGTAGCTTGCTAATTGTTTTTATTTACACCATTGTATGTATATAAAATAAAAAGAATACTACAAAATTTATTATGAAATATTTTATTTCAATAATAGATATAATATATTAACACACTGCCTACTTAGTCAAACTTAGAAACTCTCCCTAGGTATGTATAAACGAATTATAAATTCTAACAAAACAAATGAACTAAAAAACAAAGGTTAAAAAATATGTATTTTCTTATAGAGATCACCATAAGTTTTCACAGCAAACTGTCTTAGCACAGCAATCAATCTAAAATATATCTATTTTGCTGCAGCAATTTTATTTAGTGCATTAGAAATGTTACTCAATATTTCAATTTTTTTTTCATAATATTGATCCTTTTTTTGCAGTGCTTCAAGTTTTGATTTGTAATAACTTCCTTTAGTTTCATAATGTTTTTGGATCAATTCTAATTTGCTCTTCCTGTAACTGCTTGTACAAGAAATGCTATTCTGGCTTAAATCCAAGAACTTTTTATTATTTTTTATTGAATCAGTTAATCTTGCTGACTTTGTGTACTTGGTTCTCGTGTGACCTTTGCCATTCTTGTTGGAAGTACTAGGTGTTGCTGCAGATGTACTTCCTTGATCATGCAAGCAAGATTCATCAGACTGTCTATTATCCTTTGGCTTTGACGTAACTTTGTTATTTATTGTTATCACATCTTGACCCTCATTACCTTCTTGTATTGTGATAATTTCTAGAATTTCCTAAAATTGCGAAAATATCATAGTTGATTATTTCAATTGGACACTATAGCGTTGTTACACTTGTGATAAATTATTTAAAATACTTAAAAATTGTAATCAAACAACACACTTACATTGCTCAGAGTCTGTTCTGTGAGAATAGGGTTTTCAATAATACTGTCATCAAAAATAATTTTGGGTTCTGGCACATCTTGATCTCCTTGTATAGCGACTGGAGTTATTATTTCAAATATTTTCTCATAGGTACTTTTATCTGTATCCTCCATGAGAGGTGGGGGTAGTGGAGGACCTCCCCCTGTTCCTTGGCTGTATTTCTTTTCTTTGCTTATTTTAGTTTTAACATTCTTTTTTATGTCAGTCCATGTCTATTAAAAAATAGGTTAAAAATTAAAACTGACCAACAAATGCTAAAGTGTGGTTTTTAGTTTTCAAGTTATGTAGCCAGGTCCAGTTGTTCAAATACAGCTTAGGCCGGGATTACCCAACTTCATAATCATATATTTAATTTTTGTATTTTACCTGTTTTCTATGGGTTGTTAAGGACAAAAATTAAGTTTATAATTATGACTATGAAGTTAGGTAAACCGGGCCTAAAACTTTAAGTTACACTGAACTCTTTGCTACACCTCATAAGAAGAGCATTCTTGTCACCATTGGATTTTGTTTTATATGAACATAACATGACAGCAATGCTTATCTTATGTGGCCGGTTTAAGCTTTGCTCCAACAATTGGGCTTTAATATAGCAAAAAGTAACTAGAGATTTATTGAGCAAAAATACCTACCTTTCTCCATTGCCGCCAGTCTTTAATAGCCCCCCCTGGAATTGCATTTAAAATGCAAGTTACTTCTTGCCATAATACAATGCTGATTGCATTTGTGTATGTGGCTGTTAGCTTTCCCTTGTACATATCCGGGCGAGCATATATAAAATTAACCAAAACTTCTTTTTGCTTAGCACTTAACTGTCTCAATTTAGCATCCATTTCTGAATCCGGAATGTTTGGTAGGTACTTACTAATTTACAGCATCACCAAACAAACTTACTAATTCACAGTTTTCTCTCACAGTTTTGAGCATTCAAAATTCAAACCGTGATTCAAACTTTCAAACTTCAAACACAGAAGAAAACGAAAGCAAAACCAAAACTAGGGTTATATGTCATATGTTTGTCATGGGTTCTGTCTTCTGTCGGAATTTGGTGCCATTCTATTGGTTGAACGAGTCGGCAACATTGCTTCTTGATTTTGTTCCCTCCCTGATACTCCCCATCTTCGGCAATGATTCAAGAATATGTTGATTATATGTAGGGGAGACGAAGTGAGGAAATGCTCCCTGGGAAGTCCCAGGGACCACTCCCTTCTCTTGCTTTCAAGAATAGGCGTCCAGGTGTCGAGTAAAACCGTTTTGGATGCAGAAAATTGCTGTTGTTTTAAAGAATTGTTATTGCCAATACCACCCCTTCTGTTTGAAGAGCTGTTACTCGCGCCACACGAAAACGAGGAGGAGGAGGCGAAGGGGCAGGTGGACTTTCTCAATTCCCTACGATGTTTTGAAATAATGGATTTTTATTTTTGTGAGCATTGTAATCATGTAGTTAGATTACATGAAATAGGTGTGCTTTGTGGTGGCTGTAATAAACCTGCTAATTATGTACTTTATACAATGTTTTTTTATTTATTTACAACCTTTGTTATATGAGTAAGTAGTATTTTAAGTTGTTCATACAAAGACAAATTTGGACAGGGAATGTCAAAGATGCTTAAACTTAATTGATCAGATTTTTTTAAAGCATTTGAAAATTCATCATATTCAAAATAGCGCTGATTTTGGAAAAAATACAACAACCCATTGGTATAACGGAAAGCTCCATTTATAGCTGGAGGAATTCCGTTAAAGTCTTTCGAAATATACCCATAGTATTCTACAGTGAAGGAACATTCATTGATTATACAGTAATAATTATCGCTAAAAAAATATATGGTTTTCCCGCTATAGGTGTTGATTGCCCCAATCAAATCGTTTTCAAAGGGAATCTGTAGATCTGATAAATCAAGTTTTCTACTTAGCTTAAAATTTTTATCGTTTATAACATAGATTTCCTTATTTACAATTAAAACTAATTCATCATTAGGTCTTTGATAGGCAGCCGTAATTTTTTCTATTTTAGGTAAAAAAGGAAATATAGAGTAGATAGAAATACTCTTTTTAGACATTTTCTTCAACTGTAAATCCATAATCCATATTTGATCTGATTGTAGGATATATAAGTTGTAATGCATTATTAAGAAAAACAAATCACTTGGATTTACATCACATAAGTCAAGTTGCGGCTTAATTTCAGGCTTGTACGGTAAGAGCGGCTGTGTATAGGGTGTGTGCATGGTACTAGTCAGAGCAGGTTTATAGACGGTGCGAGATGGCTCAATAGTAGTAGTAGTAGTAGTAGTAGTAGTAGTAGTTTTAAATCCATATAAACTTTGAATAGCCAAAATATCGTCCGAGTGTAAGCGTGAATTATCGTTGTAGTATGCATACATGATGGCTTTGGGAACAGCTGAATGTCCTAGTCCGAGCGCATGACCAATCTCATGCGTTAAAACATCTATGAAGCTGTGCTCATTTGAAGGTGCTTTATCTGTACCTAGATAGAGAGATTTTTCAGAAGAATCTAAGTGAATCTCGAGACAAGTACTTCCATTGCGTCCATTTGGTCCAAACGCATGGCCTAATACACCACCTACCCCATCAAAATTATAAGGGCAGTTTTTCTTTAAGCATCTAACCTGGTTAGAATGGTTATAGCTAACAAATGAAATTATCAAATCCGGGTCTCTAATGTCTCTTATAAATTCTAAATTAGTAACATTGCTCCACACACTAAAAGCTTGCGAGGCTAGTTGCACTAGTTTTGCATGTGGTAACGGAGTGGTAGGGTGAGCAATATGCCAAACTAATTTCTGTTTACCCCATTTTCCCTGAAGTGAAAATGCATTGTCACTCACACCACATCTAGCTTTTTTCATAAATTCTAATGTTTGATCATCAAGAATTCCATTTACATTTAAGCTGTAGTACTCTTGAAATGCCATTAAGGCATCCGTTAGATCTGTTTGAGCGTTTTCATTTGCACTTGAAATATTAAGATAACCATATTTAGTTAAATAATCTGTAACACTAAAATTAGCATCACAACAACAACTGCTAACTAAAACCAACAACACAATTAAGCACTTCATTACTGCAAGGAAGTTGGGAGTAATATGATTAAGAAAGTGATATACAATTAATTTAAAACTGGTTTATTTGTCATAGGTTAGGGTTCCAGTGAAATACTTCAATCACGTTTTCATGGTTTTTTATTGTTTTGCAAATCTTGTATAAGCTGTTTTTTGTTATTAGCTAAACACTCCCTTATACAATATGTTTCTACATGAGAATTAATATTACAAAACACGCGTACAAGAGCTTCAATTTTATCTACAGAAACATGATGAACAGTTATATAGTCGTGAAATACATTTACAAAATTATAATAATATTTGGCAAAATCCAATATTTTAACTCACTAATTTTAGTGTCTATAAAAAACCAATCAATAATGCACAAATCGCATACATTACTTTCCGTTAAGTACAATGTGGCGTCCTGATTGGTTAACGCAAGAACTTTAGTGTTATCATTCATTAGGTGTGTCGTAATTAAGCCGTTGCAGGATGAAACTTGCATGCTGACGTCATTTTTATTCTTAAAGTAATTGTTTTGAAACCACTGAAGATTGATAATGAGGTGTTTCCACTCACTTTCGGTAAAACAAAATGTACCCTTTGCCACTGGAATCCTTATAGTTGGTTGAAAATCCATTGACATATTAAGACCAATACAAATGTCAAATCCGCTACTGGGGCATGCAAAAGTGGTGTTCAGCAGATAACACTGTTGTTCTGGTTGACTGCCCCCATTAAATGCAATGTTTTTATGCGTAGCTTTCTCATACATATTTAAAAGCTCAGTAACATCCTGATCTAATGCTTCACTACACATGTTGCTTTAATGAAAATTGAAGCACTACTAATTTTAGAGTGATAAGCTGTGTGTGTGTTATTTTATTAGTTTAACGCATGTGCATTATGATTTATTACTAATATACAACTATTGTCATAGGAGGCAGTCATTTTTTTCAATTTTGTTGGATTCTCAAAGATGCTTAAACTTAATTGATCAGATTTTTTAAGCATTTGAAAATTATAATTTATTACTAATATCTATCCAACTATTGTGAGATTTGTCGAAACCAAGCCACTTTACAAACACCTTTTGACCCTTCTTTCGCAATATTTTTTCAACCAAGAACACCTCCTGTTGTTGGGTTTTTTGTAATTCTTGACGGTAAAAAGCCCCTTTTATGGGTCTACCCTGCTGATCTTCCAATAAATAGCTTACAGGATTTGTAAGTTTAATCTGACTAATTTTAAAGAGTTCAGTAGTCCAATTAGGTAAAAATCCTTTCTCAAAAACATGTTTTGCTTTGCTAATACGTACTAAGTCGCCCACCTTAAATTTGTTTGTTAAATCAACCATTTTAATATTATTATATGCTGTAGACAACAATTTTTTTTCATTTTTCTTATTAACATCAACGGGCTTCATTTTTGTAGTTGAGTGTATGGTTTCATTGTAGTTTTTAACAATGTCTGCTAATATACCAATCCATTTCTGACTTCCGTTTAAACTAAAAAATGTATAAAGAGTTTCCTTAAGCGTTCTGATACAGCGTTCCGCTATAGCGGCCTTGGTGTGACTGAAGGTACTATAATGATTAATATTCCATTTTTGCATGAGATTTTGAAACCTGTGGTTATAGAATTCTTTTCCATGATCCGTATGAAGATTTTTCGGTCCAGTCTTAGCACGTTGTAGTATCTTAGCAAATGCGGCAGTTACTTCTTCACCCGATTTTGTCTTCAAAGGTTCAGTCCAAACGTACTTTGAGAAACAATCAATGACAACAAGGAAATATTTGAATTGTTTATTTTCTCTAACATGCATATCCATTTGAGCAAGGTCAGCTTGCCACAGATCATTCAAACCCTTAATAATAGTACGTCGTCTAGGAAACTTTTTTCGAATGGGTTTATGTAACTCGTTAATAAGCTGAATTTTTTCTTTAGACATCACCGGGGGATATCTGGGAGAACTACACAGGTTTCATTTCTATAGCACCAGAGCTTGTACTGTTTTTGAAGATCTTTTAAGATAGTTTCCTGTTGCCTAAGTAGATCATGCGCCTTATCAACATCATTTTTTATACCTCTTAATATTATATTCTTATCTATATAAATTGCAATTAAATTATTTATATATTCCTTACTCATTTCTACTTTTGTATCTTTTATAATTAACAATAAATTATCTATATATTCCTTAGTAGTTGCATCATTTTCGTCTATAGGTGGTTTTAAATTACAAATTCTCAAATTTTCTGCATCAATATCTCCTTCAGGTGTATGGGGTAACACTGATTTGGAGTAACTTGTTGCAGCTTGTTTTCTGGAGTGACGTCCGAACTTATCAAGACTCATTTTCATACTGAGACCTAATAAATAATATTTGCTTCTTTAAGTTCCTCAATTATTGATGCGATTTCATTATCATGGGAAGTATTGCCGGCCCCTTTCGATGCATATAACAGTCGTAATCGGTCAACTAGTTCATTGACATCATTCCACCATACATAGTCAACTGGATTTGTATTATAAATCATTTTCACTTCACCACCTTTTTTCTGAGGTGTGGGAGCAGGTAATAGATAATTACGAACAAGATTCTTATATTTAGCAGATGAACTCCCCTTTATTTTCACAGCAGGTATAAAGTCTGTTCTGTATAAATTAGTCAGATTTACAATTTTTTTATAATTCTCATGGTCGCTGGTTGCAAAATCACTTGGATCTTTGTAAAACAACAAATTGTAAAGCCCCCTAGTTCCTTTAAATCGTGTACCGTTTATTATTATATCACCATTATCTTTAAAACTGAGATCTGACTTTCCTAAAGTCCATTTATCGGCAGCTTTATTAAATGCAGGTCCAAATGTTATATCTATTTTTGGCGATGCCTTGAGGTATTCTGTGATGTACGTTTGTGCAATCTTAGAGTAGCACCAAATTACGAACCGAAGCCACAACTGGTTTCGCAAAAAATCTTTTCAAACTGATGAATAACGCAGTTTTTGGTAAAACAATGGAAAATATTAGAAAACACAGGATTGTCAAATTAGTTAACCGCTGGTATGGCAGGTATGGAGCTAAAAATCTGATTTCCAGTCCAAATTTTGATAGTGTTGTAAAATTTACTGAAAATTTAGTGGCTATTGAGATGAAAAAAACTAAACTTGTTTTTAACAAACCACTTTATGTAGGTATGACCATATTAGATCTTTCCAAAACCATCATGTATGATTTTCATTATAGCTACATGCTTTACAAAGTGCCTCAGAATAATCTTAAATTAATGTATATCGACACTGACAGTTTTATATATGAAATTACATGTGATAACGCCTATGCGGAAATCATCAAAACTGATTTGCAATATTTCGATACTAGCGATTACCCAAAAGACAACATCTATGGGATTCCTCAAGCTAACAAGAAAGTTTTAGGTCTTATGAAAGATGAAACTGCTGGACGAATTATTACTCATTTCGTAGGTTTACGATCTAAAATGTATTCATATAAAATTGACAATACAAAATGTGTTAAAAAATTAAAAGGTATTAAATATCAAATTGTAAAAAATAAAATCACTTTTGATGACTATGTAAAATGTTTAAAATTTGGTGAAAATTAAATTGTTAAACAAAGAACTATCCAATCAATTAAGCATAATATATTTAGTTGTAATGAAATTAAGTTAGCATTAAATTCATGTGACGATAAAAGGTTTTTATTGAATGACTGTTACAATACCCTTCCATGGGGACACTATAAAATAAAAAATAATGTTCAATAGTTATAAGAGCGTTTTTCTGTAAGGAAAAAAACAATGTTGCTGCTGTAAGAGAAAGAGAGTTTTTGTGTGGAAAAATAAAGAACCAAAAAAGTATAAAAACACACATTCGTTTTATTTTCTACCTCGCATATGTTGTACAGAAACTGCAGCCGCCAATAACAATAGAGATAAGGTAATTGTTATGGTGCACCAAAATATATCAATCCACAAACACGCTTCACCACCACCACAATCACTTGTCGCAACTAGTTGTGTCAGGTTTCGCCAGCCGCTATCGCCGTGTGTTCGATTTGGGTACCAAAGCCTCAGCTTATAGTTGGTGGCGTTAAGTGGCACTGTTGCTGACACAATTAAGTCATTTTTGCTCATCTTCACCCATCTATCAGGCCAGCTGTCATTCATCTTATCGAAACACACGTATACATCAGGATTCTTTTCAGGTTGATACACGTATAGGACATTGTTGATTATTGCAGTGAGAATTAAAAAAGTTGGATGTAACAAAGCCATGTTACTAGAACGAATGGGAAATGTAATTAACATTGCACTCTATTTATATGTTTACAACTGATTAAAACATTTCAATTTATATGTTTACAACTGATTAAAACATTTCAAAGATAAGTACATAGCGTGTGAAGCAACAGAACTTAGCAACCAAAAATCGACGATTTAAAAGCAAAAAAGTGTTTGTATTATACAGTGTGTACCAGCCAAATGGAATAAATTCGTTAATAAATAAACGGTGGCGTTTTGGGAAAAACGCTCGGACACGTCGATTTGTATCTTTAGTTGCGCTTTTTTTTCAAAAAAAACGTTTTATACAGGGTGTGTCATGCCACAGTGGCCAATATCAACTTTCTTATTTTAAATGCAACACCCTGTATATTATTTAATTTTTGGATTCCTCAGAAAATTCTAGACATATTTCATGTACAATGTCCTATACCTATCTTCAACTGTTTCGGAAATATTAAGTGTTTTCGGATTTATTGCAACAATTAACATGGAAAATAGAAAATTATTTGATTATAGAAATTCGCTGCAATACACTGAAAAACTAAAAAGTAATACCGTTTATTTCTTAATATTGTAAAAACAAACAAAAACATAAATGTCAATGTAGGAGATGTTCAAAATGCTCGCCGCGAACGTCTTGGCAACATCCTAATCTTGTGTAGAAATTTCTTCTAACGTTACTCAACATCTCAGGTGTGACCGATCTAATCGCATGCGTTATTCGTCTTCTTAAGTCAGCTAAGTCGAGGGGTTTAATTTGGTATACAATACTTTTGACATATCCCCATAAGAAGAAGTCTAATGACGTCAGATCAGGGGATCGTGCTGGCCATTCCATCGATCCTCGCCTCCCTATCCACCGATTTGGAAATATTTGGTTAAGGTACTGCCGGACATTTATTTGATAATGGGGCGGTGCTCCATCTTGCTGAAACCATATCATATTCGCAGGAACTTGTGGGTTTGCTGGATCAGAATATAAGTTTGTCAAAGTCGGCACGACATCATTTTGGAGCAGTGCTAAATAATTATCTCCATTTAAATTGCCATCAATGAAAAAGGGACCTATGATATGATCTCCAACAATTCCTGCCCAAACATTAACCTTTTCGGGATATTGTGTATGTTCTACCCTCATCCAGTGAGGATTTTGTGCAGACCAATAGCGGCAATTTTGACGATTAGCATGACCGTGAAGTGTAAACGTGCACTCATCAGAAAAAAGAACATGTTCTAACTGCATCACATTGTTATCAAGCATTGCCATCATTTGTTCACAAAAATAGAGTCGCCTATCAAAATCGTCTTCCAGGAGCTCCTGAGTTGGTATCAGTTTATAGGGATGCATTTTATTTTCTTTTAATGTTCGAAAAATTGATGAATGGCCAACATTGAACAGTGGGGCAGCTTTTCGACTAGAATTATGTGGGTTTTCTTCAAACTCAAGCATAATATCCAATTTGGTTTCATCATTTATTGTATTGGCAGCTGCTTTTTTTATCGTTCTTACATGACCAAGCTCGCGAAACTGCTTTTCTATTTTACTAATTGTCCCTTGGGATATAGGCGGCAAATCTGGAAATTTTTCATGAAATAACCGAGCAACTTCACTTTGTGTCCGTATGTTGTCTCCATAACCAATCATCTGTAGAATTGTTATTTTGTGCATTTCTGTTAAATAAACCATTTTTCTGATATTATGGAGTTAACGAAATTAAAGCGACTATAACACTGACACTAATCACTACTGTCATGCAGACAGACAACACTCTGCTAAGGCCGTGCGTTTTCAACGCAAGTAAACAAGACTTTTTATAGTTCTTTTATTTCATATCAGTAAGAAGGAACGCTAAAATGGTTTTTGCTTACTTTCTCATTATCAAAACCTAAATGGGAAATAAGTATTGAGTGTGTTGCAGCGAATTTCTGTAATCAAATAATTTTCTGTTTTCCATGTTAATTTTTGCAATAAATCCGAAAACATTTAATATTTCCGAAACAGTTGAAGATAGGTATAGGACATTGTACATGAAATATGTCTAGAATTTTCTGAGGAATCCAAAAATTGAATAATATACAGGGTGTTGCATTTAAAATAAAAAAGTTGATATTGGCCACTGTGGCATGACACACCCTGTATAAAAAGTTTTTTTTGAAAAAAAAGCGCAACTAAAGATACAAATCGACGTGTCCGAGCGTTTTTCCCAAAAAGCCACCGTTTATTTATTAACGAATTTATTCCATTTGGCTGGTACACACTGTATAATAAGTAATGTTTATTAAGTATAGGATTCATATATATTATTGTATAAAAAAATAGTGTTAGCTAGAGCACATACAGCGGGCGATTTTTTGTGAGACCCACACCTAACTTGTTGGGACTTGATATTTATCGGTACACATATTTCCCTAACAGGTGTGGGGAAGCAATAAGGTTTTAAAAATTCCAACTTTTCTAAACCTTTAACACATATAACATCGGCCTCCCTCGTAACTCTTTTGATAATCGCCGGCAGATGGTGCAGTGGGGTGAATCCTTCATCCCACTGGATATAATGATGGTTGTTCATCAGCCAATCCGCCTGCTTTTGGTATTGGACGGGAAGCATCTCGATCTTAAATGGCGGTTTGAAAATGAAATGGTTCTGCACCTCACCATCAAATGTGGCCAACTCTTTTACTATAAACTTGTTGGGTTCGTCTTTGAACCCCTGGAAATCGAGAACTATTGGCTTCATAGTGGTGGTGGTGGTGGTGGTGGTGGTGGTTGAAAAAATGCTTTTTAAATCGTCGATTTTTGGCTGCTAACTTCTGCTGCTTCACTGCCTTACTACCGATTTTGCTTATGCTTTTATACACAGTTGTGACCAAAGGAAGGACATTACCAAAACATATTTTTGTTACTTTCGAATATATTTTTGTGGTGAAATTTATGAAAAATAAACGAAAAACAACAATTATGCATTGATAGTAGGACTGATAGGACATTACAAACAAAACCCCATATTTGTTGTTTTAAATATATTTTTGTGGGTAGATACATGAAAAATAAGCGTACATCAACAACAATTATGTGTCAATAGTGGGAAAAGTGCAGCACCAAATATGGGCTGATAGGACATTAACAAAAAGCATAATTTGTTGTTTTTGAATATATTTGCAACCAAATACCTAATTACTACGTAGTGACCCTGATCAGACCATGTATGAAATTGGGAATCACTTTTTTGATTATTTTTCAATATAATGTCCGACTGTTGACCTAAAAAAGTTGAGCTCTCTCCGAAAAAGAAATGAAAGTGTTTTGCTGTTGATATTCAAGGTTTAATTACCATGGACTTCACCACGTGACGTCACCAGACTAGGGGGTGGGGGGGTGGGGGGGTGACACGCAGGCACCGGGACGCGCCCACCAAAATGGTGACAGGTGGGGTGACGTATGACAAGTGACAGGGGGCCCCACCCACCAAAATGACAAGTGACAGGTGGGGTGACGTATGACAAGTGACAGGGGGCCCCACGTCACGAGGGGGCCCCCACGGGGCGCGGGGCTACGGGGGCAACACGCTACGCCTCGCGCCTTCACCATTTCATCAAAATGGTCCAGAATCCCCCTTGCTATACTACTCCAAGACCTTTCTTTTAAAATGTAAATGTGCCAATGAAACTTCTAAAAGCTGTCCTGTTTCTTCAGAGTAAACCTTTGTTGCTCTCAAAATGCAGGCGGCCTCAAAATTTAATTCACTTATGTATGTAAGAGGCAATAAGTTTACTGAATGAGAAAGCATATTGTACTTACCACTGAGTATTGTGTTGGAGTAAAATCATTCCAGTTCAAAGCTTTCAACCACTGTTGGGTTCGAGCAGGGTCTTTTGGAAAGGAAAGGACACTTTTGGGCCTTTCTCCAAATTGCTTTTACAATTTGGCAAACAACAAGTGTGACGGCATATTGTTGAGGCAATAGAATTTAAGTTAAAAAAGCAACAACAAATTATAGAACAATGAAGGAACAATAACAATAGTGATAACACAATAAAATGAACACAAACTACACTTTCACTAGAACAACAAACATATAAACAACAATATATAATAGCAAACAAAAATTACTTTGGCAAGTAATCCCAAGTCTGGACTTTAAACTTTAAAAATTAATTTAATCATCCAAAAACTCAATTTCCACAATACAAACAAATGCAAACTGTCAATCCCATATTTCGGCCATATTGGAATTTTTGGCATGCACCTTCTTGGCTTTCTTGTACAGAGGGCGGTGCTGCAGGGCATGTTAATAACACTAGTTTTGAGTGTTTTGACAACTGCAAATATGCCGTCGCGGTTACGTTATTCAAACCAAGATTACTTAAATCTGTTTATTATTTACGGAGAATGTGATAAAGTTGTGAGTAGAACATGTGAGGTATTTGCCGCTCGTTATCCAGAAAAACCAAAGCCATCACGAAAAGCTGTCAAGCAAATAATTGAAAATTTTAAGAATACGGGATCTGTGAAGATAAAAGCTATTAAAACAAAACCAATCCTTAATAATACCAATGTAGAAATTGCAATTTTGGGCTATTTTGTTGCAAATCCAACTTTGTCAATAAGACAAGTTTCCGTAGAATCAGGCATATCCAAAAGCTCAATTCAGAGGTTCCTGAAGAAACATAAATTTCACCCTTTTTCATTTAAATTAGTGCAACACTTAAAAGAGGTTGACTTTCCGAAGAGAGTTGTTTTTAGTGAGTTTTTGCTGACTAGTCACTATGGAGATGAATTGTTTTTGAATAATATTATTTGGAGCGACGAGGCCAAATTCACTAAAAATGGAATGTTCAATAGACATAATTCACACTACTGGTGTGACATAAATCCACACGTAATTAGAGAGAGAAATTTTCAAGAAATCTGGAGTTTTAATGTTTATTGTGCTGTGAGGAATGACCAAATTGTTATGATACGTTTTTATGAAGAAAATTCGACGATGTTAAACGACAAATTGTGAAGTTCTGAAACTTAATTTAATGCTATGTTTTTATTGTAGGTGATCGATATCTAGCTATAATTCAAGATTTAGAAAGGGAATACTTGGATAATTTACCTCTAGCCGACAGAAGACGGGTAATTTATCAGCATGATGGCGCACCTCCTCATAATGGTCATATTGTCAATAATTTTCTACAAGCTACGTTTGACGACCGGTGGATTGCTAACAACGGACCGTTTCAATGGCCACCCCGCTCGCCAGACATGTCAGTTTTAGATTATTTTGTATGAGGGGCAATTAAAGATGAAGTTTACAATCTTCCTTTAACAACAAAGGAAAATTGTATTGAAAGAGTGAGAAACGCGTTTCGTGGTTTAAGCCCAAACGCAAATAAGAGCAGCAACCCATGAGCAGCTGATCCTAAGGTGCGCAAAGTGTCACGAAGCTGAAGGTCGAAATTTCGAACATTTGTTAAATTAATTATTAATATAAGTACAAAAATATGTTGAGCAATGCAACTATAACTTTTTTGGAAAAACATCAAATATTTCGAAAACGGCTAGAGATAGGAATAGGGCATTGTACACAAAAGTTGGTTAGAAATTGCAATTTCTACATTTGTATTATTAAGGATTGGTTTTGTTTTAATAGCTTTTATCTTCACAGATCCCGTATTCTTAAAATTTTCAATTATTTGCTTGACAGCTTTTCGTGATGGCTTTGGTTTTTCTGGATAACGAGCGGCAAATACCTCACATGTTCTACTCACAACTTTATCACATTCTCCGTAAATAATAAACAGATTTAAGTAATCTTGGTTTGAATAACGTAACCACGACGGCATATTTGCAGTTGTCAAAACACTCAAAACTAGTGTTATTAACATGCCCTGCAGGTCTCCAATATTACCGTGTGTCAAAAGCATGGCCAACTAGAGTACCAGCTAATTCCAACCATGCAGCCGAGCATGCAGCCTAATAAAAAAATGTTTATTCTCAAATAAAACGAAATGGGTTGGATTTAGGTATAGGCAAGTAAATTGAAACTTATAGTAATTTTTAATGCTCAAAATGATTCCGTCATAAAAAATGGGGGTTTCCATTTAAAAAACTTGAGATTTTTCATTTTTTTTAGTGGCAAGTTTATGATTTTTTTTTGACGACCCTGTATACAAATGAGTCGTTACGCACCCTCAGTTTAATAAAACGATCCTTTATTTACAATATCCCAAAGTTTCATTGCAAAATGAAATACGGTTTTAACATAGTACAAAAATATGTTGAGCGTTGCAACTGTCACTTTTTTGGAAAAACATCAAATATTTCGAAAACGGCTAGAGATAGGCATAGGGCATTCTATACAAAAGTTGGTCAGAATTTTGTGAGGAATCCCAATATGTAATAATATATAGGGTGTTCTATTTAAAATAAGAAAGTTGTGATCGACTTCCGGTATAAGCGGAAGTGCAACCATCTTGAAAATATTTTAGTTGGATTGGGCATGCCCACATCAGTATCCTACCAAATTTTCAAAACTCTCCTATTTATACTTTTTCCAATATCAATCGAGGTCTTTCGTCGTGGGACACCCTGTATTATAGCAGATAATTTACCATTTTTATCGAGGAAATGTCATAGTTATTACTCCAATAAAGACATTACTGTTTTAACATGTACTCCACATTATCATCAGAGTAATGGTCAGGAAAGTCATTTGAAGAATGTACTGACTATAGAGAATCAATTATGGAATACAATAACTGAATCTTAATATCTTTGGGTGCTTCACCAGCACAAATATTACAAAGTAGAAATTTGAAAACAGAACTTCCTATAATGGGTTCAAACTTAGAACCAAGAATAGTCAGGGACATTTTTAACAAGTTATGTGTCAAAAAACAGAATATGACATTACAATACAACAAGACAGCTCGTAAAAAAACCACCATCTTTGAAAAAGGGGATAAAGTAGTGATTAAAAGTGCAAAAGACCGAATTTGGCATAAAGGTATCGTTATTGAAAAGTGTAAAGAGCCTAGGTCATATTGGATAAAAAAAGAGAGTAATAGAAAAATTGTTAGGCGAAACTCCTTTCAAATGAAACATTCACAAACAAGTAATAAGGAATTTTCATTGGACCCTCGATTGTATCCAATTGACGAAACTCAGTTCTCCCATACTCCTACGACTAGTGACTTTAATAACTTATCATTAAATAACGAACTAAATGGTAGCACATTAAATAACGACACTGAAACAGTATATAATTCAGATGGAAATGAATTGATGTCAACTCATAACAGAGTATCGCGTTCAAGGATACCAGTTCCAGATGGATCAAATTCATTTACTTTCATTAGTGCAACACGTTCTGGTAGGGTAGTTAGACAACCCCATAGACTTAATCTTTAAGGGGAAGGTGTTCGATGTTCAGAGTGTAATCCTGAACATACTATGACAGATGTCAATAAGGTTAGGTTAGTTTTATATTATTATTAGAGATAAGACAAGTTTATGTTCACGCTCACCATATAATGTTATATTGATGATTAAATTAATATACATTAAAAATATGTACTTTCATTTGAATTCAACATAAAACAGTAACATAGACTATCTAAACTATCTTGTTTTATCAGAATGAGGTCAAATCTCGGGTAAAATGAGATAGACACTCTAAACACACCAAAATTCTTCTTATGTGTATGCATATGTAGGTACCTACTTATAATTGAAGGGTGCACGGGAAAAACAAGCTAAGTCAAATTTTGAAGTTTTTGAGTACAGCAGTTTTATCTCTAAAATCGTTGTTAACTGGTCACCTATAGGCATTAGAAACATAAATATTTTTTTATATATAAAGCAGCATGCTTTTTTATTTAATATAATAATTACAAGGTTTTAGTTGAAGAAGATACAAAAATAGGTCTTGACTTAGCCTGTTTTTCACCAGATTTTTATTATAAATATTAAATTCATCAAGCTTAAGTAGCAAACAAGGTAATTCATAAATTAAAATGTATGTCAAAAAAAAATTAGTTGAAAACTTGTTTGTTTTTTATTGATAAAAAATTATTAAACTAATTAGTTACTAGAAAGATTGAAAGGTAAGTAGGTCATTCCCGTGTACGCCTATCCTAAAATATGTTCTATTAGACGACGTAGCTCGATTTTCTTCTGACTAAGTTTGGACCCTGTATAGCATCGCTATTGTCTATCAGGTGAAGCTGTTTTCTCAATTTGGCCAAAAATTGACTTAGCTTGTTTTTCCCGTGCACCCTTCAATTGTTTTTAATTTAAGTTTAGTTTTTAGTTATACTATCTTTGCCTAAAGGAGAGTTTACACATGCATAGATTTACTTGCGCCAATAAAAACTTGTGCCCAAGTAAATTAAATTTGCACGTATAAACATCGACTTACATGCAAGTTGTATGTATGCAAAGATACAACTTGCATCAAATCTTTGTTTACACGTGAAAATTTTAGTTTACTTGTTTTTATTGGCGCAAATAAATCTATGCATGTGTAAACTCTTGTTTAATCTAATGAAATTACTTTCTGGTATTTTGTTTGCATCTTAGCCATTGTGATGTCTGTCTCAGATGTGGAAAAAACATCAGAAAGTAATCTTTCTAGATCACAGTTTCAAAGTATGGAAAACACTTCAAAATCATTATACTTACTTACTTAATTCCTACGCACTTAGCCTAAATTCTTAAAAAAATTGTATCTGTACTGTAACTACTCGTATATTATTAGGTAGCCATTTATAAACTATCACTTCCCTCACAACTTGACCACAGCTTATTTGAATTGTAAGGGATGAACCAAATAGATGCCAATGATTTGGTATGACACAGACAACAATTGAACACAGAGGGCATTGTGATTGTAGTAACTGACCAAGAGCATTGGTTCAAGAGTTTGATGGTGTCAATATAGTGCCCAATTTGTTCTTCAATTGATGCCTGTCTCAAATGTTACTGGTAATATCTGTAGAGAAACATCAATTTCAATAATAGTGTAACAACTTATTGAAATCTACTTTATCCGCGGAAAGGTGTGCGTACTTTATGTTGTCAAAAGTGAGCGAAAATGTCAGCTGTTGTAGTAGTACAAAAAAAATTAAAGTAGTTACATTCAAGTTTTAGTTTAAAATAACGAATGTCCTGTGTGTGTGTATGATAAATGTACGTTTTTCAAAAAAAAAACTTAAATTGTTGTTGCTTCGCTACGCAAGAACATTTTATTATTTTTTTCTTTTTTGAAAAAGAAAGGTCCCTACCTTGAATGGTTAATGTTTGGTGTGACATTGTGGGCGATAATATTGGTCTTTTTTATTGATGGAAATATTAACGCGACAAAATACGCTACTTCTTAAGAGAGAACGAAGAAAATAAAGAAATAAATTTAAATCGATGAATGACCATGTGTTGGTATTAACATGCCGGCTGTCCAGCTCATTATTTTTTTCTTACGGTGGATTGGCGTGATGGTACTGTTAACTGGCCAGTATGCCAGATTTGACCACCAGATTTCTTTCTTTAGGGACGCTTATAACAAATTGTTTATGCAGAAGTGGCAAGAACAGCAGAAAACTCGAAAGAAATGATAATTAAGAGAATAACAATAACGTAACATTTATTTGATTTCGTTCTCAAATAAATCTCCTGCTTTAGCCAAGCAGTAGCCTAACCTGTCATAAAATTCCTGACGCACGTTAATGAAAGTTTGATTAGAAATAGAACCTAGTATTTCAACTATTTTCAGTCGCAATTGGCCTAAATCTTCAGCCCTCATGTGACGATGACCGTAAAATTTTTGGGTTACATGCCCCCAAAGAAAGAAGTCATTTGGGGCGATCGAGGAGGCCAATTGACAGTACCATTTCTGCAAATCAGACGATTTGGAAATGTTTGGTGCAAAAATGCTTGTACGTCTCTGGCATTATGCGCTGGACAACCGTCTTGGTGGAACCAGATTTTTTTTTTTTGCATTAATGTTCAGATTATGTACAGCTGGTAGCACGTTCTCTCTTAAAAGGTTTAAATACTTATTGTCATTTAAGTTTCCATCAATAAAAAAAGGTCCTATAATATGATTGTTTAAAATGCCAGCCCAAACATTGACCTTTTGCGGATATTCAGTCCGAATAGGTACGCTTATATGCCTATTTTCCCTTGAATAAGCCACAGTAACGGACGGATTGTGACGACCATGCAAGGAAAAAGAGGACTCATCGGTAAATAAAATATTAGCTATGAAAGTGTTGTCTTGGTTAGACCTTTCAATCATGTCTTCGCAAAACAACATTCGTTTTTCGCAGTCTTCCGGAAATATTTCTTGTGTTGTGCGTAACTTATAGCACCGGTACTTGTTCCGTTTTAAAATATTTCGCACAGTAGTTGGTGCAATGACAAGCTCCACAGCAATAGGAGTACTATTACATGGGAAGTTGACTTCTGCCAAACTGCAAACTGCCGTTTCGCGCTGCTCTTGATTTTCATTTCGAGGATGACGGATACCTTCGGGAGGCTGCGGAAAATCGTGATCTCTACATTTGGTACAGTTTTGCGTACACCCAGTATTTTCAAATCTATGGACCATATCTTTAATTGTCGTACTCGCTGGCACAGGTCGATTTTCAAACATAAATATGAATCTTCCGATAATTTCCTCCACTGCACAACCAGAATAGTACCATTTAATAATTTGTACTCGTTCTTCGACGGAAAACATCTTGAAAACAAAAAATGTTGCCAAAAATGTAATTTTAAAAGCATTTTAAGCCTTACCTTTATCTGGGGCGCAAACCGTTAATTAGGTAATTTATTTCACTAATCTAACTAATAAATATTCAGTAATGTAATATGTATAATAATAGTGTAATAGGTAGTAGGTGGTAGTATAAGGACGTAATAAAACAGAACAAGAAAACTTCAATTTGCAAATACAAAATGTTTATTTGAAAAACAAAGGATAAACGACATGTCATTTGAAAATAATCCCGCGTTGATTTTTGAGTTGGGCCGAATACTTTTGACAGGCTGCGTTCAGAATTTTTGATTATCCGTAATTGTTTTATAATGACTATGATTTCGAGTTTGCGTACTAAAGAACTAATAGAATACTATTAAGATAAGTGGTCTAAATGATAATGTATTAATAATTCAATTAATTGTACCAAACTAGCCTAGTCTAGATTTTTGAAATTTTGAGAGAATCCTGCTACAAAATAAAATTTTAAATTTTGTGGCTTTTTTAATAAAACCCACACTTTTACAAACAATTTTAATACATTTATTTACATACATACTATTTAAAAGAACAGATTTTTACTTAAAGACAGTTCAATAATGTTAAATTAAATATTTAGTAGCATTCCATAACTTTCTTACATCAGTAACATCAATAGAAGGAAATTAAGAAAAATATTAAGTAACATTTATTTTTATAAAACTGCCCTTTGATTCTCCTCTTGTATGTTATAAACATGGTGGGTTTTACATTATACTGTAGATTGTCAACACAAGTTCCTTTAGTTATACTAAACAGCATGTTTTTAAACAAAATAGAAGTGTATGTTTCCATTCATTAGAAGGTCAAAAATATTCTCAGTGCAGACAAACATGTTCAATAAAAACACAAAAGCATGTCATTAGTATTACATACATACATACATTATTACTGACCAATTGCTACTTGTGTGGAGCAGCATGTATGGACATGGTTTGCTACAAATATCATGCTCATAAAATAGCAATACATATTTAGATTTTTTAGTATACCTACTATCTGGAGCATAGGTGAAAGGGGGCCTGCTTTTGGCACATCTGAAGTTCGGTTGCTTATGAGCAAGCCATAAAGTACATAGTGTCTACTTAAAGCAGGCATGCCTATTGCTAGGAAATGTGAACAGCTGAAGGGTACAATGATTCTTGGCATATGCTAAGAAGCAGGCCTTTTTATGAGCGTCTGCACCTTCACTTTGGGTACAGTGGCAGATAGATATGTTGATTGAAAACTTTTTGTTATTGTATTTCCTATGATAAAACACACTATTATACTTACAAATAACCATATTACATTATTTTATGAACTGATATAATTATAGACTTGATATAATAATTATTAAGTACATCGTTGGTTGCATTCCTTAGCAATACAGATAGTGGGAGAATGAATTCTGTGTTACAACCCTGTGTGCATGATCTGAAACTACAACTGTAAATTAAAAAGCACAGTCATTAGCCAACTTTACACTTCATTTTACAGCAACCAAGTTGGGGGATGAACTTGCTTGTCACACAAAAAATTGCTCAGCAACCATAAAATTGTTTACAATTTAATTAAAATGGAGCACTGATATAAGTATTATATCTTTTGGCAAATTGATTGAACACAACCTGAACACTGGATCAGATGGCTTGTATATTGTCTAGTGAACTGAAGCTTTTAGATGTTTCCCACCTTATTATATCATTGTCATTCAACTAAGTAACTTTGCTAATAACAACAGAATACTGTACACCCCATTTGTTAGTTGGTTCCTTAAATGTGGCTTTGTTGGTAACTGGACTCTAGACTCAATAAAAGTTGCGATGTTGTATGGCTAAGCTAGCAAATCGGCTTTACTACCTAAAAATAACTTATTAATAACACTACACTAGAGGAGTCCCTTGCTATTCTCTCACTGATGAATTGTCTGGGGGGAGTTTCCTACCTTAAATTGAGAAGGCCACCAACTAGAGGAACTCTTACTATTGTGTAAATAGTGTTATTTGTTCATGTTTTCCTAAAATCTTACAATAATAGGACTAATAGGAGTACATTCTGGTACTTATTAATATGCCTGTCACTGTAAATGATTTCTTGTTTACTTTTAATTTGACAATTGAGGTTAGATTTTAATCGCAGATGACAGATGAAATATAGAGCGCTATAGCAATTCGACTGCTAAATGAAAAATAAATAATTTCATTCAAATTGTTAAACAAATAGACAGAAATCGGACTAAATACAGCTCGCTGACCGAAGACAGATTATCCAAATGAATGGAAATAAATTAGGAACAATCCAACAACAAAATTGGTTTTGTCGACGGTATTAGATACTTAGGCGTTTGGCAACAGCGCGCTCAAATTTAGGCCTACTTGATATTTTTCCTGCACATGCATTTATCTGTTTCTCTGTCCGTTACACGGTTTTCCTATGGTCGGTTTTGGATTTACCATACGTGTATAAGCCATAATCTACATGTTAAAAAAAAAAGAAACAACTCGAAATTCGTGGATACCTAAAGTTAACAAGACCCAAACCATGGACAACGGCTGTTCCCTCTGGCTAACCTTCAACCTTCCACCTGGGTTTTAATTGCATATTGTACACCCGAGCACCCACTGTGACGTCATGCAGCGTATCGTTTTATCCCAAACTCGGCTGAACATCTTCGATCTGTCATTTCTGTTGTGTTGCGATTTGCAATGTCAACTAAAGACGTGTTTTGGCTTGGCGTCAGTGTTTACTGGAGTGTTTACAATGCCTGTCTCATTTTAACTCATTCTGATAGAAAAAGACGCCCTATGCTACTACAACTTAAAACTCAGGTTAGTACTGCCGTCAAAATACGCCTTAAACTTCCAATTTGTCAGTCAGCTTGTCACTATGCATTGCTAGCTTTTTGTCGTGTTGTCAAAAAAATTGCCATGCATTCAGCATGCAGCTTAAAATAATTGTAGTTTATTTTAATTTATATTACAATTATCTGATAATTGACGAAGATTATACACTAAAATCAAGGAAATGTAGAGTTTTTGATATGCATAAGCACAATGGATACAACGGCTGCTTGCCCAGGTAAGATAACACTGATTACAGTGGCAAATTGATACATGTGTAACCAACATGGCTGCATTACTACAAATTTAACAAATCTTACAGAATCTTATCCCGTATATGCTGAATACTTCCCCATTTTTCATCTGGATGAAAAAGCACAACTTCTTTGAAGAAATTGTCCTTTTTGAGGCCCATATTACGCACCAAGAAGTGCAACATATCAATAAAGTTGAAGAGCCAAATCATGTGCAATTTTTGCAACTACATTACAATGGTGGATAAAAAAGTAAGTTTTAAGGTGAGTTAACTGATTTTACTTAAATTAAGGGTGGGTTTATGCAGACATTAAATTAAAGCAAGTTAGAATTATACTAAATGAAAGTAAGGTTTGTAGTTACATTCAATTTTCAGCATGAAATTAACAGCTAAGAAAAAAATATGGTTCTGGTGCAATTTAGATGCCACCTTATTTTTAGTTCTTTTTTGATGAAATCCATGTCAGATTGTTTATTTAACTTACTTTTACCAAAATAAGGGTGGATGAATCACTTTCACACAGGAAAAACTCCTATGGCATTCTCCATACTAAACATAAATGACTTGTTTTTGATCGGTACCAGCACCACCAGCCTGATTGTTGAACATTTTGTTTGGTGCCTAACAACCCTAGCAATGTTGTCAAACAGAACTGTTTTTCTGTTCAAAATTAGTAAAGTCATTCTAAAAATTGATTTTTAATTTCTTAAAATGGAAGTTTCCATATTTTTTCTCTTTATGAGATCTTAATAATTATTGCTACATATATGAATCGGCCACTATGGTTAGCACTAGGTTACCATGCATCTTTTTCAATACATTTACAAAAAATAAACATTGCCCCTTGTACTAATCTGACACTAAGGTTAACATTGTCAACTGTAATTATAGATAGTAAAGTGTCACTTTGCATGTAAAAACTAAAAATACTTATTTAATTTACAAATTTTCAAGTTATTTAACTATTAAACCCTTCATGTACTTGGTGTAACCTGACCACTTTCAAAGGCATTTTTTTACTATTCTTTTCCCAACAAACAGCTCCAACCACCCATTTTTGGGTGGAACTAAGTTAAATAAACAATATGACATCAATTTCATCAACACAAACAACAAAAATATGGTTGCACCTATATCGCACCAGACCCAAAAATATACAGGGTGTTACAAATTCGAGGCGTTAGCATTGCTATCTCAGAAACTATAGTTGCTAGAGCTTTGGTTAAATGGAGGCAAAGTTGCGTAAAAAAATGTTCATTACTTCGGGAGATATCTGATAAAAACCACAAAAGTCAAATTTCTATTTTATTTTTTTACTACTTTATTTTTGATTATTTTGGAAAATCTACAGGGTAATTCAAATTCGACCCTCACCATTGGGATCTCAGAAACCATAAGAGATACGAGAAAGTTTAAATTGGGGCAAAGTTGCGCAATATAAAGCTCAACCAAATGCTGTTTTAAAAATTTTGATTTTCCGAGTACTTCCGAAGATATCCGAAAAAAACTGAAAATTTGATTTTTTGTTTTTATTTATTTCTAACCTTATTTGAAGAGATATCCCAAAACTAAAAGCATCTTTTCATTGCCACTTTTTCCTAGCTATTCGATGATGGATTCAAATTTGCCACACGACGTTTCGTTTTCTGTCAGTCATCATCAACTTTCTTTTTTCTTATGGGCGCCATATTGGATTTTTAGCCCACCAAATAGTACGTTTTATTCTGATTTTAATGATGTATAATAACTTATGATTTGCTTCATAAATAACAAAATAATTCAATAAAAACTATTTTTACTTTAGTTATTGGCTTTGAGTTAATGGACCGTTTTAAAAAATGTCATTATTTGACAGTACTTGTCAAACACGATAATTCGGACGATCATTAGAGCGTCAATCATAGTTAAAAATGTATCTAGAAAAGAAATCCCCGCAGAAAATGTTATTATTATACAAGCATTGCTGAACTATTTAGGTTAATCAGAAAAAGAGATTTGTTAGCATTATCTCTAACTTAAAAGGCTTATTTATGTTTCCAAGAGAAAGATCATCATTTTAGGAACTTAATTTTTTGCCAAGTTTCAATTTTTTATAATGTTAAGTGCAAGTTTATAGTTATTTATACAGTAAGTGACAAACCATTTTTTATTCATTCATATTTATTCGAGTGAATAAACCGGTTTAAGTCACGTGTCTTATACAGTATTTTATTAAATTTCGACTTTTTATATTAAAAAAAAAACTAAAATTACAGTTCTATTAAATTTGCACCGCGCCCCGTAGATGTAACATTGATGTTTGTTTGTTTACATCTGTAAATAGACGAATGTCATTCAGAGTGATTTAATAGTTATTTATACAGCAAGTGACTTAAACCATTTTTTATTCACGAAAAGAACAACTAGGTCCACAAGCGTAGCGAGTGGCCTAAGCTGTTCGAGTGAATAAACCGGTTTAAGTCACGTGTACACCTTTGTGACTAAGTATGTTCAGGCCAATTGCGTGTGACAAGTACTACCAAGTAATCTTCATAGTCTCATTAACTCAAAGCTAACTAAGGTAAAATCTCTAAAAGCTCTAATGATCGTCCGAATTATAGTGTTTGACAAGTACTGTCAAATAGTGACATTTTATAAAACGGCCCATTAACTCAAAGCCAATAACTAAAGTAAAAATAGTTTTTATTGAATTATTTTGTTATTTATGAAGCAAATCATAAATTATTATACATCACTAAAATCAGAATAAAACGTACTATTTGGTGGGCTAAAAATCCAATATGGCGCCCATAAGAAAAAAGAAAGTTGATGATGGCTGCCAAAAAACGAAACGTCGTGTGGCATATTTGAATCCATCATCGAATAGCTGAGAAAAAGTGGCAATGAAAAGGTGCTTTTAGTAGTGGAATATCTCTTCAAATAAGATTAGAAATAAATAAAAACAAAAAATCAAATTTTCAGTTTTTTTCGGATATCTTCGGAAGTACTCGGAAAATCAAAATTTTTAAAACTGCATTTGGTTGAGCTTTACATTGCGCAACTTTGCCCCAATTTAAACTTTCTCGTATCTCTTATAGTTTCCGAGATCCCAATGGTGAGGGTCGAATTTGAATTACCCTGTATAGCACCTTGTGGAGGCACTTTTTTATGCTCTTCAAGAAAACAGCTTTAGTTTTCAGCTCCGACGTTTCGTTTTTTAGATACCATCATCAACTTTGATTTTTCAAATACGGACCTGAACTTTTTATTTCATTTTTTAGGAACTACAGACCTCCCAAAACTAATGATGTGCCACACTTGTCAAAAAATTATACCTAGTGTACTTAGGTACTTGTTTTTTTTTTTTTTGATCCATTTGTAATTCATATGTTGTCATAATGAGTAGATAATTTAGATTGATATGATTTAAGATTTAGGTTTGGCTCTTTTTAACACTAAAAATAAAGTTTAAGCTGTTTCATCAAAATTCAACCTCAAATTCAAACATGTGAGTATTTGAAAAATAAATAATTCACCAAAAAACCAACCAGCAATGAACCTAATTATTAAATTATATCAAACTAAATTATCTACTTATTATGACAACATATCAATTTCAATTGCTTAATTTATTTAAAAAACTTTCAAGTACCAAGTATGTACATAATACACTAGATATACTTTTTTGACAAGTGTGACACATCATTGGTTTCAGAAGGTCTGTAGCTACTAAAAAACGAAATAAAAAGTTTAGGTCGGTATTTGAAAAATTGAAGTTGACGATGGTATCTAAAAAACAAAACGTCGGAGCTGAAAACGAAAGCTGTTTTCTTGAAGAGCATAAAAAAGTGCCTCCGCAAGGTGCTATTGATTTTACAAAATAAAGTGCTGAAATATAAAGTGCGCTAATAAAGTGGTAAAAAAATAAAATAGAAATTTGACTTATTCGGTTTTGGTCGGATATCTCCGGAAGTAATGAAAATGTTTTGATTTTTTTTTTACCAAATTATTTAGCAATAAAATGCGCAACTTTGCCTCCATTTAACCAAAGCTCTATCAACTATAGTTTCTGAGATAGCAACGCTAATGCCTCAAATTTGTAACACCCTGTATGCATGTGCCTCACCAAGTTATTTTGTTTATCGGCATGGTCAAATTGGGTTTTTGGTACTTACGTTATTAAAATAAATTGCTTCCTGTATTTGTTCAGAACAATTTCTAACAAAGTTGTCCTCCTTACTGTCTAAGATCTCATCATAATTTTTTGTTTGATGAGATTTATATTATCTTGTAATCATATCATTTGGGAGTTGATTGATAGGTGCAGGGTGATTGATTGAATTTTGACCACCCCCTTAACTTTCATAATTTTGATTTTAGCAAAAAACGTTAAATGCAAAACTAGTAGATATTTAGGTCTACTTTATTCTTAGATAAACAGTTATTATACAGGGTGTCCCAAATTTGAGTAACAAACCAAACAAACTTATGTTTTTTTAAATACAGTGACCAACTTTTTATACGCTATTTGAATTCTACGTCAAATTCTAGGCCTAATGGATGTAGAATGTCTGTATCCATATTCAACTGTTTCCACAGCAGCATCCTTGATTGATTCAATTTTGACCTCCTCCTTAACTTCCTTATTTTTGATTTCAGCAAAAAACGTTAAATACAAAACTAGTAGATATTTAGGTCTACTTTATTCTTAGAGAACCAGTTATTATACAGGGTGTCCCAAATTTGAGAACCAAACCAAATTTATGTTTTTTTTAAATACAATGACCAACTTTTTATCTTCTTCTTAGTTCTAGGCCTAACTGATGTAAAATGTCTGTATCTATATTCAACTGTTTCCGAAGCAGCATCTGTTACTTTAACAATGTTGCCTCGACTATGTGATTAAGGGTTTATTTAGTTACTCAAATTTGGGACACCCTGTATAATAACTGTTTATCTAAGAATAAAGTAGATCTAAATGTCTACTAGTTTCGTAATTAACGTTTTTCCCTAAAACCAAAATTAAGGAAGTAAGGGGGTGGTCAAAATTCAATCAATCAAGGATGCCGCTGCGGAAACAGTTCAATATCGATACAGACATTTTACATCAATTAGGCCTAGAACTTGATGTAGAATTTAAATATCGATTAAAAAGTCGGTCATTGCATTTAAAAAAAGACATAAGTTCGTTTGTTACTCAAATTTGGGACACCCTGTATATTAACTGTTCATCTAAGAATAAAGTAGACCTAAATATCTACTAGTTTTGTATTTAACGTTTTTTGCTAAAATCAAAATTAAGGAAGTTAAGGGGGTGGTCAAAATTCAATCAATCACCCTGTACATTGGTATAAACAACTTTTGATGTACTAATTTGTTTTCACAGGTTTTTTTTACCTTGTGCTTAATTGTTTGATTACAGTTTTTGTTTTGTGTTTTGTTATTTGCTCAATTCACTTATGTCAGTTTCCCCAACTTTGGCTAAGTAGATTATAAGGACATCTTAGATAAGTTTACTTTAGACTGTTGTTGCATAGTTATTTTGCATCGGATCTGTCACATTCAAACTTGAACTTAGCTAGTTGTACCGGGTGACCCAATGAGACTGTTTCTCGACCATATCTCGGGAACCGTTCGTTGTATAACTTTGGTGTAAAAAAAATTATTGGGTAAATCGGCCATGAAGAATCGCAGGAAAATATTTTCAAGATCTAAAAATAACCACCAGACGGCATAACTGACATTTAAATTTTAAAATCGCATTTTCTCTAAATTTCTCATAATAAACTAAAAAGTTTTTTTCACATTTTGAAAGAGAACCAGTTTATCTATAATTTTGGTTAAATAAAATGTTCAGTTATTTGAAAAACAAAGATGGTGTGGGGTGTTTAATTGTTTTTGCAATAACCTGCTTTAACTTTTTAACGGTTTGACCGATTTTAACAAATTTGGTATCGTCGAAAAGAGCATTCTTTGGGCAATCAGAATCAACTAAAATATAGTTATTTTAGTTGAACCTTTCTCCGCCAGGGGGCTAGTTATGACACCATGACCCAAATACTAAAAAAAAATCAGAAAAGTCAAATGAAATGATATGACTTTTTCTTTATGAAAAAGTAGCCAAATAACATCCAAATAGGCTAGGGAAAAGCGTTTTTCAAAATCTCGATCCTAACCTAACCTCAAATATTGGAAAAATTAGATTAATGGATCTTTGAAGGCCAAGGATCGCGCGGTAAATGTTCTAAAACTATTAAATATTTAGCTACAAAATGAATAAGATGTTAAAGAGGCAATTGTGAGTTTAAATAGAATTCATTTAGGCATTATTTAAAAAAACATATATCATCAGAACATTCATGTTGCTCCAAAGGGACTAAACGCATCCTGAACTTATTAAGTCACTTTAATATTACTCTTGAAATTCTTACTTACCTTTAGTTTAGCAAAGAAGCCTAAAAACCCAAATAAATATACTATAACCAAATTACACATATTTTGGAACCATTAACAAAGATTTTTTGTCAAATTTGATGCCCCAAATCTAACATTTTGGGTAAAATTTTAAACTGTTTTTTTTTTTTTGCGATTTTTTTATCTCTGGGGAAGGATTAAGGATATAGTCTTTGCAACAAGGCCAACTTCCCGCGAGGATATGATTGCAAGAATTAGAAATGCCATCTTGAACATCCCAAGAGCTGAAATTGAGGCGTCTTCAGATGTGCATTCAAAATAACGGAGGCCATTTTGAACACCTGAGTCGCCATTAGATCTCTTTCTTTTTCCGTCTCATGGGTTTTATTAAAAAACGAAAAAAAAAACAGTTTAAAATTTTACGCAAAATGATTTGGGCATCAAATTTGACAAAAAGACTTTGTTAATGATTCCAAAGTATGTGAAATTTGGATATAGTTATTTATTTGGGTTTTTAGGCTTCTTTTTTAAACTAAAAGTAAGTAAGAATTCCAAGAGTAATATTAAAGTGACTTAATAAGTTCAGGATGCGTTTAGTCCCTTTGGAGCAACATGAATGTTCTGATGATATATATTTTTTTAAATAATGCCTAAATAAATTCTATTTAGACTCACAACTGCCTCTTTAACATCTTATTCATTTTGTAGCTAAATATTTAATAGTTTAAAACATTTACCACGCGATCCTTGGCTTTCAAAGATTCATTAATCTAATTTTTCCAATATTTGATGTTAGGATCGAGATTTTGAAAAACGGTTTTCCCTGGCATATTTGGATGTTATTAGGCTATATCTATATTTGGACATATCATTTCATTTGATTGTTCTGATTTTGTTTAGTATATGGGTCATGGTGTCAAAACTAGCCCTCTGGCGGAGAAAGGTTCAACTAAAATAACTATATTTTGGTTGACTTATTGCCCAAAGGATTGTTACGGTCTGGGCCTACTATGCTCGATACTTTTTAACGAGCGCTCGCTTCGGGATGAAACCGATGCGCCGCAATATCTGGCCGGGCGCGTATTAAAGTAGGCCACAGTTAGGAAGCGCTACCTGGAAGATTCTTGAATGGTCAAGGCAACCCGCGAAGCGTTTCGCGGTCATTCTAGAACGTGGTTTGCGAATATAAAAGACGCGGTGTCAACCGCAATAGTAGTGAATTTGGGAACGCGGTTAAGTTTAAATAGTGGAATAATTGTGGAATTGTAGTAGTGTTTTTAGTAGCTGTGTTAATTATTGTACGGAGTGTTTTGAAGTGTAATAAATTTATTAATTGTTGAGTTAAATTGACTTTGTGTGAACCCACGGGAAAATCGTAACAAATGCTCTTTTCAACGATACGAAATTTGTTAAAATCGGTCAAACCGTTAAAAAGTTAAAGCAGGTTATTGCAAAATCAATTGAACACCCCACACCATCTTTGTTTTTCAAATAACTGAAAATTTTATTTAACGAAAATTATAGATAAACTGGTTCTCTTTCAAAATGTGAAAAAAACTTTTTAGTTCATTATGGGAAATTTAGAGAAAATGCGATTTTAAAATTTAAGATGGCAGTTACGCCCTCTGGTGGTTGTTTTTAGAACTAGAAAATATTTTCCAGCGATTCTTCATGGCCCAATAATTTTTTTTACACGAAAGTCCTACGACGAATGGCTCCCGAGATATGGCCGAGAAACAGTCTTATTGGGTCAACCGGTACATACTTAAATTTGTCTTGGAAGTGTGGGGGAAACAGGCATTAGGCCCACAGAGCCCTTTGTCGGAAAAATCTGACAAAGGAAGAAAACATTAATCAAGATAAGATGTAATTGACATTTGTCATTTGTCCAAATCCTATTCAGGCTATGTGCTATAAGCAAATAATAATAATAAGTAATATTATTTAAGAAAGTTAAAAGTTGACCAACTTCTTAATTTAACTTATCTAAACTTAATAGAAAATTCAGTTGCATAAATGCATGTTGCAATTACACATGTTGATGTTTCTTAGTACTAAATTAGTTTAGCTTAATTCTATTTTAATGTCCTGCATAAATTCACCTTTTACAGCATTGCTGTTTTCATTATTGTTTTACATTTAACACAGTAATCGTCATTATACACTTTAGTAAACCGAATTGCTCAACATTGAATTAATATGTATTATACAGGGTGTTTTTTAATGATTGCAAAAAATTATTTAAAAATCTATTCTACATCGAAAAATAATGACAGTTTATTTATACAGGGTGTTACAAATTTGATGCATTAGCATTGTTATCTCAGAAACTATAGTTGATAGAGCTTTAATTAAATTGAGGCAAAGTTGCGCATTTTATTGCTAAATAATTTGGTGAAAAAATTTAAAAATTTTTTATTACTTTGGGAGATATCCGACAAAAATCGAAAAAGTTTTGGGAAATCAATGCACCTTCTGGAGGCACTTTTTTATGCTCCTCAAGAAAATAGTTTTAGTTTTCAGCTCCGACGTTTCGTTTTTTAGATACCATCATCAACTTATTTTAATTAAATTAATTTAATTTTTCAAATACGGACCTAAACTTTTTATTTTGTTTTTTAGTAGCTACAGACCTTCCGAAACCAATGATATATCACGTCAAAAAAATATATCTAATGTATTACGTACTTGGTACTTTAAGTATTTTAAATAAATTAAGCAATTGAAATTGATATGTTGTCATAATGAGTAAATAATTTACTTTGATAAAATTCAAAATTAGGTTCATTGCTCCTTTGAAAAAAAGAGAGTTTCTTATAGTACTTTTCAATTCATTAATTTAAAAAAATATGTTTTTGGTTAATTATGTATTTTTCAGACACTCACGTGTTTGATTTCGAGGTTGAGTTTTGATGAAACAGCTTAAACTTTATTTTTAGTGTTAGAGCAAAACCTAATTCTTAAATCATGTCAAACTAAATTATCTACTCATTATGACAACATATGAATTCCAAAGGCATATTTAAAAAAAAAATAGGTACTTAAGTACAGCAGATATAATTTTTTGACAAGTGTGGCACATCATTAGTTTCAAGAGGTCTGTAGCTACTAAAAAACGAAATAAAAAGTTCAGGTCCGTATTGAAAAATTTAAGTTGATGATGGTATCTAAAAATCGAAACGTCGGAGCTGAAAACTAACTATTTTCTTAAAGAGCCTAAAAAAGTGCCTCCTGAAGGTGCCATTGATTTTCCAAAATAATCAATAATAAAGTAGTAAAAAAATAAAATAGGAATTTGACTTTCGCTTTTTGTCGAATATCTCCGGAAGTAATGAAAATTTTTTTTAACCAAATTGTTTAGCATTAAAATGCGCAACTTTGCCTTCATTTAACTAAAGCTCTATCAACTATAGTTCCTGAGATAGCAATGTTTTTGCATCAAATTTGTAACTGTACAAACCATATTTCAAAAATGCTTTGTTATGAAATTAATGAAATACTTGAGTGTTAGTTCTGTGTTATTGTTTGGGGTTTCAGGCCTTCTTTCTCCTTCCACAAACTTTTTAATGGTGCCACAATGATTTTTTTATGAAATATTTCTGTTAATTTAGAAACTTTTTTGCTTCTTTAGTTTTTTCTGTACCTGTCACAGTTTTCGAGAAAATAACAAATTTACAATTTTAAAAATCTCAATTTCATAATGCACATTGATAGAGAAATTGGTATGTTTTTTCTGAAAATAAAAATTAAATCTGCTTGAAAACAGTTACCGATACTGAAGAAATAAATAATTTTCTTCCAAACACCCTGTATTTCTTTAACAAAGCATTTTTGAAATATGATATATACAGGGTAATTCAAATTCGGCCCTCACCATTGGGATCTCAGAAACCATAAGAGATACGAGAAAGTTTAAATTTGGGTAAAGTTGCGCAATTTAAAGCTCAACCAAATACCGTTTTAAAAATTTCGATTTTCCGAGTGCTTCCGAAGATATCCGAAAAAATCTGTAAAATTGATTTTTTGTTTTTATTTATTTCTAGCCTTATTTGAAGAGATATCCCAAATCTAAAAGCATCTTTTCTTTGTCATTTTCCCCAGCTATTCGATGATAGATTCCAATTTGCCACACGACGTTTCGTTTTTTGGCAGTCATCATCAATTTTCTTTTTTTTTATGGGCACCATATTGGATTTTTAGCCCACCAAATAGTACGTTTTATTCTGATTTTAGTGATGTATAATGACTTATGATTTGCTTCATAAATGACAAAATAAAATTCAATAAAAACTAATTCTACTTTAGTTGGCTTTGAGTTAATGAGACGTTTTATGAAATGTCATTATTTGACAGTACTTGTCAAACACGATAATTCGGACGATTATTAGAGCAAGTCAAGTTAAAAATGTATCTAGAAAAGAAACCGGCGCACAAAATGTTATTATTATACAAGGATTGCTGCAAAATTTAGGTTAATCAGAAGAGATTTGGTAGCATCTCTAACTTAAACCGGTCATTTATGTTTCCAAGAGAAAGATCATTATTTTAGGAACTTCATTTTTTGCCAAATTGATTTTTTTTGTAATGTTAATTGCAAGTTTAAATGATTTAATATGGGATTTTGAAAAACATCAAATCAAGCTATGTTTTGGTTAAGTTTTAACTAAATAAAGTTATGTGGTGCTGTTGGCTTACTGATTACAGTTTGTTTGCACTTATATTATTAACTTAGTACCAAATTTGTGTTGAAGCTTAAAATAATATTGCCTCGTTTTTCCTCATTGTGTCTAAGTATGTTCAGGCCAATTGCGTGTGACAAGTACTACCAAGTAATCTTCATAAAACCTCTCATAACCTCAAAGCCAACAAAGGTAAAATTAGTTTTTATTCAATTGTTTTGTTATTTATGGAGCAAATCATAACTGATTATACATCACTAAAATCAGCATAAAACGTACTATTTGGTGGGTTAAAAATCCAATATGGCCCCCATAAGAAAAAAGAAAGTTGATGATGGCTGCCAAAAAACGTCGGCCGGCAAATATGAATCTATCATCGAATAGCTGGGAAAAAGTGGCAATGAAAAGATGCTATTAGTTTTGGAATATCTCTTCAAATAAGGTTAGAAATAAATAAAATTAAAAATTGAAATTTTCAGTTTTTTTAAATATCTTCGGAAGTACTCGGAAAATCAAAATGTTTACTACTGCATTTGGTTGAGCTTTAAATGACGCAACTTTGTCCCAATTTAAACTTTCTCCCAATGGTGAGGGTCGAATTTGAATTACCTGTATAGCAAACTGGCATTATTTCTTGATGTATAATCGATGATTAAGATTTTTTGCAATTGTTAAAAAACACCATGTATGTACTGTTGTCTAAAGACATGTTTAAAGTAATAGTAATAATGAGGTATAGTCTGATTATTATAACTTTAGTTGCATATCATAACAGAGGTGATTGTATTGCCAACCAAATTTACACAACATGACAATAACATTGCATAGATATGGAACACCGTTTTCCTCTTTAATGAGTTGAAGTGTAAAGTAATGTTTGCATGATCTGAAGTTTAAACCACACTATTGTCTGGTTACTTACATGATTATTTCAGGCAACTACTAAGCAAGGGCCGTTTTGACATACAAAAAATTTGCCCTATAAATCAATTTTTTTTTAAGATTATTTTTTTATTAGACCTTTGTTAACTTTTCCACATAATCGCCATTTAATTTCTAGCACCTTGACATACGGACAATAAAAGGTGTCTAAACTAGAGGATTTGCTTAATTAGTATATTAAGTGAGGCGGCCATTTCCGTAACGTTGCGAGTGACAAATTATAAAATTTTCAGTAGGTAAAAAATATATTTTTTAATGAAATATGTTTAATACGTTTAAAGGTATTATATTGCCAGGACTAACGTGACGTGTTGAATTGAATGCAAGTTTACTGCCTGGGATCTCGTTTCAGTGTGAAATAAAACACATAGTTACACACCATTAAATTTTATTAAATAAGTTCCTTAACCTAAACAACTCATAACTTACTAACTAATAAAATAAGCGGTTTACTAATCTTATAAAAACGTTACTAACTTCCAATAAAATCATAATTAAATAGGTGTAAGATCAATACACAAAAATAAAGTACAATAGTACTTACACTTCTAATGAAGATAGAATCTTGGAGAGAGGCTTGTCACTTGTAGCGCCATTTTCCGAGTTTCTGCTAGGCAAAGCAGGACTGACTGAAATTATCCCCTCTCTAGGATATAACTTCATGCCAAACACTGGTTCCACGGTAGGTTATACTCCGGTGCATAGTTTAGCTATTGCATCATAAGTGCAGGTGCATTTTAACCGCATTCCACATTTTTTATGTTTCCGTTCAAGTGAAATAAATTTCATTTATTTCTATCGTGACAATATAATACAGACATAACGTAAAAGATCGATAAACAATGGCTAGTTAAAAAATAGTCTAAAGGCAAAACGCTGTAAGGGTCAGAGTTTTGAACTGCTGTTTCCTATGGTCGAAATTCTTTTCAAGATAAATTTGGACACCCAGGTGATCCGAATTTCTCTTAAAAAAGCTTCTTAGCTTTACCGTCCAGAACGGGGAGCATTTGTTCGATCTCATTTTTTACGAAATACTAAAGTGAGTTTTAGTTTTTTGAAGCTGCATCGTTTTAAAGCTAATGCTACTTCAGGTTTGAGTACATTGGTCTGATTCCATCCAGCGACCTCACTATGTCCTTAAGCCACCATCACAATACCAAATTTACCTTTCGTTGTTGAAGTTGCGTAGCTGTTGAAATTTGTTTGTATTGAGTTTTACAGCGCCTTAAAAATAAGCATTTCCGGCGTTTTCACGGCAAAGTTACATTTTCTCTATTATTAATTCGAGAAAAAGATAGTATTCGGAGTAGAATAATGAAAAATAAATTGCTAGCAATTGCTCAACTCTACGTTTCATATAATTGCATAGCGGTACATACAACGTCATGACTTGCATCTCTCTTTTTATTGCGAAACGTGCTTTACTCGTATTGTTGACAGTTACCTTCAAAGATTTATGAAAATATCTGCAGCGGTTTTGAAGAAAAATAAATTCAGATTTGTTTATCCAAATTTAAGCAGCCTGTATAATAGGTTTTTTAAGGTCTTTTAGTAATAATTAGTTGTTTTAAAGTATGTCTTTGCACCATAATTATTTAGCAATAAAATGCGCATCTTTGCCTCCATCTCTCTCTATCAACTATAGTTTCTGAGATAGCAATGCTAATGCATCGAATTCGTAACACCCTGTGTAATAATTTTTTTAAACAAAGTCGGAATTAGTTTTTGAAAATGTTTGTTGGTTGTTCCGCTTATTTGTAGGTACCACCTTTTTTGTGAAGGTGCGGTAATAGTATATTCAAAAACTACTTTGCTTAATGCACACTTTACACTTTTTGGTCGGCTGTTGTTGAATTATTATAGGGGTTAAGGCAATGTTCAGTTGGATGATTAAAATAATGTTTCCTACGATCGTGTGGAAAAGTGTACTTTGCCGTACGATTTTTCAAAGCGGAAGTAGCACTTTTCCGCTGTAGTGCGGTAATAGTATATTTTATTAGTACAAAAATAAAGGTTTTTCCGTTCGCGTATAACTAATTCAGGTGTGAGGCAAAGCCGAACACCGGAAGACATGCAAACACGGAAAACCTATTTTTGGACGAATTATGAACGATATTTTTCATTATACTTCTTTAAAAACGAGGGAATAAAAACCAGACTTAAAAAAAAATGTCGACCCGAGTGTATTTATTGTACTCTTGCTATACTGTGGTAATGATTCCATCGTTCATGTTGTTTTGATGTATTATAATTTGAAAGTAACTAAAGTTAAAGTATTTTGTAATATATTCTTATATTTGATTTCGGGAGATTTATTACTCTTTTTTAAAATAATTGTTTCAAAACCATAAAATTTTTATCCTGCATTCTAAACAAAAATTACAATTAACAAAATTTCTTATTTAAAATTAAATATAAAAAAATCTCAACTATCTCGCTTATTTTCATAGATATAAAGTTGTGTTTTTTGCGACAGTTTGCTACTTTTGTTTGAAATTACACATGGCTACAGCAGAATTCTCATAACATTTTTTTGTTAGGGAAAAATTGAAAAATATCACTTTTGAGGTATCTCAGATATAATTTAAACTTTTTGAAGAAGTTAAAACGGATTTTTAAAGACATTTTCTGTAGAATCCAGTGACGTAGTAAATTTCTAGCGTCGTCGGTTTTTGAACTATGGTACAAACATTTGATTTTTTTTTAATGGAAACACTTAATGATTTAAAACCGCGAATATTTTTTGTCACTATTAAAAATTCCATTGTTGAACTGACGCTTTAACGGAATCTAGGAACTGATATGATGTGGTATAGTAATGTTTTGTTTTTTTTTGGGACGCTATTAATACGTTCCAACTCATAGACTTGAGTACAGATGGAACCAAATATTGCATGGGTTTTGTTCTTTGGTTACCAAGCCTCTATGGCCTGATGAGCCGTAGTACGGCGAAACGCATCAGAGGATTGGGATTAATAAACAAAAAATAAAATCTTACCATTTTTGTGATACGTTGTGAGTTAGGCGTAGGACTGTCAAACGCAGATTTTGATACAGATATTTTTTATTTATAAAATAATCACCTTTTAAAAATCGCAGAAGCAAGTGTTTGTTTTGCAAGCTTAGAGATTGGTTTCAAATACATACTAAAATTAATATATTTTTTTGTTCCAGATATTGTCCCGGTGGTGAGAAGCAAAACTAGTCGTCCAGGTGAAGAGTGGAATTCCTGTTTTTTTTATTAATAAATTGAAGATGGAGGCGGGGGTTGTGGGTAGTTTTATTTGCTTTATTGTTCTGCCATATGCAGCATTGAGCAATTACCGAGAACATATATTTTAGTTCCACATTAATGAAAACGTATTACTACTGTTACGTAATTTATTGATTCGACATCTTCACAATATTTGGCTCAAGAATTTTTATTTAATGTCTGAATAAAAGGCGAAGTATTAGGAAAAGTGTCATTCTTTTTAATGTCAATCTACGCATGGCGAACTGAGTAACTGTGCAGAAGTTGACATTGGGAGTGAACATAGACCAGCAATCAGCCATTTATATCTATCAAACGTACGATTTACTTTTCAACTGATTGACATTCTGCAGCAAAATCATTCGAGGAATAAATACGATTGCCACCTTTTTTATAAAAGAAAATCGTCTCTTGGAAAATAGGGGAGCAAAAACACAGTAAACGAAAATTTGTCGAGAGGTTAATAGGTACTTAGGTGATTTTTTCAATCGCTTTTTTATGCAAGATAATTAAAAACACACAAAACATTTATAAATCCAAATTAAAACTTTATTAAAGAACGAACTCTAAAACTTAACTAATTGCATATTATGTCAACATTTACAATAGTATTTTGTATTGAATTTTGCAGACTTTAAAAGTTCTGGTTTATCACTTAACGGTGAATACAATTCCGGACAGGAGGGCATAATGCTAGAACGTATGCAAAGTTCTGCTGTCACCATTTCAGTTATATAACCGGTTCATTAAGTTGAAAATCTTTCCCATAAGCATTGCTACAAGGAACTGATATCACTATCTGAACTATTTGTTTCAAAGTTAGATCTTCCACATTTTTGGCAAAGTGCACCACTTGTCTGCGGCAGAAATATCATCGTTTATGAAAGACGCAGATGCCTTTTTCGAGCAGACAAAATTTGTCAAGCTCTCCACCTGGTTTTCATTAAAACCCTTAAATGCATGACTTTTTTTTTTAATTCCGATTATCATAAATACTGTACTTTGCATTGGTCTTAATATGGGAAAAATAAGGAAAAAATCTACATTATGTTTTTTTACTTTATTTTTAGAAAAAACTGTTTGTTGCCAAATGGCAACATCATGTATTACAAGCCAAGAGACTCACATGTGAAAATTTTTAAAACAGTTGTTCTTCCGATTTAAACAAAGATCTGAACACCGCATTTTTCGCATTTGGTATGCGTAAAACCTTTACATTTTGGAAACTTGCACCTCATCTTGGCTTCTTGAAGGACTGGCCAGTGCCCCGTTTGGTCAGTACGAACTTCCATGGGCGGCAGGTGCTTCATTGGACCCCTTGTTCTTTTTTCTTTCAATTCGTTTTCCAGGCTAGTACTCGGACGACCGCGTTTGCTAGAGAGAGCTCTGACATTACACAAATTATAAGCAACTTCTGCTCTAAATTGAGCTTGGATTTTTGGCTTGAAACCAGGCTGCGTTTTCGAAAGCACTCGTTTGTAGAGTAGCCAGGCATTTACCAAACTCAAATCCAGGAGATGATAGAAAATACGCATGTACCATTTGCGGCTTTTCAGTTTTATCTTATATCTTCCCATGAAGCTGTCTAGTAAATCAACGCCCCCCATATGTCGGTTATACTCGGAAACAATGAATGGGCACTCAACTTCCACAGATTTTTTCTCTTTGCGATCGAATCGTTTCACTTTGGAGGTAGGTTTTTTTCCTGCGAAAGATGACGCTAAAGTTACATATTTATTATCTTTCCACACAACAGTAGAAATGTCATCACCGTCCACTAATGCAACCAACTCGTGGCTTGTCCCACGTTCCGCTTTCTTCATAGCAGCTTCCAGTGGCAATTTGCAATTTGGTATTCTGTTTCGCCGTATTGTGCCGAGAGAAAGAATTCCTTCTTTGGCCAAATGTACCATCAGCTGCAAAGATGTGTAGTAATTGTCGTGATACAGTCTGTAATTCTTTTGGCGAGGAATAATTCTGGCTAAGCGTAGAACCAAATTGGAAGTAACACCAAAATTGGGTTCATCATCAGGTTGATCAAATTTTTGCTCACCAGTATAAATTTCGAATTTATAAGCAAACCCCGAATGGCCTGACATCACAAAAAATTTGAAGCCCCATTTATGAGGGTTCATTGGCATATATTGCTTCGCATTATTATTATTTTTCTCCGTATGAACGTACAGGCCCATCGGGAGTTCCAACAACAATAATGGCTCATCATAGTTCGCCTCTTTCTTACATAGCCCTCAGTGTTACATGAAATATAAGACAAAAGGTTAGTATGTGTTACTTAAGGCTTAATATACAATATTATGTCTTATAACAAAATTAATTTGAGCATCATTCGTAACCTTTATTTATTTGTTAGTATGTACGATCCATTTTTCATTAAAAAATAAAAAATGGAACGTGTGAAATTCATTTTCCAAATGCTGTAAAGCAAGGAATCCCGTGTATGTATCGCGTAATCAAAATTAGTCGAACTTTTATGTTAGTAGCTCGTTATCAACCAACAAGATTGTCGGAGCGTCGTGTCAGGAATATTCGCCTCTTCAGCGAAACATTTTTTATCACACCTATTAGTTCATGGCGCTAAAAAAATAATTGGATTAATTTCATGACTAGATTATACTCGCTATTTGGGGATAATATGACATCATACATTCCAAATTTTTTTTTATTATATACTTTTTTTTTATATATATCATCCACTTGTGTATATCACGTCTGTATCAACATATGCATATATATATAGCCATTAAAATACAAAACAATAATAAGGTAACATAAATTAAATTGTAGACCTCATAGCTGCTGATAAGTAGCATATGGCCCCATGTCGTTAAACGATTCTAATTGCGCGATAAACGGCTGTGTTACCGCGTGTCTAAGAACTTCTTCAGTTTGTTGCTGAATAATGGGTCCCCCTTCTTGCACCTGCGCCAGGTTTTCCGGATTCGGGCATAGTGCCGGATTGCGGTCGACCTGACTTGTGTGTGATTCAGGAGGTCCAAATGCACCTCCAGAAGATGTGCCAGCAGAACTGATTTCTGATGTTTCATCCCTTTCTTGTGTTTGGGGCACTACTGGTACCCGAAACTGATATGTCATATCATTTACATAAGCATGCGGATATGGCGGATGACCTGGTTGACTCAAAAATTGAGTTCTCCCGTACACACATGTAGCACAAGGACATCCTTGCACAAATACATTTTCCCATGCTCGCCAAAAATCCTCAGGTCGATATTGAGGTTGTTGGGGTGATATGCAAATTGCACAATCACATGCCGAAAACGGAATACCCCCTTGACGTACTTTCTCGCTTAGTAGAAGTATGGTATACTCCGTATGAATGATTTGAGTCCACAGGCCAAGTAGAGATTTTGTAATCCCCAATAATTGTATTGGTACCACTTGATCAAACTCTCCTTGCAGTTCCCACAACTGGTACAGTGCCAATTTGTATAAATACAGTTTGGTGTTTATTTCGGTAACACACCTAATATAAAACAAGAAATTCACTATCCATTCCATTTTTGGCACTTTCGCGAAAATTATAGGTTAACTTCACCCAAATGTTACTTCACGACCGATTTCTAAAATGACACTGTAAATTGTTGTCCCATTCGGGTTTATTTAAACCAATCTAGTAATTAGTCATTATTCATAACTGCGCGTAGCGATGAATCAAATTTGTCTTATCGCTCGCGAATTAGTTGCTTTCTTTACCAAATGCATAAACAACTATATGGTCAAGGTGATTATTACACCGACAACATCATTATTTATCTTTATTCGTTTGTAGGTACCTACATCACAATAACAATATTCAATGTTTTTATTTCCATTACATGTAACCATTTTTTATCTCATAGGGAAAATTAAACTGATATCTATTCTTGAATTTTAAGAATTTGCGCAATAAAAATTCAGACGCAGATAACAGAATAAAATCCTTGGGCCCTGTAAAAATAGGTACATAGCTCAATATGTGGAGCCGTACATTATAATTGTTACTTTGTTTTAAACATTATGCTTAATTGCATTTTTGCATTTTATGCATTAATCGGTCTGCAATGAACAATGTCTGGTCTCATTAAGATATTATTCCGAACTGGCCAAATCAGCGAATCCCATGGGTTTAAGCATGGTGCACCATTTAACTGTTGGGAAAACATTTCTCTGATAACCTTAACATTTGACAAGTTCATCGTCTGGAAGCATTTTGCTAATTTCAGCATCCTGGCTTTCCGGTGGAGAGGGATCTGAATTGTATTTATACGGTTTTCTTATCACATTCTCCACAGTTCGTCCTCTGACCCACACGAAACTTTACCGTGCATTTTTGTCGTGTGTTTCGTAGTGCATTTATAGTCTTTTGTAGTGCATTGTGTCATTTTTAAAAGTAAGTATAAGTGGTTTTTTTTTTTTTCCTTTTATTCATCATTTCCATATATTTTTCCTTCCAAAGAAAAATTCTCTTTGTTTCGCTATCCAATGTTAACAATATCCTCCCTTTCAGATGGAACCTGGAAATGAAGTCGACACCGAAAAGGGCCGGGGCCGCGGTGCCCGTCTGATGGCCCTATTGGCTGCCCAGCGGGCCCGACGAACCGTGGGTGCGTCCAGCCTAAAACTGGGGCCTGGAGTGGAAGCTGGTCCTTCTGCGACCAGCGAGGTGGAGGCTCCCCCTCAGGTGGCAGGTGAGGTGGAGGCTCCTCCTGGGGTTCCAGCATCCCCAGAAGAAGAAAAAATAGAAGAGGAAGGCGGCGTCAACGACGCCTCAACAGCGGTGGCGCCGCGTTTGGCTGTCGAAGCCATAGGCAGCAATGCAACTTTCATGGACCACTTCAGTTTTAGATTTTGGCGAAATGCCCTTTCGTATTTCATAGTCCACATCAGACATTTTCCGATTTATGTAATAAGGACCAAACCATCTAAGCAGTAATTTTTCACTTTTTCCTACTTTCCTGATAGGGGTGAAAACTTTTACTTGGTCCCCCACTTCAAATTCAACATGGCGGTGTTTACAATCATAACGTAATTTATCTATGTCTTGACGCCGTTTTATATTTTCAACTGCCAAATTTCTGACTGCCAAACCAATGTCTCTAATTTGGTCGCTATTACTACTTTCTAAGGGTGGCAACAAGTTTGCTTCTGTTGGTAAAATAGGTTCACGACCGTACACCAGCATGAATGGTGAGAATTTAGTACTATCTTGTTTTGCAGAATTGTACGCAAAAGTCACATGTGGAAGATATTCATCCCAATTTGATTGATCAGTATTAGTATACATAGATAACATATTGGCTAAAGTTTTATTAAATCTTTCTGTTAAGCCATTAGTTGCGGGATGATATGCAGTAGTAAACTGACTCGTTGTCCCCATCTTTTTTAGCAATTCCGTAACCAATTCTGATTGAAAAACTTTCCCTCTATCGCTTAACAATTCCTTGGGTGCACCGTGTTTTGTAATAATTCTCTCCAGTATAAATTTCGCTACAGGTCCGGCTTTGCCGCTCGGTAATGCGTCAGTCTCCGCCCACCTTGTGGCGTAATCTGTCGCTACCACTATCATGGTTTTTCCGCTGCTACTTCTGCGAAACGGACCTAACAAATCTATCCCAACTTTTTCAAATGGGGTGCCAACTGGAATAGGATGTAACAGACCGATAGGCTTTTGATTTTGTTGGCCTTTCCTGGCCTGACAATCCGGGCATCCTTTTACAAAACGTTCCACGTCCTTTTGCAACCCTTGCCAATAGTATCTTTGTTTTATCTTTGCTAGGGTTTTTGACAATCCCAAATGGCCACTCAGCGGTTCTGAGTGGTGGGAGTACAAAATTTCCCCTATTAACTGTTGCGGTATCACTAAAAGTTTAGTCCGGCCCACTTCATGCGGGTTTATACGGTACAAAACTTCTGACTCAAGTCTAAAATTTTTCGCTTGCTTACGTATACCAATTGTAGCTTCTTCAGGATGTTTTATAGCCTGAATTATTTCCAAAATGTTTTTATCTTTTGCTTGCAATTCCGCAATGTTACGCATATCCAATAGAAAGGTTGGTATTTCGTCAATTTCTTGTACTTTCGTATTTGCTGGCAAAACAGGATATCTGCTTACGCAGTCTGCATCTCTGTGAGCAATTCCTGATTTATGATGTACTGTGTAGTCAAATTCTGATAACTTTAACGCCCAACGCGCTAAACGTCCAGTAGTCTCTTTCAAGGTTTTTAACCAACATAGCGCATGATGATCAGTCACTATTTTTATAGGTTTTCCATAAATAAAATGTCTAAAATAGGATAGCGCCCATATAGCTGCTAACCCTTCAAGTTCTGTTATCGAATAATTCTTCTCAGCTTTACTAAGGCTTCTACTTGCATATGCTATTGGGTGTAACGCATTTTCATGATCTTCCTGCAATAATATTGTCACGAATGGAAAATCCATTGATTGAAAAGATGGACTGATTAACTTAAAAAACATCGAGGATTGCGAAATGTTAAGCGCACGAGGCAAGGTCGCATCACGATGCAACCGAATGTGTCATGCACCGAGTGCACCGTATCGGTGATGAATCACCACCACCTGCTTTGCAGAAACGTGAAAAACAAGCGACAATAACAAACTGCGTCAGCCGATCAATCGGGTATAAAATACGCCGATTCTAGCAGTGTGGGATAAGTGTGAACCGATCAACGGTAGTGTGACCAGCTGACCCGAGAAGTCGTAATGTCGACTCTCCTCGGGAAAAGATTAAGTTAATTAGTCAGTTCTCCGAAATTGTTTAAACGCAAAGTGACCAAGCCATTGCCCGGAAAAGCTAAGTCCTTAGCTATGTTTATGTAAGTACAATTGTTAATTGTCAACCTTTTATTTACAACCGTATTGTGCATCCATTTGTGTATTCCGTGTTTAATAGATTTAAGTGTTATACAAGGAAAACTCAGTGTTTAATTCCATCCCTAAAACTGAGATCCCGGCGCGACGTTTATCGTCGTGAGTCAGTTTAATTGGTGAACCCAGAAGGGCTCATAAATTAAACGTGACATTTGGTGGAGGCGCCGGGTATTTGTACTGATGTGCTCATATAATGGATGGTCGTTATTCAACCTATCAGCATCAACGAACCAATGTTTGGACTCATTGAATTTGTAAGAGAGGACTATGAATGCTAAATCGCTTGCAAGAGTTTCTGCATATTCTCCATCTATATTCTTTCTCATATTAACTTGTTGGTAAACATTTTCCAATCCGTCTAAATAATTAATGTATGGATGTCCCCAATGCCTGAAAGAACCGAAAATCGCTAAAACAAGATCAGGATTGTTCAATTGTATTATTTTATCAAATATAGGTCTGATGTCGATGCCCTTTAACAATAAATCTTCTATTGTTAATTGTATGTGGTGAGGGAAATCCAAGAATCGGGGTATGAGGGGTCTATGCCTTCTGGCCAAATCAGCCAATCTCATAGATGCAATAGGCTCAATCATTTTCAATCCGTCATAGACATCATTCCCAACTAATGACATTATCTTATCACCTAACAGGTAGATCTCTTGTAGAATCTCCCAATCTTGATTTGAGAATGTTTCATCGACTCGGTTTATCATCGAAAACAGTGTTTGAAACCGAGCTATGTAAGTGTCTTTTAACATTAATAAGGTATTCCTGTCTAAGAGGACTTTCTCATCTACAAGCACTACGAATCCGTGTGTGATCAAAATCTTTCCGAAATTATCTGAACTGTAAATTAAATCTGCTGTGAAATCGGGATGAAGATATTTTATTCCCTTTAGTTTTGTCAGCTCAGATCTCTCTTTATCATCGATAGCATTGAGACACAACGCTACAATGTGCAAATCCAGAAAATAAGCTCCCCATCTCAGAATTTGGGACGGACAGCTGTTTTTCGACGGATTGACGACAGTCTTATTCAACCATCCCAGAATAAATGACTGGATGATGTCGAATGTTTGATTGGAATCTGTTTGACTGATGTCCAACAACGACTTGAATTTAGATGCATAGACTCTCCCATACAAATTCTTATTGCCCCACCATATATGTAAATCATCAGGATTCTTCAGTGATTCGCTGTTCATATTCAACTTCCTGATAGCGGATCTTCTCTTCTCCCAGACCTTCACATTCCAGGATTTTCTGTAAGACCTGCCCATTAGATACTTTTGGAACTCAATAATTTCGTCTCGGATTAGTGGAGAATTCAACGAGTAATCTACATTGGATAGGTATTCGTATCCTTTCTTGACTCCAAAAAGGACTTCAGAATCAAAATCATTAAAATCGGTTAGGGGATCTATATTAAGGTCAGAAAAACTAAAACTTTCATGGATATCCATTTTGTTATTTCTGTTAAATCAGTTTTTTTCAAGACTTTTTTAAACCCCAAATCTGTGCAATGGGAGGTCTGTCCCATTGGGATGAATTCCATTGTTTTCAAGATATTGTCTTGGTCTTTGTTGTTGGACTTTACATCTGATTAGAATATAAATTAACAACTTCCATAAAGCAACTACTAAGATTAACAGACCAAAAATGTATAAGATGATAAATAGAATTTTCTTCCACAAGCTGGTGGTATTAGATTCTAGAACCTCAAGAATATTTCCGGATTTATAATGTGGTGGATCTATTTTATCACTGATTTTGATCTCCTCTGACTCATTCAAGAATATATGTTGATCATATACTAACTGATGTTCCAAGGTGTACAGTGTTGATAATTCTCGGTCCAAGAGTCCTGAATCTGGAGTTTTAAAAGAATCATTGAGCAAGATAATCCCATTGTACCAATTACATACCTTTCTTTCATCCGGAAGAGTAGTGTAATGAAGACAGGGCATAATCAGTTCTTTCCCTATATCTTTTGAGTTAGTATACATCATTTTACAAACTTTGGCCAAATAATCACATGTCATATGATAAGAGTCGATCGGAATGTATTCTACTTTTGTCTTCATTACTCCTTGAGGAGTTGCAATAAATGCATCCCCAAATCCAGGAGACAATGGAGATAAAAAACCTAAGTCCCTTCTTGTTATGTTTTTATTTGCATTGATTTTGGTGACTGTGTCCAAACACCTCTCATATCTAGTCGAATCTTCTATTTCTAATTGACTTTCTATTCCTGTATCTGGAGATGTCATTGATACATCTCTCTCCTGACTGCAGGTTGGTATTGTACTCAGCAACTTCTTAATTTTTTCTTTGTCGGCGGGAGGAGTCAATTGAAAGGCATGTCCGTATGGGGTGAGGAGATATTCCTCTCCACAATAGTGCATGCCCTTACAAATAGTACTCATCGGGACCGATGGAATGTAATCCCCCTCTATCATTATGGTAGATAAGGTCGGGACATCTGGAGGGATGTAAATGTAAATGTCCTTTATACGGTAATCACTGCATTTGGGAAAGGATGATTCTTTGGAAATCCACATGACGTTATCATGACGCGTTTTGCAAGTGGTAGTCTTGCATTTACCCCCTGGAAACAATGCGTCAACAAATTTCATGCTGTAATGGTCAAATGATACGAAATGTTCCTTAACCAAGATATATCTAGTAGGATTATTATTCGTAGCCAACCAAGAGCACTGATAATTTGGTTTGACAGGGACTGGCAAGACTCCTTCTAGAAACGTTTATATACCATACGCCAAGTGGGCCGGACTAAACTTTTAGTGATACCGCAACAATTAATAGGGGAAATTTTGTACTCCCACCACTCAGAACCGCTGAGTGGCCATTTGGGATTGTCAAAAACCCTAGCGAAGGTAAAACAAAGATACTATTGGCAAGGGTTGCAAAAGGACGTGGAACGTTTTGTAAAAGGATGTCCGGATTGTCAGGCCAGGAAAGGCCAACAAAATCAAAAGCCTATTGGTCTGTTACATCCTATTCCAGTTGGCACCCCATTTGAAAAAGTTGGGATAGATTTGTTAGGCCCGTTTCGCAGAAGTAGCAGCGGAAAAACCATGATAGTGGTAGCGACAGATTACGCCACAAGGTGGGCGGAGACTGACGCATTACCGAGCGGCAAAGCCGGACCTGTAGCAAAATTTATACTGGAAAGAATTATTACAAAACACGGTGCACCCAAGGAATTGTTAAGCGATAGAGGGAAAGTTTTTCAATCAGAATTGGTTACGGAATTGCTAAAAAAGATGGGGACAACAAGTCAGTTTACTACTGCATATCATCCCGCAACTAATGGCTTAACAGAAAGATTTAATAAAACTTTAGCCAATATGTTATCTATGTATACTAATACTGATCAATCAAATTGGGATGAATATCTTCCACATGTGACTTTTGCGTACAATTCTGCAAAACAAGATAGTACTAAATTCTCACCATTCATGCTGGTGTACGGTCGTGAACCTATTTTACCAACGGAAGCAAACTTGTTGCCACCCTTAGAAAGTAGTAATAGCGACCAAATTAGAGACATTGGTTTAGCAGTCAGAAATTTGGCAGTTGAAAATATAAAACGGCGTCAAGACATAGATAAATTACGTTATGATTGTAAACACCGCCATGTTGAATTTGAAGTGGGGGACCAAGTAAAAGTTTTCACCCCTATTAGGAAAGTAGGAAAAAGTGAAAAATTACTGCTTAGATGGTTTGGTCCTTATTACATAAATCGGAAAATGTCTGATGTGGACTATGAGATACGAAAGGGCATTTCGCCAAAATCTAAAACTGAAGTGGTCCATGTAAGCAGAATTTTACATTACCATGACCCATGGACACCAGAAGGAACTCCGCAACGAAAATAATACAAGCATTTCGGTTAATAATTTATTTTTTTTAAAAAAAATAAAAATTGACAGTTTTTGCGTGGCTGCCAATGGCTTCGACAGCCAAACGCGGCGCCACCGCTGTTGAGGCGTCGTTGACGCCTTCCTCCTGGTCTTCTGGGGATGCAGGAACTTCAGGAGGAGCCTCCACCTCCCCTGCCACTGGAGGGGGAGCCTCCGCCTCGCTGGCCGTAGAGGGACCAGCATCGGTTGCAGCCCCCAGCTTGAGGCTGGCCACACCCACGGTGCGTTTGGCCCGCTGGGCAGCTAGGAGGGCCATCAGGGCAGCACCGCGGCCCCGGCCCCGGACCTTTTCAGGGGGAACGTCACTTCCAGGTTCCATCTGAAAGGGAAGATATTGTTAACATTGGATAGCGAAACAAAAAGAATTTTTCTTTGGAAGGAAAAATATATCGAGATGATGAATAAAAAAAAAAGAGGAAAGAAACCACTTATACTTACTTTCAAAAAACACGACACTACAAAAAGATACACTGTAAAGTCCCGTGGTGGTCAGAGGACGAACTGTGGAGAATGTGATAAGAAAACCGTATAAATACAATTCAGATCCCTCTCTACCGAAAAGACAGGATGCTGAAATTAGCAAAATACTTCCAGACGATGAACTTGTCAAATGTTAAGGTTATCAGAGAAATGTTTTCCCAACGAACCAAATGGTGCACCATGCTTAAACCCATGGGATTCGCTGATTTGGCTAGTTCGGAATAATATCTTAATGAGACCAGACATTGTTCAGTGCAGACCGATTAATGCATAAAATGCAAAAATGCAATTAAGCATAATGTTGAAACAAAGTAACAATTATAATGTACGGCTCCACATATTGAGCTATGTACCTATTTTTACAGGGCCCAAGGATTTTATTCTGTTATCTGCGTCTGAATTTTTATTGCGCAAATTTTTAAAATTCAAGAACAGATATCACTTTAATTTTCCCTATGAGATAAAAAATGGTTACATGTAATATTGTTATTGTAATGTAGGTACCTACAAACAAATGAAGATAAGTAATGATGTTGTCGGTGTAATAATCACCTTGACCATTTAGTTGTTTATGCATTTGGTAAAGAAAGCAACTAATTCGCGAGCGATAAGACAAATTTGATTCATCGCTACGCGCAGTTATGAATAATGACTAATTACTGGATTAGTTTAAATAAACCCGAATGGGTCAACAATTTACAGTGTCATTTTAGAAATCGGTCGTGAAGTAACACTTAGGTAAAGTCAACCTATAAGTTTCGCGGAAGTGCCAAAAATGGAATGGATCGTGAATTTCTTGTTTTACATTAGGTGTGTTACCGAAATAAACACCAAACTGTATTTATACAAGTTGGCACTGTACCACTTGTGGGAACTGCAAGGAGAGTTTGATCAAGTGGTACCAATACAATTATTGGGGGTTACAAAATCTCTACTTGGCCTGTGGACTCAGATCATTCACACGGAGTATACCATACTGCTACTTAGCGAGAAAATACGTCAAGGGGGCACTCCGTTTTCGATATGTGATTGTGCAATTTGCATATCACCCCAACAGCCTCAATATCGACCTGAGGATTTTTGGCGAGCATGGGAAAATGTATTTTTGCAAGGATGTCCTTGTGCTACATGTGTGTACGGAAGAACTCAATTTTTGAATCAACCAGGTCATCCGCCATATCCACATGCTTATGTAGCGCATGATATGACATATCAGTTTCGGGTACCAGTAGTGCCCCAAACGCAGGAAAGGGATAAAATATCAGAAGTCAATTCTGCTGGCACATCTTTTGGGGGTGCATTTGGATCTCCTGAATCGCACGCAAGTCAGGTCGACCGCAATCCGGCACTAGGCCCGAATCCGGAAAACCTGGCGCAGGTGCCAGAAGGGAGGTCCATTAATCAGCAACAGACTGAAGAAGTTTTTAGACACGCGGTAACACAGCCGTTTATCGCGCAATTAGAACCATTCGACAACACGGGGCCATATACGTATCAGCAGCTATGAGATCTGCAATTTAATCTATGTTACCCTATTATTGTTTGTTTATTATGTATTGTTTTGTATTTTAATGGCTATATATATATGCATATGCAGACGTGATATACACAAGTGGATGATATATAAAAAAAAAAAATATATATATACAATAAGAATTTTTTTAGAATGTATGGTGTCATATTATCCCCAAATAGCGAGTATAATCTAGTCACATTGTCATGAAATTAATCCAATTATTTTTTAGCGCCATGAACTAATAGGTGTGATAAAAAATGTTTCGCTGAAGAGGCGAGTATTCCTGAGACGACGCTCCGACAATCTTGTTGGTTGATAACGAGCCACTAACATAAAAAGTCGACGTTGTTTACATGACTAATTGTGATTACGCGGTGCATACACGGGATTCCTTGCTTTACAGCATTCGGAAATGAATTTCACACGTTCCATTTTTTATTTTTTAATGGAAAATGGATCGTATATACTAACAAATAAATAAAGGTTACAAATGATGCTCAAATTAATTTTGTTATCAGACATAATATTGTATATTAAGCCTTAAGTAACACATACTAACCTTTTGTCTTATATTTCATGTAACACTGAGGGCTATGTAAGAAAGAGGCAAACTATGATGAGCCATTATTGTTGTTGGAACTCCCGATGGGCCTGTACATTAATACGAAGGTCCAAGCAAGCCGAATCATCGATTCATTGATCGATCCACACCACAAATATTTATGGAACAGTGATCACAATGGTGTTCAGTGATGTGAAATGCGAAGTGTGGCTCATAGGACTAAGCCTCTATTGAACTTTTCTCAGTGTTGCGATATTTTTTTTTTTTTTTTTTTTTGTTCTGCCATTGCCGGAACCGAATATTAGGTTTCTTGTTAGAATAAGTACTAACTTATTATTAGGACATGATTGTAAACTTAACTGAGTACCATGAAATACTCATATATGTAAACCTACTAACCATTTATCATAATACCTTGGTATGTACGCATGTACATTTTTGAATTTATGTTAACGATATGTTTTTTTTTTTCTACTGTTTAAAGTTTTTATTGTTATTCATATAAAACTGGGGACCAGTTTTTCTGGGGCGGAGGCATATGTCACGAATGGAAAATCCATTGATTGAAAAGATGGACTGATTAACTTAAAAAACATCGAGGATTGCGAAATGTTAAGCGCACGAGGCAAGGTCGCATCACGATGCAACCGAATGTGTCATGCACCGAGTGCACCGTATCGGTGATGAATCACCACCACCTGCTTTGCAGAAACGTGAAAAACAAGCGACAATAACAAACTGCGTCAGCCGATCAATCGGGTATAAAATACGCCGATTCTAGCAGTGTGGGATAAGTGTGAACCGATCAACGGTAGTGTGACCAGCTGACCCGAGAAGTCGTAATGTCGACTCTCCTCGGGAAAAGATTAAGTTAATTAGTCAGTTCTCCGAAATTGTTTAAACGCAAAGTGACCAAGCCATTGCCCGGAAAAGCTAAGTCCTTAGCTATGTTTATGTAAGTACAATTGTTAATTGTCAACCTTTTATTTACAACCGTATTGTGCATCCATTTGTGTATTCCGTGTTTAATAGATTTAAGTGTTATACAAGGAAAACTCAGTGTTTAATTCCATCCCTAAAACTGAGATCCCGGCGCGACGTTTATCGTCGTGAGTCAGTTTAATTGGTGAACCCAGAAGGGCTCATAAATTAAACGTGACATTTGGTGGAGGCGCCGGGTATTTGTACTGATGTGCTCATATAATGGATGGTCGTTATTCAACCTATCAGCATCAACGAACCAATGTTTGGACTCATTGAATTTGTAAGAGAGGACTATGAATGCTAAATCGCTTGCAAGAGTTTCTGCATATTCTCCATCTATATTCTTTCTCATATTAACTTGTTGGTAAACATTTTCCAATCCGTCTAAATAATTAATGTATGGATGTCCCCAATGCCTGAAAGAACCGAAAATCGCTAAAACAAGATCAGGATTGTTCAATTGTATTATTTTATCAAATATAGGTCTGATGTCGATGCCCTTTAACAATAAATCTTCTATTGTTAATTGTATGTGGTGAGGGAAATCCAAGAATCGGGGTATGAGGGGTCTATGCCTTCTGGCCAAATCAGCCAATCTCATAGATGCAATAGGCTCAATCATTTTCAATCCGTCATAGACATCATTCCCAACTAATGACATTATCTTATCACCTAACAGGTAGATCTCTTGTAGAATCTCCCAATCTTGATTTGAGAATGTTTCATCGACTCGGTTTATCATCGAAAACAGTGTTTGAAACCGAGCTATGTAAGTGTCTTTTAACATTAATAAGGTATTCCTGTCTAAGAGGACTTTCTCATCTACAAGCACTACGAATCCGTGTGTGATCAAAATCTTTCCGAAATTATCTGAACTGTAAATTAAATCTGCTGTGAAATCGGGATGAAGATATTTTATTCCCTTTAGTTTTGTCAGCTCAGATCTCTCTTTATCATCGATAGCATTGAGACACAACGCTACAATGTGCAAATCCAGAAAATAAGCTCCCCATCTCAGAATTTGGGACGGACAGCTGTTTTTCGACGGATTGACGACAGTCTTATTCAACCATCCCAGAATAAATGACTGGATGATGTCGAATGTTTGATTGGAATCTGTTTGACTGATGTCCAACAACGACTTGAATTTAGATGCATAGACTCTCCCATACAAATTCTTATTGCCCCACCATATATGTAAATCATCAGGATTCTTCAGTGATTCGCTGTTCATATTCAACTTCCTGATAGCGGATCTTCTCTTCTCCCAGACCTTCACATTCCAGGATTTTCTGTAAGACCTGCCCATTAGATACTTTTGGAACTCAATAATTTCGTCTCGGATTAGTGGAGAATTCAACGAGTAATCTACATTGGATAGGTATTCGTATCCTTTCTTGACTCCAAAAAGGACTTCAGAATCAAAATCATTAAAATCGGTTAGGGGATCTATATTAAGGTCAGAAAAACTAAAACTTTCATGGATATCCATTTTGTTATTTCTGTTAAATCAGTTTTTTTCAAGACTTTTTTAAACCCCAAATCTGTGCAATGGGAGGTCTGTCCCATTGGGATGAATTCCATTGTTTTCAAGATATTGTCTTGGTCTTTGTTGTTGGACTTTACATCTGATTAGAATATAAATTAACAACTTCCATAAAGCAACTACTAAGATTAACAGACCAAAAATGTATAAGATGATAAATAGAATTTTCTTCCACAAGCTGGTGGTATTAGATTCTAGAACCTCAAGAATATTTCCGGATTTATAATGTGGTGGATCTATTTTATCACTGATTTTGATCTCCTCTGACTCATTCAAGAATATATGTTGATCATATACTAACTGATGTTCCAAGGTGTACAGTGTTGATAATTCTCGGTCCAAGAGTCCTGAATCTGGAGTTTTAAAAGAATCATTGAGCAAGATAATCCCATTGTACCAATTACATACCTTTCTTTCATCCGGAAGAGTAGTGTAATGAAGACAGGGCATAATCAGTTCTTTCCCTATATCTTTTGAGTTAGTATACATCATTTTACAAACTTTGGCCAAATAATCACATGTCATATGATAAGAGTCGATCGGAATGTATTCTACTTTTGTCTTCATTACTCCTTGAGGAGTTGCAATAAATGCATCCCCAAATCCAGGAGACAATGGAGATAAAAAACCTAAGTCCCTTCTTGTTATGTTTTTATTTGCATTGATTTTGGTGACTGTGTCCAAACACCTCTCATATCTAGTCGAATCTTCTATTTCTAATTGACTTTCTATTCCTGTATCTGGAGATGTCATTGATACATCTCTCTCCTGACTGCAGGTTGGTATTGTACTCAGCAACTTCTTAATTTTTTCTTTGTCGGCGGGAGGAGTCAATTGAAAGGCATGTCCGTATGGGGTGAGGAGATATTCCTCTCCACAATAGTGCATGCCCTTACAAATAGTACTCATCGGGACCGATGGAATGTAATCCCCCTCTATCATTATGGTAGATAAGGTCGGGACATCTGGAGGGATGTAAATGTAAATGTCCTTTATACGGTAATCACTGCATTTGGGAAAGGATGATTCTTTGGAAATCCACATGACGTTATCATGACGCGTTTTGCAAGTGGTAGTCTTGCATTTACCCCCTGGAAACAATGCGTCAACAAATTTCATGCTGTAATGGTCAAATGATACGAAATGTTCCTTAACCAAGATATATCTAGTAGGATTATTATTCGTAGCCAACCAAGAGCACTGATAATTTGGTTTGACAGGGACTGGCAAGACTCCTTCTAGAAACGTTTATATACCATACGCCAAGTGGGCCGGACTAAACTTTTAGTGATACCGCAACAATTAATAGGGGAAATTTTGTACTCCCACCACTCAGAACCGCTGAGTGGCCATTTGGGATTGTCAAAAACCCTAGCGAAGGTAAAACAAAGATACTATTGGCAAGGGTTGCAAAAGGACGTGGAACGTTTTGTAAAAGGATGTCCGGATTGTCAGGCCAGGAAAGGCCAACAAAATCAAAAGCCTATTGGTCTGTTACATCCTATTCCAGTTGGCACCCCATTTGAAAAAGTTGGGATAGATTTGTTAGGCCCGTTTCGCAGAAGTAGCAGCGGAAAAACCATGATAGTGGTAGCGACAGATTACGCCACAAGGTGGGCGGAGACTGACGCATTACCGAGCGGCAAAGCCGGACCTGTAGCAAAATTTATACTGGAAAGAATTATTACAAAACACGGTGCACCCAAGGAATTGTTAAGCGATAGAGGGAAAGTTTTTCAATCAGAATTGGTTACGGAATTGCTAAAAAAGATGGGGACAACAAGTCAGTTTACTACTGCATATCATCCCGCAACTAATGGCTTAACAGAAAGATTTAATAAAACTTTAGCCAATATGTTATCTATGTATACTAATACTGATCAATCAAATTGGGATGAATATCTTCCACATGTGACTTTTGCGTACAATTCTGCAAAACAAGATAGTACTAAATTCTCACCATTCATGCTGGTGTACGGTCGTGAACCTATTTTACCAACGGAAGCAAACTTGTTGCCACCCTTAGAAAGTAGTAATAGCGACCAAATTAGAGACATTGGTTTAGCAGTCAGAAATTTGGCAGTTGAAAATATAAAACGGCGTCAAGACATAGATAAATTACGTTATGATTGTAAACACCGCCATGTTGAATTTGAAGTGGGGGACCAAGTAAAAGTTTTCACCCCTATTAGGAAAGTAGGAAAAAGTGAAAAATTACTGCTTAGATGGTTTGGTCCTTATTACATAAATCGGAAAATGTCTGATGTGGACTATGAGATACGAAAGGGCATTTCGCCAAAATCTAAAACTGAAGTGGTCCATGTAAGCAGAATTTTACATTACCATGACCCATGGACACCAGAAGGAACTCCGCAACGAAAATAATACAAGCATTTCGGTTAATAATTTATTTTTTTTAAAAAAAATAAAAATTGACAGTTTTTGCGTGGCTGCCAATGGCTTCGACAGCCAAACGCGGCGCCACCGCTGTTGAGGCGTCGTTGACGCCTTCCTCCTGGTCTTCTGGGGATGCAGGAACTTCAGGAGGAGCCTCCACCTCCCCTGCCACTGGAGGGGGAGCCTCCGCCTCGCTGGCCGTAGAGGGACCAGCATCGGTTGCAGCCCCCAGCTTGAGGCTGGCCACACCCACGGTGCGTTTGGCCCGCTGGGCAGCTAGGAGGGCCATCAGGGCAGCACCGCGGCCCCGGCCCCGGACCTTTTCAGGGGGAACGTCACTTCCAGGTTCCATCTGAAAGGGAAGATATTGTTAACATTGGATAGCGAAACAAAAAGAATTTTTCTTTGGAAGGAAAAATATATCGAGATGATGAATAAAAAAAAAAGAGGAAAGAAACCACTTATACTTACTTTCAAAAAACACGACACTACAAAAAGATACACTGTAAAGTCCCGTGGTGGTCAGAGGACGAACTGTGGAGAATGTGATAAGAAAACCGTATAAATACAATTCAGATCCCTCTCTACCGAAAAGACAGGATGCTGAAATTAGCAAAATACTTCCAGACGATGAACTTGTCAAATGTTAAGGTTATCAGAGAAATGTTTTCCCAACGAACCAAATGGTGCACCATGCTTAAACCCATGGGATTCGCTGATTTGGCTAGTTCGGAATAATATCTTAATGAGACCAGACATTGTTCAGTGCAGACCGATTAATGCATAAAATGCAAAAATGCAATTAAGCATAATGTTGAAACAAAGTAACAATTATAATGTACGGCTCCACATATTGAGCTATGTACCTATTTTTACAGGGCCCAAGGATTTTATTCTGTTATCTGCGTCTGAATTTTTATTGCGCAAATTTTTAAAATTCAAGAACAGATATCACTTTAATTTTCCCTATGAGATAAAAAATGGTTACATGTAATATTGTTATTGTAATGTAGGTACCTACAAACAAATGAAGATAAGTAATGATGTTGTCGGTGTAATAATCACCTTGACCATTTAGTTGTTTATGCATTTGGTAAAGAAAGCAACTAATTCGCGAGCGATAAGACAAATTTGATTCATCGCTACGCGCAGTTATGAATAATGACTAATTACTGGATTAGTTTAAATAAACCCGAATGGGTCAACAATTTACAGTGTCATTTTAGAAATCGGTCGTGAAGTAACACTTAGGTAAAGTCAACCTATAAGTTTCGCGGAAGTGCCAAAAATGGAATGGATCGTGAATTTCTTGTTTTACATTAGGTGTGTTACCGAAATAAACACCAAACTGTATTTATACAAGTTGGCACTGTACCACTTGTGGGAACTGCAAGGAGAGTTTGATCAAGTGGTACCAATACAATTATTGGGGGTTACAAAATCTCTACTTGGCCTGTGGACTCAGATCATTCACACGGAGTATACCATACTGCTACTTAGCGAGAAAATACGTCAAGGGGGCACTCCGTTTTCGATATGTGATTGTGCAATTTGCATATCACCCCAACAGCCTCAATATCGACCTGAGGATTTTTGGCGAGCATGGGAAAATGTATTTTTGCAAGGATGTCCTTGTGCTACATGTGTGTACGGAAGAACTCAATTTTTGAATCAACCAGGTCATCCGCCATATCCACATGCTTATGTAGCGCATGATATGACATATCAGTTTCGGGTACCAGTAGTGCCCCAAACGCAGGAAAGGGATAAAATATCAGAAGTCAATTCTGCTGGCACATCTTTTGGGGGTGCATTTGGATCTCCTGAATCGCACGCAAGTCAGGTCGACCGCAATCCGGCACTAGGCCCGAATCCGGAAAACCTGGCGCAGGTGCCAGAAGGGAGGTCCATTAATCAGCAACAGACTGAAGAAGTTTTTAGACACGCGGTAACACAGCCGTTTATCGCGCAATTAGAACCATTCGACAACACGGGGCCATATACGTATCAGCAGCTATGAGATCTGCAATTTAATCTATGTTACCCTATTATTGTTTGTTTATTATGTATTGTTTTGTATTTTAATGGCTATATATATATGCATATGCAGACGTGATATACACAAGTGGATGATATATAAAAAAAAAAAATATATATATACAATAAGAATTTTTTTAGAATGTATGGTGTCATATTATCCCCAAATAGCGAGTATAATCTAGTCACATTGTCATGAAATTAATCCAATTATTTTTTAGCGCCATGAACTAATAGGTGTGATAAAAAATGTTTCGCTGAAGAGGCGAGTATTCCTGAGACGACGCTCCGACAATCTTGTTGGTTGATAACGAGCCACTAACATAAAAAGTCGACGTTGTTTACATGACTAATTGTGATTACGCGGTGCATACACGGGATTCCTTGCTTTACAGCATTCGGAAATGAATTTCACACGTTCCATTTTTTATTTTTTAATGGAAAATGGATCGTATATACTAACAAATAAATAAAGGTTACAAATGATGCTCAAATTAATTTTGTTATCAGACATAATATTGTATATTAAGCCTTAAGTAACACATACTAACCTTTTGTCTTATATTTCATGTAACACTGAGGGCTATGTAAGAAAGAGGCAAACTATGATGAGCCATTATTGTTGTTGGAACTCCCGATGGGCCTGTACATTAATACGAAGGTCCAAGCAAGCCGAATCATCGATTCATTGATCGATCCACACCACAAATATTTATGGAACAGTGATCACAATGGTGTTCAGTGATGTGAAATGCGAAGTGTGGCTCATAGGACTAAGCCTCTATTGAACTTTTCTCAGTGTTGCGATATTTTTTTTTTTTTTTTTTTTTGTTCTGCCATTGCCGGAACCGAATATTAGGTTTCTTGTTAGAATAAGTACTAACTTATTATTAGGACATGATTGTAAACTTAACTGAGTACCATGAAATACTCATATATGTAAACCTACTAACCATTTATCATAATACCTTGGTATGTACGCATGTACATTTTTGAATTTATGTTAACGATATGTTTTTTTTTTTCTACTGTTTAAAGTTTTTATTGTTATTCATATAAAACTGGGGACCAGTTTTTCTGGGGCGGAGGCATATGTCACGAATGGAAAATCCATTGATTGAAAAGATGGACTGATTAACTTAAAAAACATCGAGGATTGCGAAATGTTAAGCGCACGAGGCAAGGTCGCATCACGATGCAACCGAATGTGTCATGCACCGAGTGCACCGTATCGGTGATGAATCACCACCACCTGCTTTGCAGAAACGTGAAAAACAAGCGACAATAACAAACTGCGTCAGCCGATCAATCGGGTATAAAATACGCCGATTCTAGCAGTGTGGGATAAGTGTGAACCGATCAACGGTAGTGTGACCAGCTGACCCGAGAAGTCGTAATGTCGACTCTCCTCGGGAAAAGATTAAGTTAATTAGTCAGTTCTCCGAAATTGTTTAAACGCAAAGTGACCAAGCCATTGCCCGGAAAAGCTAAGTCCTTAGCTATGTTTATGTAAGTACAATTGTTAATTGTCAACCTTTTATTTACAACCGTATTGTGCATCCATTTGTGTATTCCGTGTTTAATAGATTTAAGTGTTATACAAGGAAAACTCAGTGTTTAATTCCATCCCTAAAACTGAGATCCCGGCGCGACGTTTATCGTCGTGAGTCAGTTTAATTGGTGAACCCAGAAGGGCTCATAAATTAAACGTGACAATATTGCTCCGATTCCATCTTTACATGCATCTACCCTCAATTCACATCCTTTATTTGGTTGAAAATGTGCCAAAACTGGTTCACTAATCAATTTTTGTTTTAGTGTTTCAAATGCTTTGTCATGTATATCCTGCCAATCAAATTTATTTTGTTTCTTTGTTAGATCATGTAAGGGACGTGCAATTTTTGCAAAATTTTCTATAAATTTCCGGTAGTAGTTACAAAGTCCCAAAAAACTTTGTACACCCTTTACATTTTTTGGCCTTGGAAAATTTTCGATTGAAACTAATTTCGATTTATCTGGAAAAATTCCATCTTTCGAAATTGTATAACCAAGAATATTAATTTTTTCTTTTAAATATTCACATTTTTTAGGTTTTAGTGTTAAGCCTGCACTTCGGAGTCTATTGAAAACTTTACGTAATTTTTCCACATGTTCATCTATCGTTTTAGAAAAAATTATAATGTCGTCCATGTAAATTAAAACTTCTTTCCATTTTAAATCTCTAAACACTACATCTCCTAACTGTTTTCTTGCCGGAGCATTGCACAATCCAAAAGGCATCACATTAAATTCCCATAATCCGTGACCTGGCGCTGTAAAGGCAGTAAGTGGCTTACTTTCTTCTTTTACTTTGACTTGCCGATAACCTGAATACATGTCCAACGATGAGAAATATTTGGCGTTTCCTAAGTACGTCAAAATATCCTCAATATTAGATCCTGACCATGAATTTTTTACTGTCACATTGTTTAACTTGCGATAATCCACGCAAAATCGTGTCTCTCCAGACTTTTTCTTTACTAATACGACGGGACTTGCCCAGGGCGAGTTACTTTGCCTTATTATGTCGTATTGTTCCATTTCTCTTATCTGCTCATCTATTATCTCTCTTTCTTTTTGTGCCACTCTGTAAGGTTTCTGTTTTATCGGTTTAGCATTCCCTACATCGATTTCATGTTCAATGACATCGGTTTTTCCCATATATTTTGGTGTCTTAGAAAAAACGTCACTATATTCTGACAGTAATGTCTGCAATTTGTTACACAATTCTGGGTTCGTTATATTGCTTAGGTTATGGTCATTCATGGTAATCATCTCTTTATCATCCTCAGTTTCATAAATACAATGAACTGGAATTTCTGCTATATTCATTTCTATATTTTTCTCTAAATAACCAATTGTGGAATTTTTCAATATGAACATTTTTCCAAACCTCATATTATTAATTTTGATGTACCATTTGCCATTTTTCACAAAAATATTTGAACAAATCAACCCTCTTGGTCGTAGGTATTTATTGTTCTCGATAAAGCAGTACTTCGTGAACTCGTGCGGAGATAAGGCACAGTTCAGTCGTACCGTTATCTCGCGACCAACCTCGACCATGTAGTCGGTTTCAAGTGCAACCTTCAAATTTCGCGCGGTTGACTCAATCTCGACGTTCGCAAATACCTTATTAGTATCTTCCATTTGTTCTATTTTCCCTATGTTGCTGTTGACATTGTTGCCAAAATGTAAAATCAATGGGTCAAGTTCATGGTATAATGTCACAGTATTGGTATTATAGTCAATCAATGATTTTTTACTAGCCAAAAAGTTATGTCCCAAAATTAAGGCTTTTGATAAATTTTGCACCACTAGTGCCTCAACGGAAATAATTGTGCCCTTAATTTTTATAATTACCTCAGAATTGCCGAGAGGTTGAACTGGATAACCTCCTGCGGTTATCAGTTGTATATTGTCTTGTAACCGTCTCATGTTACTGATATAATCTATGTCGACTACATTTTTACAAGCTCCTGTATCAAGTATAACAGGGACGTTATCTTTATCGTTAACCGTGATATGTACTATTAATGTCTTAGTGGTGCCCGTAGATGATAATTGGACAATTTCGTTCGGGCTTCTTAATTTTGAAACTGTCCTCTGTCGTTTGGGTTTCTTCGGCCTTGAGGTGCATTCCTTTGGAAAGGCCTGTTATTGAAATTACAAGACACGTGACCGGGCCTACGGCAATCAATGCAAATAACCCGGCCGTCGTGCGTTCTCGTACGAGGCAAACAATTATTGTTATTATTATTTCTCCAGTTCTGATTAGAAAACTGATTTCTGTTCCCATTAAAAGTATCCTGGTTCCGGGGTTGTTGCGAATTGTTTCTTACAAATTGTCGCCCCCTATTGAATGAGTTGTTCCTCGGACTATTTTGATTTGGTCTAAAATTATTCACCCTTGGAACATAGGTACTTCGTGTCTGATTTTGAACCGTATTTGAAAAATTTCTATTAAAAAATGTCCGTGGCCTGGTGTCATTCCAGGTCCTTTGTCGGTTTGTTGGGTTATTACCATTGTTACTGTTTACTGCCGCAGATACTGACAATAAAGCTGTACTTTGTGTCATTTGATTCACTAGTGTCCTTTCTTTTATATCGCTTATTTTAATGACCAATTGCTTTAAATCGTTAAAATTTCTATTGCTAGAACTAAGCAAATAATACATCTCATAGTAAGACGGATGTAAACCATTTTCAAAATGATCCCTAAATGCGTCAAAAGTCATTTCTGGGTCAATCTCGTTTGCGATTGCCAATAGATCATAATAGTACTTTTTAATATCCTCGACGTCCTGCTGTTTGCGGGTGTTTAATCTAAATTTTAACTTTCGGAGTGGCTGTTCTCCTGAAAACTCTTTCAAAAAACCTGATTTAATATTCAGCCATGTTTTCATCTGATTCTCTGGCTCACTAATATAATTACTAAACCACGTATGGGCTGGACCTTCCACAAAATTAGCCAAATAAGATATTTTATGATTTTCTGACCAGCTATTCACAATCGCTGCTTTTTCGTATTTATTTATAAAAATACTGGGAGAGTCAATAGAAGGGTTAAATGTAGATGGGCATGTAAACTTTGGGGTGGCAGGAGTTTTTGGCTCAGCCAAAGCTGCTTGTAAAGTCATGTTAGCCATTACTGGAGTATTGTTAGGACGTATGGCACGGTTTCTTTCTCGAATTACAGGGGGTGGGCAAGGATTATTACAACCTTGTAATAAATCCGTGGGGCGGGATGAGGTAGGCTCTGGCACTACCACTTCTAAGGGACTTTCTTGCCAGAACTCTTCTGATTCTCGCGGTTTAGGCGGAGTCCTACTCAATGAAGCTCTTGGCTTAAAAAACTGTTCTGGGGATCGTGACCTTGCTTTAGAATCTTTAGCTTTCTGAACTCGGGAAGTCGAAGCTTTGGTTGTTTGAATTCGCGGGGTTTCAACTTGAGCACTTACGACAGTTTTTTCGAAAGGGCTGTTCTCGTCCTCACTACTTGTTAAACTGTGAATAAAAGTTGTTCTGTCAACTTCTGGGGCCCCTGCAGATATCGATGCCTGCACAGAAGCAGAGGAACCGACAGTTGAGCTATGATGCGCGGGTTTAAACTCTTTCAACTCTTTTAAGACTTTTTCGGGGTTTTTTCCTTGGGCTAGTGCTTGTTGCAAAACAAATTTTTCTTTGTCTGATATACTTTGAGCTCTACTGCGAGTTCGTACTCGTGATTTGTCACTTGGTTCACTCATGTAAAATTTAATATGAAATGTTTGGCATTATTTTTCAAGTTTTCGGTCAAAATTTAAACGATTTTTTTTTTAAACAATTTGATTATTCCTAGCAATTTCTTTGCGAATTTGCTTGTTCATCAAACTAATAATTTTTTTGACGCTAAAATACACAAGCATTAATACCCCCATGCACAGAAAAATAATAATTAAAATTTCCTTTGCCGACCATGAATTATCTTTTCCTGAACTATTTGATACACCTCCACTGTTTCCCGCTTGGGAAATAATAATTTCCTCCTCTTTTGAAGATGTACCACCCATATTAAACCAAAATTTTATCAAATGAGCGCTTCAATAGCACAGGTAATCCCCAAAAAATCACTAAATAAATCAACGTTACTATCCCTAGCCAAAAGAAAATAATACCTAAAATTTCTTTTATAGCCCACACATTATTTTCCTGATTCTTTATCATACCCCAAAAAATAAAAATAAATAAAAAACTCAACTATTGTTTTTTATCCATCCCAAAACAGACCGGCGCCTCCACGAAATGTCACGTTTAATTTATGAGCCCTTCTGGGTTCACCAATTAAACTGACTCACGACGTTAAACGTCGCGCCGGGATCTCAGTTTTAGGGATGAAATCAAACGCTGAGTTTTTCTCATACAACACTTAAATCTATTAAATATAGTATACACAAATGGATGCACAATACGGTTGTAAACATACAAAAAGTTGACAATTAACAATTGTACTTACATAGTCATAAGCTAAGGACTTAGCTTTTCCTGGCGATGGCTTGGTCACTTCGCGTTTGAATAACTTTGGAGAACGGACTAATTAACTTGATCTTTTCCCGAGGAGAGTCGACATTTCGACTTCTCGGGTCAGCTGGTCGCACTACCGTTGATCGGTTCACACTTATCCTATACTGCTAAAATCGGCGTATTTTATACCCGATTGATCGGCTGACGCAGTTTGTTATTGTCGCTTGTTTTTCACATTTCTGCAAAGCAGGTGGTGGTGACTCATCACCGATACGGTGCACTCGGTGCATGACACATTCGGTGCATCGTGATGCGACCTTGCCTCGTGCGCTTATTATTTCGCAATCCTCGAATACTTTTATGTTTTTTAAGTTAATCAGTCCATCTTTCCAATTAACGGATTTTCCATTCGTGACAATATAATGTCTAACCTTCGTTGAACACATTTGTTCATCAATGCTAAGATATTGTTCTAAAGCCACCGAAGAAAATCTTTTGTTCAAGTATTCAACGAGAGGTCTAATCTTATAAAGCCTATCGTGTCCTGGTTGGTCACGAGAAATGAAGGTGGAATTGTTGTTGAAATGAATAAACTGGCGTATTTTTTCAAATTTGTTCACTGACATCACATCTGCAATAGGTGCAAATCTCAACTCTTCACTCCAGAATGATCTGATGTTGGGCATGTGTACCAGAGATGTATGAATAATTATGCCAAAGTAATTCTTCATGCCGTTCTCTGTAAAAACGGTTGGTCTTTCAGGCTTAGTTTGCACTGAATATAAGTTGGTTTCTTCAGTAGTCTGTAACGGGTTACTCCTGACATCAACGCCAGATTTTAAATTAAACCCGTAAATCTTAAATAAATATTCAGTATATGTATACTAGTATCTACATAGAACGCATTGCACGATAATACAAAAGCCTGTAAACTATAATCACACAACACTTACAATTAAATAGAAACAAACAAAACTAAACTTACATCAGACAGGCCTGTCAACGCAACTTACACACTAAGTCTTATTAGTGGCGAGGTAATTCAAAAACGTGCCACGGGTGATCGTCCATTAGTCAGGGTGACACACTTGTCCATCCAGGAATTTCGTGCTGTACCAAATACACTCTTATACGCAGGAGTCCGTTTACAGTGTCCAGTAGTAACTTTTCCTCGTCAATGTTAAACTTGGAGCAATCAAAAGCTGTAAAAGGTTGTAAATTCCCCATCTTATTCACCTAACAACATAATTATTTACCTGGAAGATTTGGCCGACATGCCCTGTGTTATCCAGCTATTTTATCTTATACAGTCTTAATTAATATAAATACTATTGTGATTTATAATATTGTTTAAATTTCTTAAACACCAGATAATTTCGCCTACTACTACGAAATCTCGATTCCAACAGACCTGCACGAACCACTTTTAACCGACAATCTTTTTTTACCTTACAAGTCTTAGCTATTAGTTCTTCTGAGAAAAAGAATGAGAAAAACTGAGAAGGAGTTTCTAATGACATTATTTCAGCAGACAACTCAGTATCCCCATAAAACCGTAACTGATCCTCATTCAACTCCAAAGATTTTGATTTTCAGTCAATGTCTTTTTTTAGTGCCTTTTTCTGTTTGGAAGACAAAAAAGTCGACAATGGCAAATCGTCATCATCATCGGACTGCTGGTTGACTTCTTCAACTTCCAGTGTTACCTCACTTTGATCATGGTTTTCATCATCAAAATCACTTTCTGGTATAAAAGAACAGTCCTCCAAACTGTCTGCATCGCTTACATCGCATCCGTCATCACTCAGACCGGTAAAATTCTCCCAATAGGCCGCAAGGTCCTGGTCTGTGAGTAGCTTATTTTTGCTCATACTAGAGGATAAAAAACAGAAATATCTTTAGAAAACTTATTATAAATGCATAATGTTACCGATCGGCAACTTCTAGAAAAAAACATGAAATAGAAAAAATGCATAGTGTTGCCGTTTGGTAACAAAACAAAGGTAACGTTATGAAAGCCTGAAATCTGCTCTATTTCTTGTTTTCTATGACATTTTGACGTAACTTGTCAAGTAAGGGAGTAATTTAGTGTCAAAGCAACGAGTGTCACAAAATATGTTATTATAATATGGTGAAGGAACTTTGACGCCAACACCAGATCTCTCCTGGTGGATTATTAGTTTTAAATTAAACTAGATTGTAGTGACGTCACAAATTTTCCAATTAGAAATATTTGCAATTTTATGTGTTTTTTTTTTTTAAAAAGTCTTTTTTTTCGCGCATCCACCAATTGTCAAGAAACTTTTACATTCTTTTGTATGTATTGATGGAAAAACTTTCTTCTTGACAAATGGGTAAAAAAAAACATCTGAATAAGTATTTTTTTTTTGTCGAAAAATTACTAACTATCTATAATGATGGGCGGAAGAATCGGCGTTGCGACCTTTGGAAGAACATTTGCTGGATGACTGAAACAGCGATTTTCTGACACCATCTAAATCGCTGGGTTTATGCTGACTGTGGATCCTGGGTTTGATCGGAGTCTTCGGAGTCTTCGGAGTGCTCGGCTGCAAACAAAATATCGCATTTAAACCAACAAAACGACTGACACCTGTCAAATATCTTAATGTTGGCATGAAAATTGCATTCTTTTTCCAAGAGTCAAACAGAGAAACATTTTGATTCGTAAGTCACAACCTGTCAAAGTTGTAAAAATTGGTCATGTTTTGCAAATTAGACATTTTCGGTTAAATCTACTTACTGGTCATTTTGACCACCCTGTATAGTGTTTTTTTCTTCAAATGTCAAATAACCAAGTAATTTACTGTTAAATCCCAGTTGTTTGAATTTGACTGTCAGCGCCCATAACTCTGTTATTTTGACTGTTACAGGGTGGTTCAATATACCAATGTGTAGCTCTTGATATTCTCTTTTGACCACCCTGTATAGCATTTTTTCCTAAAATGTCGAATAACCGAGTCAGTGACTGTTAAAACTGAGTTGTTTGCTGTAAAGTTTCAGTATGATAGTTTTCACTTTGTCAGCGCCCATAACTCTGTTATTTTGACAGTTACAGGGTGGTTCAATATACCAATTTGTAGCTCTTGATATTTTCTTTTGACCACCCGGTATAGTGTTTTTTCCTAAAATGTGGAATAAGTGTACTAAATTTTTGCCACGCAACATAATATATGCATAATACATACCTTTCAAAACTCAAACCACAATTTTTACATCACTCAGTAAAACTCTGTTCAAATATACCACGTGTTGAAATTGAATAACACAAACGGATTGAATCAGGCGTGCCTAGTGAGCAAAATGGTCGCTTGTCCTTCCTACGCACTCCACTTGCAGCGATTTGATCGCGGCATGTAATTAGGAGGTATGTAGACAGGCGGACACACCATGCAATCAGTTCAATATTTGCCGTCCCCTGCGTTCCAGTATGATAACTAGCTATATGTTGCCAAAAAGCAACAACATGAATTTATTAAGTAACATTTGAACAAAATGCATATCTAAAATTTCCGTAAAATATTAATACTAAATACAAAATCCATAAGAATAAACTTACCATTAGTAGCTCGATGATAATCCTCCTCATTTAACTCAAACGTTATCAATGAGTTGGTTTCAGGATCCTGAACCTCTAAAATGTTTTTTGTGGAAGCCATTGATGAATGATTGATGAATTTTATGAATATAAACTAAACTCTGTTGTCTGTATTTACAAATAAAAATAAAATTTGAGGTTATGTGTGTTGTGATTATAACGCGTTTTGATCCGAAATCACATGTCGAAAGAAAGCAGCTCGGGTACCGTTTACAAATATGACAAATGCACTCTCAAATGTCAATTTTGTATATGACAGATAACAGGTGGTACCAGTCGCAATTTACAATGTGACAATCACGTGGCAAGCAGTTATCTGCACTCAAGGTGGCAGTCCGATCAGCTTCAACTTTAAAATGAACGAAGGGGCGGGACCAACTTTTTCTTAGGAGACCATTAAAATCCGTCTTTGTCTAAATCACATGTTTTGTGTATTATTTTTCTTTGTCGATTTTTACTATTTCTCGTAGAAACGTTTATGAATGAACACATTACACTGACTCTATACAGAAACAGTGGCGACACATGACTTGGCTTTGGGGGCCATGTTTGTGCTAAAATTTTGCGCGGGAATTTTTTTCCCATAAGAAGTAATGTAAAATGACTTTTTTTAAATTTAAATTTTTGACTTTATAATAGCAGATTTGATCGACTTATTGTGGCAAATATTTTCTTTAAAGTATTGTTTCTTCAATATCTGTGAAATAAACCCGATTTTTGTATGATTAATTCCAAGTTTGAGGTTAGGTTAGATGCATGTTAGATGTTTGATATTTTTGTTAATGTTTTAAGTTATTGATATGTGTGGCTATATAATCTCTAAAAAAAATCTGACTTCAGGTTTAGGAGTATCAGGTATTTACTTACAAGACACAAGGGGTTTTCTTAAGTACAGCAGATATAATTTTTTGACAAGTGTGGCACATCATTAGTTTCAAGAGGTCTGTAGCTACTAAAAAACGAAATAAAAAGTTCAGGTCCGTATTGAAAAATTTAAGTTGATGATGGTATCTAAAAATCGAAACGTCGGAGCTGAAAACTAACTATTTTCTTAAAGAGCCTAAAAAAGTGCCTCCTGAAGGTGCCATTGATTTTCCAAAATAATCAATAATAAAGTAGTAAAAAAATAAAATAGGAATTTGACTTTCGCTTTTTGTCGGATATCTCCGGAAGTAATGAAAATTTTTTTTAACCAAATTGTTTAGCATTAAAATGCGCAACTTTGCCTTCATTTAACTAAAGCTCTATCAACTATAGTTCCTGAGATAGCAATGTTTTTGCATCAAATTTGTAACTGTACAAACCATATTTCAAAAATGCTTTGTTATGAAATTAATGAAATACTTGAGTGTTAGTTCTGTGTTATTGTTTGGGGTTTAAGGCCTTCTTTCTCCTTCCACAAACTTTTTAATGGTGCCACAATGATTTTTTTATGAAATATTTCTGTTAATTTAGAAACTTTTTTGCTTCTTTAGTTTTTTCTGTACCTGTCACAGTTTTCGAGAAAATAACAAATTTACAATTTTAAAAATCTCAATTTCATAATGCACATTGATAGAGAAATTGGTATGTTTTTTCTGAAAATAAAAATTAAATCTGCTTGAAAACAGTTACCGATACTGAAGAAATAAATAATTTTCTTCCAAACACCCTGTATTTCTTTAACAAAGCATTTTTGAAATATGATATATACAGGGTAATTCAAATTCGGCCCTCACCATTGGGATCTCAGAAACCATAAGAGATACGAGAAAGTTTAAATTTGGGTAAAGTTGCGCAATTTAAAGCTCAACCAAATACCGTTTTAAAAATTTCGATTTTCCGAGTGCTTCCGAAGATATCCGAAAAAATCTGTAAAATTGATTTTTTGTTTTTATTTATTTCTAGCCTTATTTGAAGAGATATCCCAAATCTAAAAGCATCTTTTCTTTGTCATTTTCCCCAGCTATTCGATGATAGATTCCAATTTGCCACACGACGTTTCGTTTTTTGGCAGTCATCATCAATTTTCTTTTTTTTTATGGGCACCATATTGGATTTTTAGCCCACCAAATAGTACGTTTTATTCTGATTTTAGTGATGTATAATGACTTATGATTTGCTTCATAAATGACAAAATAAAATTCAATAAAAACTAATTCTACTTTAGTTGGCTTTGAGTTAATGAGACGTTTTATGAAATGTCATTATTTGACAGTACTTGTCAAACACGATAATTCGGACGATTATTAGAGCAAGTCAAGTTAAAAATGTATCTAGAAAAGAAACCGGCGCACAAAATGTTATTATTATACAAGGATTGCTGCAAAATTTAGGTTAATCAGAAGAGATTTGGTAGCATCTCTAACTTAAACCGGTCATTTATGTTTCCAAGAGAAAGATCATTATTTTAGGAACTTCATTTTTTGCCAAATTGATTTTTTTTGTAATGTTAATTGCAAGTTTAAATGATTTAATATGGGATTTTGAAAAACATCAAATCAAGCTATGTTTTGGTTAAGTTTTTACTAAATAAAGTTATGTGGTGCTGTTGGCTTACTGATTACAGTTTGTTTGCACTTATATTATTAACTTAGTACCAAATTTGTGTTGAAGCTTAAAATAATATTGCCTCGTTTTTCCTCATTGTGTCTAAGTATGTTCAGGCCAATTGCGTGTGACAAGTACTACCAAGTAATCTTCATAAAACCTCTCATAACCTCAAAGCCAACAAAGGTAAAATTAGTTTTTATTCAATTGTTTTGTTATTTATGGAGCAAATCATAACTGATTATACATCACTAAAATCAGCATAAAACGTACTATTTGGTGGGTTAAAAATCCAATATGGCCCCCATAAGAAAAAAGAAAGTTGATGATGGCTGCCAAAAAACGTCGGCCGGCAAATATGAATCTATCATCGAATAGCTGGGAAAAAGTGGCAATGAAAAGATGCTATTAGTTTTGGAATATCTCTTCAAATAAGGTTAGAAATAAATAAAATTAAAAATTGAAATTTTCAGTTTTTTTAAATATCTTCGGAAGTACTCGGAAAATCAAAATGTTTACTACTGCATTTGGTTGAGCTTTAAATGACGCAACTTTGTCCCAATTTAAACTTTCTCCCAATGGTGAGGGTCGAATTTGAATTACCTGTATAGCAAACTGGCATTATTTCTTGATGTATAATCGATGATTAAGATTTTTTGCAATTGTTAAAAAACACCATGTATGTACTGTTGTCTAAAGACATGTTTAAAGTAATAGTAATAATGAGGTATAGTCTGATTATTATAACTTTAGTTGCATATCATAACAGAGGTGATTGTATTGCCAACCAAATTTACACAACATGACAATAACATTGCATAGATATGGAACACCGTTTTCCTCTTTAATGAGTTGAAGTGTAAAGTAATGTTTGCATGATCTGAAGTTTAAACCACACTATTGTCTGGTTACTTACATGATTATTTCAGGCAACTACTAAGCAAGGGCCGTTTTGACATACAAAAAATTTGCCCTATAAATCAATTTTTTTTTAAGATTATTTTTTTATTAGACCTTTGTTAACTTTTCCACATAATCGCCATTTAATTTCTAGCACCTTGACATACGGACAATAAAAGGTGTCTAAACTAGAGGATTTGCTTAATTAGTATATTAAGTGAGGCGGCCATTTCCGTAACGTTGCGAGTGACAAATTATAAAATTTTCAGTAGGTAAAAAATATATTTTTTAATGAAATATGTTTAATACGTTTAAAGGTATTATATTGCCAGGACTAACGTGACGTGTTGAATTGAATGCAAGTTTACTGCCTGGGATCTCGTTTCAGTGTGAAATAAAACACATAGTTACACACCATTAAATTTTATTAAATAAGTTCCTTAACCTAAACAACTCATAACTTACTAACTAATAAAATAAGCGGTTTACTAATCTTATAAAAACGTTACTAACTTCCAATAAAATCATAATTAAATAGGTGTAAGATCAATACACAAAAATAAAGTACAATAGTACTTACACTTCTAATGAAGATAGAATCTTGGAGAGAGGCTTGTCACTTGTAGCGCCATTTTCCGAGTTTCTGCTAGGCAAAGCAGGACTGACTGAAATTATCCCCTCTCTAGGATATAACTTCATGCCAAACACTGGTTCCACGGTAGGTTATACTCCGGTGCATAGTTTAGCTATTGCATCATAAGTGCAGGTGCATTTTAACCGCATTCCACATTTTTTATGTTTCCGTTCAAGTGAAATAAATTTCATTTATTTCTATCGTGACAATATAATACAGACATAACGTAAAAGATCGATAAACAATGGCTAGTTAAAAAATAGTCTAAAGGCAAAACGCTGTAAGGGTCAGAGTTTTGAACTGCTGTTTCCTATGGTCGAAATTCTTTTCAAGATAAATTTGGACACCCAGGTGATCCGAATTTCTCTTAAAAAAGCTTCTTAGCTTTACCGTCCAGAACGGGGAGCATTTGTTCGATCTCATTTTTTACGAAATACTAAAGTGAGTTTTAGTTTTTTGAAGCTGCATCGTTTTAAAGCTAATGCTACTTCAGGTTTGAGTACATTGGTCTGATTCCATCCAGCGACCTCACTATGTCCTTAAGCCACCATCACAATACCAAATTTACCTTTCGTTGTTGAAGTTGCGTAGCTGTTGAAATTTGTTTGTATTGAGTTTTACAGCGCCTTAAAAATAAGCATTTCCGGCGTTTTCACGGCAAAGTTACATTTTCTCTATTATTAATTCGAGAAAAAGATAGTATTCGGAGTAGAATAATGAAAAATAAATTGCTAGCAATTGCTCAACTCTACGTTTCATATAATTGCATAGCGGTACATACAACGTCATGACTTGCATCTCTCTTTTTATTGCGAAACGTGCTTTACTCGTATTGTTGACAGTTACCTTCAAAGATTTATGAAAATATCTGCAGCGGTTTTGAAGAAAAATAAATTCAGATTTGTTTATCCAAATTAAGCAGCCTGTATAATAGGTTTTTTAAGGTCTTTTAGTAATAATTAGTTGTTTTAAAGTATGTCTTTGCACCATAATTATTTAGCAATAAAATGCGCATCTTTGCCTCCATCTCTCTCTATCAACTATAGTTTCTGAGATAGCAATGCTAATGCATCGAATTCGTAACACCCTGTGTAATAATTTTTTTAAACAAAGTCGGAATTAGTTTTTGAAAATGTTTGTTGGTTGTTCCGCTTATTTGTAGGTACCACCTTTTTTGTGAAGGTGCGGTAATAGTATATTCAAAAACTACTTTGCTTAATGCACACTTTACACTTTTTGGTCGGCTGTTGTTGAATTATTATAGGGGTTAAGGCAATGTTCAGTTGGATGATTAAAATAATGTTTCCTACGATCGTGTGGAAAAGTGTACTTTGCCGTACGATTTTTCAAAGCGGAAGTAGCACTTTTCCGCTGTAGTGCGGTAATAGTATATTTTATTAGTACAAAAATAAAGGTTTTTCCGTTCGCGTATAACTAATTCAGGTGTGAGGCAAAGCCGAACACCGGAAGACATGCAAACACGGAAAACCTATTTTTGGACGAATTATGAACGATATTTTTCATTATACTTCTTTAAAAACGAGGGAATAAAAACCAGACTTAAAAAAAAATGTCGACCCGAGTGTATTTATTGTACTCTTGCTATACTGTGGTAATGATTCCATCGTTCATGTTGTTTTGATGTATTATAATTTGAAAGTAACTAAAGTTAAAGTATTTTGTAATATATTCTTATATTTGATTTCGGGAGATTTATTACTCTTTTTTAAAATAATTGTTTCAAAACCATAAAATTTTTATCCTGCATTCTAAACAAAAATTACAATTAACAAAATTTCTTATTTAAAATTAAATATAAAAAAATCTCAACTATCTCGCTTATTTTCATAGATATAAAGTTGTGTTTTTTGCGACAGTTTGCTACTTTTGTTTGAAATTACACATGGCTACAGCAGAATTCTCATAACATTTTTTTGTTAGGGAAAAATTGAAAAATATCACTTTTGAGGTATCTCAGATATAATTTAAACTTTTTGAAGAAGTTAAAACGGATTTTTAAAGACATTTTCTGTAGAATCCAGTGACGTAGTAAATTTCTAGCGTCGTCGGTTTTTGAACTATGGTACAAACATTTGATTTTTTTTTAATGGAAACACTTAATGATTTAAAACCGCGAATATTTTTTGTCACTATTAAAAATTCCATTGTTGAACTGACGCTTTAACGGAATCTAGGAACTGATATGATGTGGTATAGTAATGTTTTGTTTTTTTTTGGGACGCTATTAATACGTTCCAACTCATAGACTTGAGTACAGATGGAACCAAATATTGCATGGGTTTTGTTCTTTGGTTACCAAGCCTCTATGGCCTGATGAGCCGTAGTACGGCGAAACGCATCAGAGGATTGGGATTAATAAACAAAAAATAAAATCTTACCATTTTTGTGATACGTTGTGAGTTAGGCGTAGGACTGTCAAACGCAGATTTTTATACAGATATTTTTTATTTATAAAATAATCACCTTTTAAAAATCGCAGAAGCAAGTGTTTGTTTTGCAAGCTTAGAGATTGGTTTCAAATACATACTAAAATTAATATATTTTTTTGTTCCAGATATTGTCCCGGTGGTGAGAAGCAAAACTAGTCGTCCAGGTGAAGAGTGGAATTCCTGTTTTTTTTATTAATAAATTGAAGATGGAGGCGGGGGTTGTGGGTAGTTTTATTTGCTTTATTGTTCTGCCATATGCAGCATTGAGCAATTACCGAGAACATATATTTTAGTTCCACATTAATGAAAACGTATTACTACTGTTACGTAATTTATTGATTCGACATCTTCACAATATTTGGCTCAAGAATTTTTATTTAATGTCTGAATAAAAGGCGAAGTATTAGGAAAAGTGTCATTCTTTTTAATGTCAATCTACGCATGGCGAACTGAGTAACTGTGCAGAAGTTGACATTGGGAGTGAACATAGACCAGCAATCAGCCATTTATATCTATCAAACGTACGATTTACTTTTCAACTGATTGACATTCTGCAGCAAAATCATTCGAGGAATAAATACGATTGCCACCTTTTTTATAAAAGAAAATCGTCTCTTGGAAAATAGGGGAGCAAAAACACAGTAAACGAAAATTTGTCGAGAGGTTAATAGGTACTTAGGTGATTTTTTCAATCGCTTTTTTATGCAAGATAATTAAAAACACACAAAACATTTATAAATCCAAATTAAAACTTTATTAAAGAACGAACTCTAAAACTTAACTAATTGCATATTATGTCAACATTTACAATAGTATTTTGTATTGAATTTTGCAGACTTTAAAAGTTCTGGTTTATCACTTAACGGTGAATACAATTCCGGACAGGAGGGCATAATGCTAGAACGTATGCAAAGTTCTGCTGTCACCATTTCAGTTATATAACCGGTTCATTAAGTTGAAAATCTTTCCCATAAGCATTGCTACAAGGAACTGATATCACTATCTGAACTATTTGTTTCAAAGTTAGATCTTCCACATTTTTGGCAAAGTGCACCACTTGTCTGCGGCAGAAATATCATCGTTTATGAAAGACGCAGATGCCTTTTTCGAGCAGACAAAATTTGTCAAGCTCTCCACCTGGTTTTCATTAAAACCCTTAAATGCATGACTTTTTTTTTTAATTCCGATTATCATAAATACTGTACTTTGCATTGGTCTTAATATGGGAAAAATAAGGAAAAAATCTACATTATGTTTTTTTACTTTATTTTTAGAAAAAACTGTTTGTTGCCAAATGGCAACATCATGTATTACAAGCCAAGAGACTCACATGTGAACATTTTTAAAACAGTTGTTCTTCCGATTTAAACAAAGATCTGAACACCGCATTTTTCGCATTTGGTATGCGTAAAACCTTTACATTTTGGAAACTTGCACCTCATCTTGGCTTCTTGAAGGACTGGCCAGTGCCCCGTTTGGTCAGTACGAACTTCCATGGGCGGCAGGTGCTTCATTGGACCCCTTGTTCTTTTTTCTTTCAATTCGTTTTCCAGGCTAGTACTCGGACGACCGCGTTTGCTAGAGAGAGCTCTGACATTACACAAATTATAAGCAACTTCTGCTCTAAATTGAGCTTGGATTTTTGGCTTGAAACCAGGCTGCGTTTTCGAAAGCACTCGTTTGTAGAGTAGCCAGGCATTTACCAAACTCAAATCCAGGAGATGATAGAAAATACGCATGTACCATTTGCGGCTTTTCAGTTTTATCTTATATCTTCCCATGAAGCTGTCTAGTAAATCAACGCCCCCCATATGTCGGTTATACTCGGAAACAATGAATGGGCACTCAACTTCCACAGATTTTTTCTCTTTGCGATCGAATCGTTTCACTTTGGAGGTAGGTTTTTTTCCTGCGAAAGATGACGCTAAAGTTACATATTTATTATCTTTCCACACAACAGTAGAAATGTCATCACCGTCCACTAATGCAACCAACTCGTGGCTTGTCCCACGTTCCGCTTTCTTCATAGCAGCTTCCAGTGGCAATTTGCAATTTGGTATTCTGTTTCGCCGTATTGTGCCGAGAGAAAGAATTCCTTCTTTGGCCAAATGTACCATCAGCTGCAAAGATGTGTAGTAATTGTCGTGATACAGTCTGTAATTCTTTTGGCGAGGAATAATTCTGGCTAAGCGTAGAACCAAATTGGAAGTAACACCAAAATTGGGTTCATCATCAGGTTGATCAAATTTTTGCTCACCAGTATAAATTTCGATTTATAAGCAAACCCCGAATGGCCTGACATCACAAAAAATTTGAAGCCCCATTTATGAGGGTTCATTGGCATATATTGCTTCGCATTATTATTATTTTTCTCCGTATGAACGTACAGGCCCATCGGGAGTTCCAACAACAATAATGGCTCATCATAGTTCGCCTCTTTCTTACATAGCCCTCAGTGTTACATGAAATATAAGACAAAAGGTTAGTATGTGTTACTTAAGGCTTAATATACAATATTATGTCTTATAACAAAATTAATTTGAGCATCATTCGTAACCTTTATTTATTTGTTAGTATGTACGATCCATTTTTCATTAAAAAATAAAAAATGGAACGTGTGAAATTCATTTTCCAAATGCTGTAAAGCAAGGAATCCCGTGTATGTATCGCGTAATCAAAATTAGTCGAACTTTTATGTTAGTAGCTCGTTATCAACCAACAAGATTGTCGGAGCGTCGTGTCAGGAATATTCGCCTCTTCAGCGAAACATTTTTTATCACACCTATTAGTTCATGGCGCTAAAAAAATAATTGGATTAATTTCATGACTAGATTATACTCGCTATTTGGGGATAATATGACATCATACATTCCAAATTTTTTTTTATTATATACTTTTTTTTTATATATATCATCCACTTGTGTATATCACGTCTGTATCAACATATGCATATATATATAGCCATTAAAATACAAAACAATAATAAGGTAACATAAATTAAATTGTAGACCTCATAGCTGCTGATAAGTAGCATATGGCCCCATGTCGTTAAACGATTCTAATTGCGCGATAAACGGCTGTGTTACCGCGTGTCTAAGAACTTCTTCAGTTTGTTGCTGAATAATGGGTCCCCCTTCTTGCACCTGCGCCAGGTTTTCCGGATTCGGGCATAGTGCCGGATTGCGGTCGACCTGACTTGTGTGTGATTCAGGAGGTCCAAATGCACCTCCAGAAGATGTGCCAGCAGAACTGATTTCTGATGTTTCATCCCTTTCTTGTGTTTGGGGCACTACTGGTACCCGAAACTGATATGTCATATCATTTACATAAGCATGCGGATATGGCGGATGACCTGGTTGACTCAAAAATTGAGTTCTCCCGTACACACATGTAGCACAAGGACATCCTTGCACAAATACATTTTCCCATGCTCGCCAAAAATCCTCAGGTCGATATTGAGGTTGTTGGGGTGATATGCAAATTGCACAATCACATGCCGAAAACGGAATACCCCCTTGACGTACTTTCTCGCTTAGTAGAAGTATGGTATACTCCGTATGAATGATTTGAGTCCACAGGCCAAGTAGAGATTTTGTAATCCCCAATAATTGTATTGGTACCACTTGATCAAACTCTCCTTGCAGTTCCCACAACTGGTACAGTGCCAATTTGTATAAATACAGTTTGGTGTTTATTTCGGTAACACACCTAATATAAAACAAGAAATTCACTATCCATTCCATTTTTGGCACTTTCGCGAAAATTATAGGTTAACTTCACCCAAATGTTACTTCACGACCGATTTCTAAAATGACACTGTAAATTGTTGTCCCATTCGGGTTTATTTAAACCAATCTAGTAATTAGTCATTATTCATAACTGCGCGTAGCGATGAATCAAATTTGTCTTATCGCTCGCGAATTAGTTGCTTTCTTTACCAAATGCATAAACAACTATATGGTCAAGGTGATTATTACACCGACAACATCATTATTTATCTTTATTCGTTTGTAGGTACCTACATCACAATAACAATATTCAATGTTTTTATTTCCATTACATGTAACCATTTTTTATCTCATAGGGAAAATTAAACTGATATCTATTCTTGAATTTTAAGAATTTGCGCAATAAAAATTCAGACGCAGATAACAGAATAAAATCCTTGGGCCCTGTAAAAATAGGTACATAGCTCAATATGTGGAGCCGTACATTATAATTGTTACTTTGTTTTAAACATTATGCTTAATTGCATTTTTGCATTTTATGCATTAATCGGTCTGCAATGAACAATGTCTGGTCTCATTAAGATATTATTCCGAACTGGCCAAATCAGCGAATCCCATGGGTTTAAGCATGGTGCACCATTTAACTGTTGGGAAAACATTTCTCTGATAACCTTAACATTTGACAAGTTCATCGTCTGGAAGCATTTTGCTAATTTCAGCATCCTGGCTTTCCGGTGGAGAGGGATCTGAATTGTATTTATACGGTTTTCTTATCACATTCTCCACAGTTCGTCCTCTGACCCACACGAAACTTTACCGTGCATTTTTGTCGTGTGTTTCGTAGTGCATTTATAGTCTTTTGTAGTGCATTGTGTCATTTTTAAAAGTAAGTATAAGTGGTTTTTTTTTTTTCCTTTTATTCATCATTTCCATATATTTTTCCTTCCAAAGAAAAATTCTCTTTGTTTCGCTATCCAATGTTAACAATATCCTCCCTTTCAGATGGAACCTGGAAATGAAGTCGACACCGAAAAGGGCCGGGGCCGCGGTGCCCGTCTGATGGCCCTATTGGCTGCCCAGCGGGCCCGACGAACCGTGGGTGCGTCCAGCCTAAAACTGGGGCCTGGAGTGGAAGCTGGTCCTTCTGCGACCAGCGAGGTGGAGGCTCCCCCTCAGGTGGCAGGTGAGGTGGAGGCTCCTCCTGGGGTTCCAGCATCCCCAGAAGAAGAAAAAATAGAAGAGGAAGGCGGCGTCAACGACGCCTCAACAGCGGTGGCGCCGCGTTTGGCTGTCGAAGCCATAGGCAGCAATGCAACTTTCATGGACCACTTCAGTTTTAGATTTTGGCGAAATGCCCTTTCGTATTTCATAGTCCACATCAGACATTTTCCGATTTATGTAATAAGGACCAAACCATCTAAGCAGTAATTTTTCACTTTTTCCTACTTTCCTGATAGGGGTGAAAACTTTTACTTGGTCCCCCACTTCAAATTCAACATGGCGGTGTTTACAATCATAACGTAATTTATCTATGTCTTGACGCCGTTTTATATTTTCAACTGCCAAATTTCTGACTGCCAAACCAATGTCTCTAATTTGGTCGCTATTACTACTTTCTAAGGGTGGCAACAAGTTTGCTTCTGTTGGTAAAATAGGTTCACGACCGTACACCAGCATGAATGGTGAGAATTTAGTACTATCTTGTTTTGCAGAATTGTACGCAAAAGTCACATGTGGAAGATATTCATCCCAATTTGATTGATCAGTATTAGTATACATAGATAACATATTGGCTAAAGTTTTATTAAATCTTTCTGTTAAGCCATTAGTTGCGGGATGATATGCAGTAGTAAACTGACTCGTTGTCCCCATCTTTTTTAGCAATTCCGTAACCAATTCTGATTGAAAAACTTTCCCTCTATCGCTTAACAATTCCTTGGGTGCACCGTGTTTTGTAATAATTCTCTCCAGTATAAATTTCGCTACAGGTCCGGCTTTGCCGCTCGGTAATGCGTCAGTCTCCGCCCACCTTGTGGCGTAATCTGTCGCTACCACTATCATGGTTTTTCCGCTGCTACTTCTGCGAAACGGACCTAACAAATCTATCCCAACTTTTTCAAATGGGGTGCCAACTGGAATAGGATGTAACAGACCGATAGGCTTTTGATTTTGTTGGCCTTTCCTGGCCTGACAATCCGGGCATCCTTTTACAAAACGTTCCACGTCCTTTTGCAACCCTTGCCAATAGTATCTTTGTTTTATCTTTGCTAGGGTTTTTGACAATCCCAAATGGCCACTCAGCGGTTCTGAGTGGTGGGAGTACAAAATTTCCCCTATTAACTGTTGCGGTATCACTAAAAGTTTAGTCCGGCCCACTTCATGCGGGTTTATACGGTACAAAACTTCTGACTCAAGTCTAAAATTTTTCGCTTGCTTACGTATACCAATTGTAGCTTCTTCAGGATGTTTTATAGCCTGAATTATTTCCAAAATGTTTTTATCTTTTGCTTGCAATTCCGCAATGTTACGCATATCCAATAGAAAGGTTGGTATTTCGTCAATTTCTTGTACTTTCGTATTTGCTGGCAAAACAGGATATCTGCTTACGCAGTCTGCATCTCTGTGAGCAATTCCTGATTTATGATGTACTGTGTAGTCAAATTCTGATAACTTTAACGCCCAACGCGCTAAACGTCCAGTAGTCTCTTTCAAGGTTTTTAACCAACATAGCGCATGATGATCAGTCACTATTTTTATAGGTTTTCCATAAATAAAATGTCTAAAATAGGATAGCGCCCATATAGCTGCTAACCCTTCAAGTTCTGTTATCGAATAATTCTTCTCAGCTTTACTAAGGCTTCTACTTGCATATGCTATTGGGTGTAACGCATTTTCATGATCTTCCTGCAATAATATTGCTCCGATTCCATCTTTACATGCATCTACCCTCAATTCACATCCTTTATTTGGTTGAAAATGTGCCAAAACTGGTTCACTAATCAATTTTTGTTTTAGTGTTTCAAATGCTTTGTCATGTATATCCTGCCAATCAAATTTATTTTGTTTCTTTGTTAGATCATGTAAGGGACGTGCAATTTTTGCAAAATTTTCTATAAATTTCCGGTAGTAGTTACAAAGTCCCAAAAAACTTTGTACACCCTTTACATTTTTTGGCCTTGGAAAATTTTCGATTGAAACTAATTTCGATTTATCTGGAAAAATTCCATCTTTCGAAATTGTATAACCAAGAATATTAATTTTTTCTTTTAAATATTCACATTTTTTAGGTTTTAGTGTTAAGCCTGCACTTCGGAGTCTATTGAAAACTTTACGTAATTTTTCCACATGTTCATCTATCGTTTTAGAAAAAATTATAATGTCGTCCATGTAAATTAAAACTTCTTTCCATTTTAAATCTCTAAACACTACATCTCCTAACTGTTTTCTTGCCGGAGCATTGCACAATCCAAAAGGCATCACATTAAATTCCCATAATCCGTGACCTGGCGCTGTAAAGGCAGTAAGTGGCTTACTTTCTTCTTTTACTTTGACTTGCCGATAACCTGAATACATGTCCAACGATGAGAAATATTTGGCGTTTCCTAAGTACGTCAAAATATCCTCAATATTAGATCCTGACCATGAATTTTTTACTGTCACATTGTTTAACTTGCGATAATCCACGCAAAATCGTGTCTCTCCAGACTTTTTCTTTACTAATACGACGGGACTTGCCCAGGGCGAGTTACTTTGCCTTATTATGTCGTATTGTTCCATTTCTCTTATCTGCTCATCTATTATCTCTCTTTCTTTTTGTGCCACTCTGTAAGGTTTCTGTTTTATCGGTTTAGCATTCCCTACATCGATTTCATGTTCAATGACATCGGTTTTTCCCATATATTTTGGTGTCTTAGAAAAAACGTCACTATATTCTGACAGTAATGTCTGCAATTTGTTACACAATTCTGGGTTCGTTATATTGCTTAGGTTATGGTCATTCATGGTAATCATCTCTTTATCATCCTCAGTTTCATAAATACAATGAACTGGAATTTCTGCTATATTCATTTCTATATTTTTCTCTAAATAACCAATTGTGGAATTTTTCAATATGAACATTTTTCCAAACCTCATATTATTAATTTTGATGTACCATTTGCCATTTTTCACAAAAATATTTGAACAAATCAACCCTCTTGGTCGTAGGTATTTATTGTTCTCGATAAAGCAGTACTTCGTGAACTCGTGCGGAGATAAGGCACAGTTCAGTCGTACCGTTATCTCGCGACCAACCTCGACCATGTAGTCGGTTTCAAGTGCAACCTTCAAATTTCGCGCGGTTGACTCAATCTCGACGTTCGCAAATACCTTATTAGTATCTTCCATTTGTTCTATTTTCCCTATGTTGCTGTTGACATTGTTGCCAAAATGTAAAATCAATGGGTCAAGTTCATGGTATAATGTCACAGTATTGGTATTATAGTCAATCAATGATTTTTTACTAGCCAAAAAGTTATGTCCCAAAATTAAGGCTTTTGATAAATTTTGCACCACTAGTGCCTCAACGGAAATAATTGTGCCCTTAATTTTTATAATTACCTCAGAATTGCCGAGAGGTTGAACTGGATAACCTCCTGCGGTTATCAGTTGTATATTGTCTTGTAACCGTCTCATGTTACTGATATAATCTATGTCGACTACATTTTTACAAGCTCCTGTATCAAGTATAACAGGGACGTTATCTTTATCGTTAACCGTGATATGTACTATTAATGTCTTAGTGGTGCCCGTAGATGATAATTGGACAATTTCGTTCGGGCTTCTTAATTTTGAAACTGTCCTCTGTCGTTTGGGTTTCTTCGGCCTTGAGGTGCATTCCTTTGGAAAGGCCTGTTATTGAAATTACAAGACACGTGACCGGGCCTACGGCAATCAATGCAAATAACCCGGCCGTCGTGCGTTCTCGTACGAGGCAAACAATTATTGTTATTATTATTTCTCCAGTTCTGATTAGAAAACTGATTTCTGTTCCCATTAAAAGTATCCTGGTTCCGGGGTTGTTGCGAATTGTTTCTTACAAATTGTCGCCCCCTATTGAATGAGTTGTTCCTCGGACTATTTTGATTTGGTCTAAAATTATTCACCCTTGGAACATAGGTACTTCGTGTCTGATTTTGAACCGTATTTGAAAAATTTCTATTAAAAAATGTCCGTGGCCTGGTGTCATTCCAGGTCCTTTGTCGGTTTGTTGGGTTATTACCATTGTTACTGTTTACTGCCGCAGATACTGACAATAAAGCTGTACTTTGTGTCATTTGATTCACTAGTGTCCTTTCTTTTATATCGCTTATTTTAATGACCAATTGCTTTAAATCGTTAAAATTTCTATTGCTAGAACTAAGCAAATAATACATCTCATAGTAAGACGGATGTAAACCATTTTCAAAATGATCCCTAAATGCGTCAAAAGTCATTTCTGGGTCAATCTCGTTTGCGATTGCCAATAGATCATAATAGTACTTTTTAATATCCTCGACGTCCTGCTGTTTGCGGGTGTTTAATCTAAATTTTAACTTTCGGAGTGGCTGTTCTCCTGAAAACTCTTTCAAAAAACCTGATTTAATATTCAGCCATGTTTTCATCTGATTCTCTGGCTCACTAATATAATTACTAAACCACGTATGGGCTGGACCTTCCACAAAATTAGCCAAATAAGATATTTTATGATTTTCTGACCAGCTATTCACAATCGCTGCTTTTTCGTATTTATTTATAAAAATACTGGGAGAGTCAATAGAAGGGTTAAATGTAGATGGGCATGTAAACTTTGGGGTGGCAGGAGTTTTTGGCTCAGCCAAAGCTGCTTGTAAAGTCATGTTAGCCATTACTGGAGTATTGTTAGGACGTATGGCACGGTTTCTTTCTCGAATTACAGGGGGTGGGCAAGGATTATTACAACCTTGTAATAAATCCGTGGGGCGGGATGAGGTAGGCTCTGGCACTACCACTTCTAAGGGACTTTCTTGCCAGAACTCTTCTGATTCTCGCGGTTTAGGCGGAGTCCTACTCAATGAAGCTCTTGGCTTAAAAAACTGTTCTGGGGATCGTGACCTTGCTTTAGAATCTTTAGCTTTCTGAACTCGGGAAGTCGAAGCTTTGGTTGTTTGAATTCGCGGGGTTTCAACTTGAGCACTTACGACAGTTTTTTCGAAAGGGCTGTTCTCGTCCTCACTACTTGTTAAACTGTGAATAAAAGTTGTTCTGTCAACTTCTGGGGCCCCTGCAGATATCGATGCCTGCACAGAAGCAGAGGAACCGACAGTTGAGCTATGATGCGCGGGTTTAAACTCTTTCAACTCTTTTAAGACTTTTTCGGGGTTTTTTCCTTGGGCTAGTGCTTGTTGCAAAACAAATTTTTCTTTGTCTGATATACTTTGAGCTCTACTGCGAGTTCGTACTCGTGATTTGTCACTTGGTTCACTCATGTAAAATTTAATATGAAATGTTTGGCATTATTTTTCAAGTTTTCGGTCAAAATTTAAACGATTTTTTTTTTAAACAATTTGATTATTCCTAGCAATTTCTTTGCGAATTTGCTTGTTCATCAAACTAATAATTTTTTTGACGCTAAAATACACAAGCATTAATACCCCCATGCACAGAAAAATAATAATTAAAATTTCCTTTGCCGACCATGAATTATCTTTTCCTGAACTATTTGATACACCTCCACTGTTTCCCGCTTGGGAAATAATAATTTCCTCCTCTTTTGAAGATGTACCACCCATATTAAACCAAAATTTTATCAAATGAGCGCTTCAATAGCACAGGTAATCCCCAAAAAATCACTAAATAAATCAACGTTACTATCCCTAGCCAAAAGAAAATAATACCTAAAATTTCTTTTATAGCCCACACATTATTTTCCTGATTCTTTATCATACCCCAAAAAATAAAAATAAATAAAAAACTCAACTATTGTTTTTTATCCATCCCAAAACAGACCGGCGCCTCCACGAAATGTCACGTTTAATTTATGAGCCCTTCTGGGTTCACCAATTAAACTGACTCACGACGTTAAACGTCGCGCCGGGATCTCAGTTTTAGGGATGAAATCAAACGCTGAGTTTTTCTCATACAACACTTAAATCTATTAAATATAGTATACACAAATGGATGCACAATACGGTTGTAAACATACAAAAAGTTGACAATTAACAATTGTACTTACATAGTCATAAGCTAAGGACTTAGCTTTTCCTGGCGATGGCTTGGTCACTTCGCGTTTGAATAACTTTGGAGAACGGACTAATTAACTTGATCTTTTCCCGAGGAGAGTCGACATTTCGACTTCTCGGGTCAGCTGGTCGCACTACCGTTGATCGGTTCACACTTATCCTATACTGCTAAAATCGGCGTATTTTATACCCGATTGATCGGCTGACGCAGTTTGTTATTGTCGCTTGTTTTTCACATTTCTGCAAAGCAGGTGGTGGTGACTCATCACCGATACGGTGCACTCGGTGCATGACACATTCGGTGCATCGTGATGCGACCTTGCCTCGTGCGCTTATTATTTCGCAATCCTCGAATACTTTTATGTTTTTTAAGTTAATCAGTCCATCTTTCCAATTAACGGATTTTCCATTCGTGACAATATAATGTCTAACCTTCGTTGAACACATTTGTTCATCAATGCTAAGATATTGTTCTAAAGCCACCGAAGAAAATCTTTTGTTCAAGTATTCAACGAGAGGTCTAATCTTATAAAGCCTATCGTGTCCTGGTTGGTCACGAGAAATGAAGGTGGAATTGTTGTTGAAATGAATAAACTGGCGTATTTTTTCAAATTTGTTCACTGACATCACATCTGCAATAGGTGCAAATCTCAACTCTTCACTCCAGAATGATCTGATGTTGGGCATGTGTACCAGAGATGTATGAATAATTATGCCAAAGTAATTCTTCATGCCGTTCTCTGTAAAAACGGTTGGTCTTTCAGGCTTAGTTTGCACTGAATATAAGTTGGTTTCTTCAGTAGTCTGTAACGGGTTACTCCTGACATCAACGCCAGATTTTAAATTAAACCCGTAAATCTTAAATAAATATTCAGTATATGTATACTAGTATCTACATAGAACGCATTGCACGATAATACAAAAGCCTGTAAACTATAATCACACAACACTTACAATTAAATAGAAACAAACAAAACTAAACTTACATCAGACAGGCCTGTCAACGCAACTTACACACTAAGTCTTATTAGTGGCGAGGTAATTCAAAAACGTGCCACGGGTGATCGTCCATTAGTCAGGGTGACACACTTGTCCATCCAGGAATTTCGTGCTGTACCAAATACACTCTTATACGCAGGAGTCCGTTTACAGTGTCCAGTAGTAACTTTTCCTCGTCAATGTTAAACTTGGAGCAATCAAAAGCTGTAAAAGGTTGTAAATTCCCCATCTTATTCACCTAACAACATAATTATTTACCTGGAAGATTTGGCCGACATGCCCTGTGTTATCCAGCTATTTTATCTTATACAGTCTTAATTAATATAAATACTATTGTGATTTATAATATTGTTTAAATTTCTTAAACACCAGATAATTTCGCCTACTACTACGAAATCTCGATTCCAACAGACCTGCACGAACCACTTTTAACCGACAATCTTTTTTTACCTTACAAGTCTTAGCTATTAGTTCTTCTGAGAAAAAGAATGAGAAAAACTGAGAAGGAGTTTCTAATGACATTATTTCAGCAGACAACTCAGTATCCCCATAAAACCGTAACTGATCCTCATTCAACTCCAAAGATTTTGATTTTCAGTCAATGTCTTTTTTTAGTGCCTTTTTCTGTTTGGAAGACAAAAAAGTCGACAATGGCAAATCGTCATCATCATCGGACTGCTGGTTGACTTCTTCAACTTCCAGTGTTACCTCACTTTGATCATGGTTTTCATCATCAAAATCACTTTCTGGTATAAAAGAACAGTCCTCCAAACTGTCTGCATCGCTTACATCGCATCCGTCATCACTCAGACCGGTAAAATTCTCCCAATAGGCCGCAAGGTCCTGGTCTGTGAGTAGCTTATTTTTGCTCATACTAGAGGATAAAAAACAGAAATATCTTTAGAAAACTTATTATAAATGCATAATGTTACCGATCGGCAACTTCTAGAAAAAAACATGAAATAGAAAAAATGCATAGTGTTGCCGTTTGGTAACAAAACAAAGGTAACGTTATGAAAGCCTGAAATCTGCTCTATTTCTTGTTTTCTATGACATTTTGACGTAACTTGTCAAGTAAGGGAGTAATTTAGTGTCAAAGCAACGAGTGTCACAAAATATGTTATTATAATATGGTGAAGGAACTTTGACGCCAACACCAGATCTCTCCTGGTGGATTATTAGTTTTAAATTAAACTAGATTGTAGTGACGTCACAAATTTTCCAATTAGAAATATTTGCAATTTTATGTGTTTTTTTTTTTTTTAAAGTCTTTTTTTTCGCGCATCCACCAATTGTCAAGAAACTTTTACATTCTTTTGTATGTATTGATGGAAAAACTTTCTTCTTGACAAATGGGTAAAAAAAAACATCTGAATAAGTATTTTTTTTTTGTCGAAAAATTACTAACTATCTATAATGATGGGCGGAAGAATCGGCGTTGCGACCTTTGGAAGAACATTTGCTGGATGACTGAAACAGCGATTTTCTGACACCATCTAAATCGCTGGGTTTATGCTGACTGTGGATCCTGGGTTTGATCGGAGTCTTCGGAGTCTTCGGAGTGCTCGGCTGCAAACAAAATATCGCATTTAAACTCCAAAGATTTTGATTTTCAGTCAATGTCTTTTTTTAGTGCCTTTTTCTGTTTGGAAGACAAAAAAGTCGACAATGGCAAATCGTCATCATCATCGGACTGCTGGTTGACTTCTTCAACTTCCAGTGTTACCTCACTTTGATCATGGTTTTCATCATCAAAATCACTTTCTGGTATAAAAGAACAGTCCTCCAAACTGTCTGCATCGCTTACATCGCATCCGTCATCACTCAGACCGGTAAAATTCTCCCAATAGGCCGCAAGGTCCTGGTCTGTGAGTAGCTTATTTTTGCTCATACTAGAGGATAAAAAACAGAAATATCTTTAGAAAACTTATTATAAATGCATAATGTTACCGATCGGCAACTTCTAGAAAAAAACATGAAATAGAAAAAATGCATAGTGTTGCCGTTTGGTAACAAAACAAAGGTAACGTTATGAAAGCCTGAAATCTGCTCTATTTCTTGTTTTCTATGACATTTTGACGTAACTTGTCAAGTAAGGGAGTAATTTAGTGTCAAAGCAACGAGTGTCACAAAATATGTTATTATAATATGGTGAAGGAACTTTGACGCCAACACCAGATCTCTCCTGGTGGATTATTAGTTTTAAATTAAACTAGATTGTAGTGACGTCACAAATTTTCCAATTAGAAATATTTGCAATTTTATGTGTTTTTTTTTTTTTAAAAGTCTTTTTTTTCGCGCATCCACCAATTGTCAAGAAACTTTTACATTCTTTTGTATGTATTGATGGAAAAACTTTCTTCTTGACAAATGGGTAAAAAAAAACATCTGAATAAGTATTTTTTTTTTGTCGAAAAATTACTAACTATCTATAATGATGGGCGGAAGAATCGGCGTTGCGACCTTTGGAAGAACATTTGCTGGATGACTGAAACAGCGATTTTCTGACACCATCTAAATCGCTGGGTTTATGCTGACTGTGGATCCTGGGTTTGATCGGAGTCTTCGGAGTCTTCGGAGTGCTCGGCTGCAAACAAAATATCGCATTTAAACCAACAAAACGACTGACACCTGTCAAATATCTTAATGTTGGCATGAAAATTGCATTCTTTTTCCAAGAGTCAAACAGAGAAACATTTTGATTCGTAAGTCACAACCTGTCAAAGTTGTAAAAATTGGTCATGTTTTGCAAATTAGACATTTTCGGTTAAATCTACTTACTGGTCATTTTGACCACCCTGTATAGTGTTTTTTTCTTCAAATGTCAAATAACCAAGTAATTTACTGTTAAATCCCAGTTGTTTGAATTTGACTGTCAGCGCCCATAACTCTGTTATTTTGACTGTTACAGGGTGGTTCAATATACCAATGTGTAGCTCTTGATATTCTCTTTTGACCACCCTGTATAGCATTTTTTCCTAAAATGTCGAATAACCGAGTCAGTGACTGTTAAAACTGAGTTGTTTGCTGTAAAGTTTCAGTATGATAGTTTTCACTTTGTCAGCGCCCATAACTCTGTTATTTTGACAGTTACAGGGTGGTTCAATATACCAATTTGTAGCTCTTGATATTTTCTTTTGACCACCCGGTATAGTGTTTTTTCCTAAAATGTGGAATAAGTGTACTAAATTTTTGCCACGCAACATAATATATGCATAATACATACCTTTCAAAACTCAAACCACAATTTTTACATCACTCAGTAAAACTCTGTTCAAATATACCACGTGTTGAAATTGAATAACACAAACGGATTGAATCAGGCGTGCCTAGTGAGCAAAATGGTCGCTTGTCCTTCCTACGCACTCCACTTGCAGCGATTTGATCGCGGCATGTAATTAGGAGGTATGTAGACAGGCGGACACACCATGCAATCAGTTCAATATTTGCCGTCCCCTGGGTTCCAGTATGATAACTAGCTATATGTTGCCAAAAAGCAACAACATGAATTTATTAAGTAACATTTGAACAAAATGCATATCTAAAATTTCCGTAAAATATTAATACTAAATACAAAATCCATAAGAATAAACTTACCATTAGTAGCTCGATGATAATCCTCCTCATTTAACTCAAACGTTATCAATGAGTTGGTTTCAGGATCCTGAACCTCTAAAATGTTTTTTGTGGAAGCCATTGATGAATGATTGATGAATTTTATGAATATAAACTAAACTCTGTTGTCTGTATTTACAAATAAAAATAAAATTTGAGGTTATGTGTGTTGTGATTATAACGCGTTTTGATCCGAAATCACATGTCGAAAGAAAGCAGCTCGGGTACCGTTTACAAATATGACAAATGCACTCTCAAATGTCAATTTTGTATATGACAGATAACAGGTGGTACCAGTCGCAATTTACAATGTGACAATCACGTGGCAAGCAGTTATCTGCACTCAAGGTGGCAGTCCGATCAGCTTCAACTTTAAAATGAACGAAGGGGCGGGACCAACTTTTTCTTAGGAGACCATTAAAATCCGTCTTTGTCTAAATCACATGTTTTGTGTATTATTTTTCTTTGTCGATTTTTACTATTTCTCGTAGAAACGTTTATGAATGAACACATTACACTGACTCTATACAGAAACAGTGGCGACACATGACTTGGCTTTGGGGGCCATGTTTGTGCTAAAATTTTGCGCGGGAATTTTTTTCCCATAAGAAGTAATGTAAAATGACTTTTTTTAAATTTAAATTTTTGACTTTATAATAGCAGATTTGATCGACTTATTGTGGCAAATATTTTCTTTAAAGTATTGTTTCTTCAATATCTGTGAAATAAACCCGATTTTTGTATGATTAATTCCAAGTTTGAGGTTAGGTTAGATGCATGTTAGATGTTTGATATTTTTGTTAATGTTTTAAGTTATTGATATGTGTGGCTATATAATCTCTAAAAAAAATCTGACTTCAGGTTTAGGAGTATCAGGTATTTACTTACAAGACACAAGGGGTTTTCTTAAGTACAGCAGATATAATTTTTTGACAAGTGTGGCACATCATTAGTTTCAAGAGGTCTGTAGCTACTAAAAAACGAAATAAAAAGTTCAGGTCCGTATTGAAAAATTTAAGTTGATGATGGTATCTAAAAATCGAAACGTCGGAGCTGAAAACTAACTATTTTCTTAAAGAGCCTAAAAAAGTGCCTCCTGAAGGTGCCATTGATTTTCCAAAATAATCAATAATAAAGTAGTAAAAAAATAAAATAGGAATTTGACTTTCGCTTTTTGTCGGATATCTCCGGAAGTAATGAAAATTTTTTTTAACCAAATTGTTTAGCATTAAAATGCGCAACTTTGCCTTCATTTAACTAAAGCTCTTCATCAAAAGAAGAAGAAGTTATTATTTCTCAAGCGGGTAATAGCGGAGGTATTTCTAATACAGCGTCTCAAGAAAAAGATAATTCATGGTCGGCTAAGGAAATTTTGATTATTATTTTTTTGTGCATGGGGGTATTAATGCTGGTGTATTTTAGCATTAGAAAGATTATTAGTTTGATGAATAAACAAATTCGCAAAGAAATTGCTAGGAATAATCAAATCGTTTAAATTTTGTCCAAAAGCTTGAAAAATCGAAATAATTAAAAATACTGCCAAACATTTCGTATTAATTTTACATGAGTGAACCAAGTGACAAATCACGAGTACGAACTCGCAGTAGAGCTCAAAGTGTATCAGACAAAGAAAAATTTGTTTTGCAACAAGCACTAGCCCAAGGGAAAAACCCCGAAAAAGTCCTAAAAGAGTTGAGAGAGTTTAAACCCGCACATCATAGCTCAACTGTCGGTTCTTCTGCTTCTGCAGGTGCCCCAGAAGTTGACAAAACAACTTCTAGTGTCAGTTTAACAAGTAGTGAGGACGAGAATAGCCCTTTCGAAAAAACTATCGTAAGTGCTCAAATTGAGACCCCGCGAATTCAAACAACAAAAGCTTCGACTTCCCGAGTTCAGAAAGCTAAAGATTCCAAAGCAGGATCACGATCCCCAGAACAGTTTTTTAAGCCAAGAGCTTCATTGAGTAGGACTCCGCCTAAACCGCGAGAATCAGAAGAGTTCTGGCAAGAAAGTCCCTTAGAAGTGGTAGTGCCAGAGCCTACCTTATCCCGCCCCGCAGATTTATTACAAGGTTGTAATAATCCTTGCCCACCCCCTGTAATTCGAGAGAGAAACAGTGATATACGTCCTAACAATCCTGCAGCAATGGCTAACATGACGTTACAGGTAGCTTTGGCTGAGCCAAAAACTCCAGCCACACCAAAGTTTACATGCCCACCTACATTTAACCCATCTATAGACTCTCCCATTATTTTTGTGAATAAATATGAAAAAGCAGCGATTGCAAACAGCTGGTCGGAAAACCACAAAATTTCCTACTTAGCAAATTTCTTGGAAGGCCCGGCTCAGACTTGGTTTGATGGTTATATTAACGAACCGGCAAACCAGGCAACAACATGGACAAATATAAAAACGGACTTTTTAAAAGAATTTTCTGGTGAACAGCCATTAAGAAAACTAAAGTTTCGATTAAATACACGAAAACATCAAGACAATGAGGATGTTAAAAAATATTATTTTGATTTACTTGCGTTGGCAACGGAAATTGACCCGACAATGTCTTTTGACACGTTTAGGGACCATTTTGAAAATGGTTTACACCCATCCTACTATGAGATGTATTACTTGCTGAGTTCAGGTAATCAAAATTTTAATGACTTAAAACAGCTAGTGTTAAAGCTGAGTGACATTAAAGAGAGAACCCTGGTGAATCAGATGACACGTGATACGGCACTGCTTTCCGTGTCCGATGCGTTAAATAACGAGAATCAAATAGTCAGGAGCGGACCGGGAAATACAACAAATTTTCCACGCAGAGATGGCAATCCAAATAGAAATCGAGTCTATTATAATAGTAATAGCACAAGAAGAAATTTCAGAGATAACAGGAATGTCGCCAGTAACGGTCCGAACAGGAATTTTGTCAATTATCGTGGAAATTTTACAAGAAATATACCACCAAGGAACAATGCCATTAATAATGATTCAAATAATGGCGGTCAACGGCCTTATTACCAAAATCAGAATATGCAAAGGAATAGAAATAATGAGTATAGAGGTCCAAACTATGGAAACAGAGCACCTTACCGAAATCAAGGTAATAGCTATTTACCGAATACAAGAACACACGATGGACGCATTAGATGCATTAATTGCAAAAGAATTGGGCATGCATCGTGCAACTGGAATGCAAACAGTTCCAGAAATAATTCAGATAACCGTCGAAATGATCGGGTATATCAAAACCCAAACGAAAGAGGACAATTTCGTCAATAGGAAGCCCTAACGAGATTGTCCACCTGTCATCAAAGGGCGTCAAAGGAGGGTTATTGTATGTGCATTTAAAAGTAAATAATCAAGAAAATGTAAATGTCGTTCTGGACACCGGAGCGTGTAAAAATATTGTGGATTTAAATTATATTAATAACATGTATCCTTTGGAAAATGATGTTGAATTAATTACTGCAGGCAGTTACCCTCTTACACCTATTGGAAATTCACAAGTGACGATTGAAGTTAATAATAAAGAGATACGCGTTGAAGCATTAGTGGTAAAAAATTTGTCCAAAGCTTTAATTTTGGGACATTACTTTTTGACGACGACAAAGTCAGTCATTGACTATAATAACAATAAAGTAACATTGCAGCATGGTTCGGACAAATTAATCCTAAATTTTGGAGATTATGATTCAACTGAAGAATGCGAGCCACAGCAAGACTTGTTTGTAAACATAACAAACGAGCCAACAGTAAATTACCTGAAAATTACCGTCGCTAACGATTACGTGTTGAAGCCCGGGAATGATATAATTACCCGATTGAACTTGAACCTACGACCGTCTGACTTGGCGGAATATTGTTTTATTGAGAAAGACAGTTTTTTACGACCGAGAAGTCTTATTTGCGTAGGATTACCGTTTTTGCAGAATGGACATTTTTATATTAAGCTTAAAAATGTCGGTCATCGTAGAATTTTTGTAATAAAAAATTCCCTATTCCCTATTTTATGATCCCTGGACCCCAGAATGCACGCCTTTATAAGAGGACAAGATGGGAAAAACACACAAAAAAGACAACTTTGAATAACTAAAGAGTATATTACTACTAAAGAAAAAAAAAAGAAACAAACAAACGAAATAAGATAAAATAATAATAATAAAAAAAAAAATAAAATAATAACAATAATAAGAGAAAAAAAAATACAATTAAAATTACACATTTACAAAAAATACAATAAAATTGATAAAAAAAAAGTAATGTGAAAAAAAAAAAAAAAAAACTCAGTAATGGTGGTGGTGGAAGTAGATGCGGTGACCAGTACCATTTATGGTTACCTGGTCACCAGACCACCAAGTTGGAGAATTGCTGTCTCCTGAGGTTGTCTCCTCAATATTGTTGTCCGCCGTCGGAGCAGGAATCCCGTTCGGGAGCCGCTCTTTGCGGACCGGGGGCGTCGATGGCCTCGATGGTACTGGTGACCCCCACGCAGAAGTGTTGGATGAGGGTGTAGGATAGGTAACACCCTGGTGGCGCCCAATGGACGGTGAAGCGGACCTGGCACCGATGTCCCTGTCATTACCAGACCAAACGTCGGCGAGCCTTTCACCAGGGCGGCGCATCGTTAAAAGTCTCCGGAAGTGCCGGAGACGGCAACCCCTTCCAAACCCAGTTTGGTTGTCACTTGGGGGGCAAGATTGTGGATCTTTAGTTTTCAAAAGAACAACAAATTGGATTACTTTATAATGTGAATAACAAAGCCAACAAATTTACTTACGGTTCATGGTAAAAACACTAAACAAGTTAAAAAAAAAACACAAGCTACTACACTCAAATGGAGTTGAAGGAAAAAACAACTGCACTCGCAAAGGCACACAAGAAAGTGACTGGAGAGGAAAAAAGTGAAGGACCGTTTCGTCCATAAAATGACAAAACTGCTGTGAATGCAGTGCTGTATAAGTAAAATAAATAAACGATAATAAGGCACCGTCTATCCCTAACTGACATAAAGATTGTAACACTTTGTATACAAAGTAATAATTTTGTTGAAGTGGAAATATTACGTTTGTTGGGTACAAACTTCACATACCGAGTGGTACCTAAATTTGAAGTTACTGAGCTCAGGGATTTTTATTCTCTTATCCGCGTCTGAATTTAATGGCCAATTGAAAGATTCACGAACGGATATTAGTCTAATTTTCCGCAGTTACACCAAAAGTGTGTAAAATGACTATCTAAGCGCGCGTGTTACAAGTTATTTGACTACAATGGAAAAAATGATATAATTAAAATGGCATACTTAAACAAAAAAATACGAGGGACGTTAAATATATCGGAAAATGCCGTAGGTGCCGAACAAGTAAATACTTGAATAAATATAAATGTCAGGGGTATGTGATAATGGGGGGATAGACAGATTAAAATAACGAGTTTTCGTTTTATTTTAGTGTTGGATATTTTTGAATATCAGCATAATGTATTCGGTCGGGAAAAAAATGTATCAAATGAATAATATGCGACCGCACTTGTCCCGTAAAAGTGCTGACATGAAATTAAGAGAATATAAATAATTACATCGCTGTGATTTGCATTTTAGTTAGCGAAGTACCGTGATAGTACCGCGAGTGCATTTCCTTGAAAAAAATACTGATCGAGAGTTTATAAAAAATGGAGTGGATTGTGATGTTTTTATATTATGCCCGATGTATTTCGGACATAAATGTCAAGTTACATTTATATGACATGGCTTTATACCATTTATGGGAGTTACATCAAGAAATACAGCGACCAGGAATAGTGTATTTGGGAGTCACAAAGGCGTTACTAGCACTGTGGACCCAAATAATTCACATGGAATACCAGATGATTCATATTGATTTATTGGTGAGACAAGGAAGAAACCCTACGGAAAGATGTGGTTGTGCAATCTGCGCACCTCCGAGGGTGCCGTTCTATCAACCAAGACAATTTTGGGAAATTTGGGGAAGTCTGTTTGTGGATGGTTGCGCATGCAATGTTCGTTCGTTCAGAAGGAATTCACAATTCAGGCGGCGTGAACTACATGAACCTCCCCGACCCCATTTGCCACCAAGAATGATGGGACATGCATTTAGGGTGCCATCAAGAAGTGAACCTACATTAGTTGAAGTGCCGAGGGTGACTTTGCGACAGAATTGGAACCCCGTTGAGCCACCACTAAATACAGCAAACATGACAAATTGGACTCGGCAGGTGATTGCCACTCCTCTTAGAAGACAAATAAATCGTACACGTGTACGTGGTACGGCACCATATCAAGTGCCTATACGTGAGGAAAGAAATGAGGACCAGTTAAACACTGATCAGGCGAAACCCGGAGAGACCCAAACCGAACAAGACAAGTGAAACAGTTATTGTTCAATATTTTATATCAATATTATATACTATATATTTAAAGTTTATCTATATAATAATGACTATTGTAGCACGAAGAAAATAAATGATATTTAACCATTTTTCTTGTTTAATTAAAGGTAAGATGGGTAAAGTTAATACAGGCGTAATAAGTTTTAAAAGGCGTCAAGTACGTCACTGTTATTAATATGATAATGATGACACAAGCGTTACCCTGACCTACCTCAAAACCGCTGACAAGACAAAATAAACCGAGTATAGGTTGTTTACACTACTTAGGTAGAGTGCATTTCAAACCATAGGGTCATTAGACAACCGTAAATTTTGTTTTGTTTATTTTTGTTTATTTTTGTTTTGTGTTTACGTTTTGATAATTTACTTTCTTATTTTTGTTTACAGATAATCTAGGGAAGAAGCAATCAAACGTTATCGTCAATTTATTTTTTGTTTTGGATAAATAAAATATTTCTCCGCACGGATTTGAAATGAAATTAGAACGGTCAATGTTCCAGTTTTTAAAACAACTTAGTTGATATGGAAATTGGGACATTAGTTAAACATATGCAGAAGTTATTGCAATCGGTGGGCGTGTGAATAAAATTCACTCGGTTGAAGGTTATTAATTTGATTGAAATATAAAAGAAATATGCGTGTAATATTATATATTATTATATGTTATTATTAAGCCTTAAGTAACGCATATTAACCTTTGTTCTTATTTTCATTTCATGTAAAAACCGCTTGAGGGAGCCATAAGAAGCCAATGTACTAAATGGCGCTGTGCAAAGCCAGTATTGGACGACCATTGAAGATGACATTTAACAGTATCACCAGAGTCAACCACATGATGAAAATGAAGCCTAAGCAGAAGAGACTATGGAGTATGGAATGGACATTGCTAGACTTCAGCTACTGGACTATTTGGTGACCAGTGGAAGACGATATGTTAAGTCATAGTCAGGGCAATGTATGATTGTGACAAACATTTTTGTGCGAACAATGGCGCAATAAAAGTCGCAACATCAGAGCTACTTATATTGAAATATATGGTGCATATTTAAGGGCTACCCAAGGTTTCAAATGTGTTATGTTAATTTAAGGGTTACTTTAATGATTAGGATTACTATAATTTTTGGGTACGACGAAGCGATGACGGAAAATGGAGAAAGTAAGCATTTTAGAAATATATGATAAAAAGTAAAATTAAAAATTTTCGCTTACTCCATTTTTCAAATGATATTATAATAAGATGAATTTTATATAAGGATAGCGGTAACTTAGGTTAGTAATTAGAATTGTCAAGTATAGGAATTACCTCTCTTGGTTTAAACTGGAGGGCCAGTTTCATGGAGAAGGAGCAAATGTCACGAAGGATAATAAATCAAATTTATTTCACTTGAAAGGAAACATTAAAAAATGTGGAATGTTTATATTACTTGAGCGGAAACATTAAAATTGTGGAATGCGGTCGGAGTGCAACTGCAATTAAGATGCATTTGCTGAATTTGCGAAATAATGTGGAATGTTTTCCAAGTACCGATGGTCGAAGGTCGTCACGAGTTGTCGGCTAGACGAGGCCAGGTCTGGGAGTTTTGATTGGTGGAACCAGTGTCTGGAATACTATAAAAAGAGGTTGCACCCTAGAGAGGGGTTCAGTCAGTTCAGTCCAGTTCTGTCCAGTCAGTCCAGTTTTGCTGTGCACCACGTTGGTGATCGAACCGCAAATGTCAATTAGTCGCAATGTCCGTAACGCTCAAGTAAAGTTAATCGCGAACCGCGCTCCAAGTGACAAGCCTCTCTCCAAGATTCTGTCTTCTATAGAGATGTAAGTATGTTTATTGTACTTCTATGTTGTGTATTAATTTACGCCTGGTTTATTATGATTTATTGGGAGTTAGTAACGTTTTCGTTGGGTTAGGAAACCTGTTATTTTACTAGTTAGTAAGTTAGGAGTTGTTAGGTTTAAGTACGTATTCAATAGAACTTGATGGTAAAGTTAACTGTGTTTATTTTCACGCTGAAACGAGATCCCAGGCAAATAAGTTGAATTAAATTCAACACGTCACGCTAGTCGTGACAATAGTAAAATCAGTCGATCACTTTCACAAGTACTTGTACGGACAGGAATTTTTGATAAGGACTGACCATGCGGCACTCAAGTGGCTCCTCGGAATGAAACAACCGGAAGGACAAGTAGCAAGATGGCTTGAAAAAACTCCAGCAGTATAATTTCAACATCAAGCATCGACCCGGAAAGCTGCATAATAACGCAGATGCTCTATCAAGAAGACCTTGCGCCGAAGGATGCAAACATTGCCAGGAAAGCGGAACAACGTGAAGGCGTTGTGTCCATCAGAATGGTTCAGCTGAAGACCGATGACGAATGGAGTCCCGATGAGATTAGGAAGGATCAACTAGAAGACAGCGACATAGGCCCATTGTTGTTGAGAAAGGAACAAAGCGAGCCAAGACCAACATGGCAAGAAATCTCTAGCAAAGGCCTGACGTTCAAAGCACTTTGGGCTCAGTGGGACTCGCTTGTGGTTGAAGGCAGCTGCTAAAAAGAGCTTGGGAGAGTGCCGATGGAAAAAGAGATAAGGAAGCAGCTGGTAGTTCCCAGAGGAAGGGTCGACCACGTACTGGAGGAAATGCATAATGGAAAGACTGGTGCTCATTTGGGAGTAAATAAGACTTTGGACAAAATCCGGCAACGCTTTTACTGGGTGAACTACTGCCAAGACGTGAAATCATGGTGTCGACAATGTTCCATTTGTGCAGCTAGCCACGGACCACAGACGAGATCCCGGGGACCTATGAAGCAGTACAGGTAGGATTGCCGTTCGAACGTTTAGCCATAGACGTCGCTGGGCCTTTTCCTGAGACCAACAGAGGCAACAAGTACATTCTTGTTGCCATGGATTACTTTAGCAAATGGCCTGAGGTGTTTGCGATTCCAAATCAGGAAGCCAGCACAGTCGCTGATATTCTCGTCGAAAATGTCTTCAGTAGATTTGGTGTGCCGTTGGAGTTACACTCTGATCAGGGGCGAAACTTTGAGTCCAAGCTCTTTCAGAGGCTCTGTGACCTGCTAGGCATTAGGAAGACCCGAACAACGCCGCTTCATCCTCAGTCGGATGGAATGGTCGAGAGATTTAATAAGACCATAGAGCAACATCCCTCAAAGGTGGTTGATCAGCATGAGAAAGATTGGGACCAGCATATTCCGCTCTTCTTGATGGCTTATAGAGCAGCAGTCCACAACTCAACGGGACAGTCACCATCTAAAGTTCTGTTTGGTCGAGAACTGCGACTTCCATGTGATGTGGTGTTCGGATCTCCAACAGGCCAAAGCACGAACATTGAGAACTACGTTGACAAGTTGCAAGACAGATTACTGAACATCCATGATCTGGTCAGGGAAAGTTTGAATCTAGCTAGCGATAAGATGAAAGCTCGTTATGATCTGAGGGCCAATTCGGGAGGGTTCCAGAAGGATGATAAAGTTTGGTTGTTTAACCCTCAGAGAAAGAAAGGCAAATCACCGAAATTAACACCTGTTTGGGAGGGACCTTACAATGTGGTAAAAAGGTTAAACGACGTCGTGTACAGAGTCCAACGCAGCCCCAAAGCCAAGATGAAAATTGTCCATCTGGACAGACTCAAGAAATACCACGGATTAGATGAAGCGGATCGGGACGATCAGCTTTAAGAGGGGGGCAGTGTTACGGTCTGGGCCTACTATGCTCGATACTTCTTAACAAGCGCTCGCTTCGGGATGAAACCGATGCGCCGTAATATCTGGCCGGGCGCGTATTAAAGTAGGCCACAGTTAGGAAGCGCCGGACCTGGAACAATCGTTAATATTCGACGCAAATCGCGAAGCGTTTCGCGGTCATTCTAGACGTGGTTTGCGAATATAAAAGACGCGGTGTAAACCGCGGGATTAGTGAATTTGGGAACGCGGTTAAGTTTAAATAGCGGAGTAATTGTGGAATTGTAGTAGTGTTTTTAGTAGCTGTGTTTAATTATTGTACGGAGTGTTTTGAAGTGTAAATAAATTTATTAATTGTTAAGTTAAACTGACTTTGTGTGAACCCACGGGAAAATCGTAACATTATGTTTAGTTCAGTATTTATAAGTTATACATTTACTACATACACTATGTCTGAAAATAAATAAAAGAGGCAAATGATAAAATAATTTTAAACTTACCGAATTCTTTTCTTTCCTCGTCACTCAAATTTTCAAAAATTTTCCTTCAACTGGGCACAAATACTCCTCCACGCTTCTGTTTTTTTATTGCGATTTCTATAATCCTCGATAGCTTTGTCCCAGATTTCTGGTTTATCTTGAACTAAACTAATCAGAATTTCAGAATCTATTTCTTCTATTTCTTTTGACATATTCAAATTCTCGTAGCTACACTGCAGAGTATACACACCGTCGTCGCTCGTCAACAGACTACACGCTACTACTTGCAAACAACACAATATAGACCAATGGAACGATTAAACACCCGGATCATGTAACGTATTCATTGTACTCTGTGGTCGGCTAGAGCGCTGTTCGGGCAATCGCCCGTCCGAGCTCCGTGAGTTCTAGCGGGTACATCCGGGCATTTTGTATGCTCGGACGGCGATTTACCCGTGTCCGGAAGATGTGAAAGAACCTATGCTAAACTGTGTACTGCTACTTGTCCGGCTGACGGAGGAAAACTCGGACGGACAAACACCCTGACCGTGTGAAAGAGGCCTAAGGCACTGTTCGTTATTATTTTGGTTTTCTTCTCCCAATAACAAGAAAAATTTAAATTATAAGCGTTTGTAGCTTTACAACACACTCCCTTGTAGTGATAGCAACTTTTTTGTAAAACTCATCAACAAAACCTTCATGACATTCAATGCAAATATTCATAATTAAATTTATAGATCTTATCTGAAGAACATAATGGAAATTACAAAACACTATTGATTCATGGTGTCGTACAGCACGATTCCATAACCACCAATCCTTATCGCGTTGATTAACAACTCCAGTAATATTTTGGACACGCTTGTCAACTGGAGCTTCATAGAAATCATTCACTTCCTTTATTCTTAATGTCACGTCAATATTTGGATTATAAGTGCAACAGCTATACGTCTCACTTACGACATCTTCTCCTACTTCGTCTTCTAAGGCGTTGTCGTTATTATTTTGGTTTTCTTCTCCCAATAACAAGAAAAATTTAAATTATAAGCGTTTGTAGCTTTACAACACACATCGCAATTCATATGAAAAAGTCATGTTCATGCACTAGCAAAAATAACACTCCCTTGTAGTGATAAGCAACTTTTTTGTAAAACTCATCAACAAAACCTTCAAGACATTCAATGCAAATATTCATAATTAAATTTATAGATCTTATCTGAAGAACATAATGAAGATTACAAAACACTATTGATTCTGGTGTCGTACAGCACGATTCCATAACCACCAATCCTTATCGCGTTGATTAACAACTCCAGTAATATTTTGGACACGCTTGTCAACTGGAGCTTCATAGAAATCATTCACTTCCTTATTCTTAATGTCACGTCAATATTTGGATTATAAGTGCAACAGCTATACGTCTCACTTACGACATCTTCTCCTATTTCGTCTTCTAAGGCGCCGTCGTTATTATTTTGGTTTTCTTCTCCCTATAACAAGAAAAATTTAAATTATAAGCGTTTGTACCTTTACAACACATCGCAATTCATATGAAAAAAGTCATGTTCATGCACTAGAAAAAAAGACACTCCCTTGTAGTGATAAGCAACTTTTTTGTAAAACTCATCAACAAAACCTTCATGACATTCAATGCAAATATTCAAAATTAAATTTATAGATCTTATCTGAAGAACATAATGGAAATTACAAAACACTATTGATTCATGGTGTCGTACAGCACGATTCCATAACCACCATCCTTATCGCGTTGATTAACAACTCGAGTAATATTTTGGACTCGCTTGTCAACTGGAGCTTCATAGAATCATTCACTTCCTTTATTCTTAACACGTTCACTACCACTGTATTTTCGAGAAGAGTTACTGACAGCCCAATGCAGTATCTCACTTAATTTCTTAACAAAAAATTTTTTTAAAATCTGTATACCAAGTCACAGCATGGTGAACACGATAATACCACAGTATAGCCAGTATACAGTAAAGACACATCTCGGATTTTCCTTTGAAGTCGGGCCCTCAATAGCTTGCCGCCGTTTGCTCCGCCTACCAATTATCTCTTGGTTAGCGAGGGTCCAAAATTTGTCGCGCGCTGCGAGTCGCTGCAGCGCACCACTTGAACTGTGTATACAAGGCCGGTTCAAAAACTATTTTGCTTAAGCCCATTTTACGGTTTGTTGTTCGGCTGTTGTTGTTGAATTAATATGCGTGTTAAAAAATGTTCGTTGAATGATTAAAATAGTAAGTACAAAGCCAATAAAATAAATAATAGGTATATTAAATATATAATATAATAACCACTGTGTTATAAATTCTTTTTCTTTTTTTCTTTTCCACAATGGAATGACAAATTGGTACTGAACAGTAGTCACCAGGCATTATTATTTATAATAAAAATCTTAGTATTAGTGGTATTTGTTAAAAGTTATGACAAACACAAAACCAAGCCACCCGATATCAATAGGTTAAATATACGCTAACGAAACGCAGCGGCACGTCGCCGATTCACCGTGTACTTGGCTCAGCCTGAAACTGGCCTGACATGGGCGCGGGGCAGGAATGGTCACGTTTCGATGCCGACGCGAGTGTCCCTACTGTATACTGGCTATACTGTGATAATACCGAGAAAACACTGTGTTACAACCTGTGACACTGGGCCCACAGTACGATTTGATTCACATGTCGGAGAGTCACACTGGTGTGACATGTCCACAATGCATGTCACACAACTGTGACATGATTTTTTGTTTGATTTTCTTCTGAATGTGTCAATGTAGTATCTAAATTCAATACGAAACAAACGAGCTTTATTCCAGTCAGTAAATTAGTAAGCAAACACGGAAAAGTATCTACAAGGAAAATCAAAAATAAAAATAAAAACTTACTAACTACTACCTAATTGCAGTGGAATTTCTTGAAACATTGATCAGCGCAAAGGCCAACTTCATTTTGGTTATCATCCATACAAATGGAACATACATACCAAGTCATTTGCCGTTTTCTTATTGTTTTTATAAGATTCTCTGCAGCGCTTTCTTTTCGAAACCCTTTTCGTAAAATGCAATTGTTCTGGTCCAGTTTTCTTCTTTTTTCGGAGTCCTATTTACCAAGAATGATTCAATTATTTTTTCTCTAGCCTCCAAATACGTTAATTTTCTTGTGTTGCGAGATTTTTACATAATTATTATAAGCCAACATGAGTTCCATATTGAAACATCAAGAAGATGAAAAACACCTTCATATACCACCGAATAGATTTCCTGGCAGTTACATAATAGGAGACCATTTGGTCGGTTCTGTCAATTCCGGACATATTCTGGTTATAATCATGAAGTAGCTCAGGCTTTTCCTTCTCGACCCCGCGTTTATTGTTATTTTCTTTATATTTGCTTTGTGTTTTGTGGATATTGCTAAAACATCCCTCTTATCCTTGCATTTCAAGACCTATAGATATTGCCAACGCTCTTTGCCAAATATACCCTCCACGTTGTAGTTTGTTTTGATAACTTTAGTAGGTAGCTTTTTCCTGTTAGCTCTCAGCGTCCCTACTAGATGAGTTTTTCTATCTAATAAATAGGAGCATAATTGAATGCTGGTATAAAAATTATCAACAAAAAAGTGTATGGCCTTTTCCCAAGTAGTCTTCCATGAATTTACTGACAACTGCATTTGCATGGCCAACTGCATTTGCATGGCCAACTGAATTGTCTACTGTGAGTTTTCCACAATATATCATTGTATTCAATACAAACCGTCTGTAGTACACAGGTCATAAAATTTTATCCCGTACTTTGCAGCTTTAAGGTACGCGTCCACTAATCGGTATCGGCACGGACGGTACGCATCGCACGAATCGCATTTCCATCACTAAATAGAATCAAATACGACTGCGTTCACCTATCGTCATCGCACTTTGGCATTTCTGATCGGGATTCCAAAGACGAATCAAAATTCCGATCCCGACGATGCGTACCGTCCGTATCCGATACCGATTAGTGGACGCGTACCTTTATTGGTGATATATTGGCGAAAAGACAATCTGCCACGCCAAAGCAAAAGAGCTTCATCCAGAGATAAGTTTTCTGATGGAGCGTATAATTTTTTATATTTTTTCAATAGTGGTCAGAACCTGATCAATTTTATGTAGTTTGCTTGATTGATCGTCAACATCGCTATAAAAGCAGACACACCTCATGAGTAGCTCAAATCGATTCCTACTCATTTGTTACCAAATATGGGATGAAGATAAAGCGGATTCTGTCGCCAGTAAGACTTTATACTAGGCATATGGACGTTACCCATCAAAACTACTAAAGCTAAAAAACACTTCATTTCTCCTATATCAGTGTCTCTCATTTACTCAGAGAGATTTCTACGTTGACATGCTTGTTTGAATTTATTGGCCCTTTCGTTTGTCCAATTCACAATTTTTGCGATCAGATTTTCGTCAAATATTTGCAAAAATACATCAAGAAATTCACCCGATGGAAAATTCTTTTTCAAACCTGCTACTCCAGCAAAAGGAAAAATGAAAGGGTCATCCTCCGTGTCCGCCAGTCACCGTCGTTCTCATTTCCCGAATTTCTGTTCGGTAGCACTACTTTAATCTACGTTGTTTGCAGCTTCATCGCTTCCTCTTCGCTTGAAGACTCTGACGGCTCATACTCGCTTCCCCGAATCCTGATAGGGTTCAACGTCTGATGTTTCCGGAATCACTTTCTTTTGCTGATCGGTTCTGTCAGCTGTTTGCATTTTATTCAGAAATGTTCGGATTAATCGTCGTTCTAAAGAAGCGCATGCAGCTCCTTTTCACTCAGGGACGGTTCCTGTCCATTTATGAAAATACGTAGTTGTTCCTAAAAAAAGCTTTCGAAATACACTGTGTAGCGACCAGGTATGCAGCCCACGTACAAGCCGTGTTAAGGCGGGTTGCAGGGACTTTAAAGTGACAGACTGACGTTTGACAGGTGCCTTTTCGGAAGAATTGACGAACTGACGTGTGACAGAGAGGATTAAGAAGGTTGTGGTGGACGAATGTTGTTGTAGTTAGTTTTTTAATACTTTAAAATTAGAAATAAAGGATTTAAAACGTAAACCGGCTACAAAGTGGCTGCCCAACGTGGTGCCGGTAAATTCCTTTTTCGTGTATTAGTGTTTTTTCTCAGACTTTTCGGAGCAATCTTGTTGATTCTCTGCGTCTGCTTTTCGGCTTAGTTTGCCGCCAATCACCAACGTTTTGGTGCCCTGTTAATGGAAAAAGACAGTTCCCGAACTCAGCGATACCTCAGACGTGAATCTGCAAAAAGCAACAACCCAACGTTGAATTATCCACCATGGCAACCAACATCGTAATGACACAGGAATTGTTACAAACAACTGCTTGCTGGAGTAATGACAAACGTTCCCCGTACGTGGAACCGGTGCCTGCACTCATACCAGAAGGAACTTTGTGGACTGCAAATCGCGCTTTTCGGGCAAACGTACAGACAGTGTTGAGGCCTTTATCGATGGCATTTCAGTGTACAAACAGTGTGCAAATGTATCTGATGCAAATGCCACTTCTCGGTTTATCCATGCTATTAGACAGTGATGCTGCAACCTGGTGGCAAGGTGCAAAAACAACTGTGACAACATGGAAAGATGCCATGGAAGCTTTGCAACATGCTTTTGGAAGAAACCAGCCTCCATATCAAATTTACCGTGAACTGTTCTCCACAGAACAAGGTAAGGAGCCTACAGATATATTTGTGATAAAGCAAGAGCCCTTTTGTCCAAATTACCATCAGCTGATGAGCCTATACCTTTAAAGAGTCAAATTGACATGATATATGGCCTATTACATAGTCGTATTAGACGAAATGTCCCACGTGATTCATTAATTCTTTGAAACGTTAATTACAAAAGCTAGAGCTGTTGAAGCTAACTTCTCAGAAAACTTTGACAGTAATCTCAGTAACTCTTCGCCCCAAGTGAAAGATGAGGAGAAATTTAAACTTTCACGTCCGAAATGCACATTTTGCCATAATTTTGGGTCACACTATTGAAGCATGTCGTAAATATGCGTCTACAAAAACCTACGGAAGTTGTCAATACTTCCACCTCGAGTTCCACAGCGAAACCCAGTTTTTCTTGCTATGGATGTGGACTTGCTGGTTACCTTCGCAGTAACTGTCCACAGTGCCGAAGAACTCAAGACACCAGTCCATCTGAGACCAATTTCTGTGGATGTTTTAAACCTTGAAATTTGCTCAAGTTCATATTCAAATGAAAAACCCCCTTCTTGAGATTGAAAATTGCAGGATTGCGAGGCCTTGCTACTGTCGATACTGGAGCAAAGTACAGTATTGCCGGTGAAAAGCTGTATCAACATCTAAACACAAGTTAGCTGTCCCTCTACGAAAATAAGTTTGACAGTTTCTTTTGCAGATGGGGAACCTCGTAATGTACATGCTGTTCGCTTCGAATGTCAAGTACAAGTGCAGAGCAAACTTTTGAAGAATGTTCTTTATTGCAATGCCTGAGTATACAAACTCAAAAACATTACTAGGATGTGACTTCATACAAATGTCAATATTATTTTGGCTATACCTCGAATGAGATGGGCCTTTGCAGAAGAACCTGGAAATTTTCACAAATTTTGTACACCACCATCTCAGTCGAATCACGATTGTGAAATTAATATTTTAAATCAACACCTACACCTTCGAGATGATGAAGCTAGTGGAGACATAATCGAGGATGAACAACGCCTGCAGCTAGAAAATTTAATATTACTCAACAATGATGTTTTTGAAGTTTTTTCAGAACCGACTCCGTACGCAGAGCACTCCATAAATCTAACTTCGACTGAACCAACGTCATCGCCGCCCTATCGCATGTCACCTATGAAGAAGGAATACCTGAAAGAGGAGCTCGATAAAATGATTCAGGAAGGAGTAATCGAAGAGTGTGAGTCTCCATATTCAGCGCCAGTGGTTTTAGTACCCAAAAAGAACGGCAAACTGCGCGTTTGCGTGGACTACCGTGCTTTAAATCGCATTACTATTTCTGACTGTTATCCAATACCACGAATGGACGATCTTCTTCATGCCACCGGATCTACTCCGTTTATGTCTACTATAGACCTGCGGTCAGGATATTGGCAAGTGTCAGTGAAACCCTCCGATAGAGACAAAACTGCTTTTGTCTCTCCATTTGGCACTTTTCGTTTCAAGCGCATGCCTTTCGGGCTTAAGACAGCACCAGCGATCTTTCAGAGGTTAATTGACAAATTTCGAACAGGATTACCTGATATTACAATACTTGCTTATCTCGACGATATTATATTATCGCCATCTTTTCAGAAGCATATTGAGGACCTAAACAAAGTGTTTGCAAGACTGAGGCAATTTAAACTTACTGCTAATCGCGAGAAGTGTTCGTTTTTATGTGCAAATGTAAAGTACCTTGGACACAGACTTACACGTGAAGGCATTGCAGCGGATCCAGATAAAGTTACTGCCATAGCTGACCTACCACCGCCAAGAAATGTAAAGCACTTACTTAGCTTCATACAAACTGCCTCCTGGTTTCGACGCTTTATTCCAGAGTTTGCTGGAACAGCAAAGCCACTTACGGAATTGACTAAGAAGAACGCTGTGTGGAGATGGGGACAGACTCAACAAAACTCGTTTGACACTTTGAAACGACTACTTACTAGTGCCCCAATACTGCGTCAGGCCGATCCAACTCAACCTTATGTGCTACGAACGGATGCAAGTTCATACGCAATCGGAGCATGTCTGCTCCAGGGGGAGGGACCTAACGAACGCCCTGTTGAATATGCAAGCCGCCTTCTCACGCAAGCCGAAAGGAATTACTCTACAACGGAGCGTGAAGCCCTAGCAGTCGTGTTTGCTGTTCAAAAGTTTCGAGGATACATCGAAGGATGTAAAATCCGCATACTCACAGATCATCAGCCACTACGTTGGTTGATGACACTTAAATCTCCAAGTGGACGTTTAGCACGATGGGCCTTATTGCTACAAGGATTTGACTTAGATATTGAATATACACCAGGACGATGTAATGTGGTTGCTGATACATTATCTAGGCCGCCATGCACCGAGGAAGCTGAATTTTGTGGTATTTGCTCAGTTACCATCGACCTGCCTAAAATGCCACTTGAAGACCTGCGTAAGAAGCAACTCAATGATCCTGATGTTGTTAAAATCATTAACTGTTTCGAAAATCCTGAAAATCAAGTTGACCTAAAACGATGGACAGAGCGGGGATTCATTATGATGAATGGCGTGCTTTATCGTTACTCGTCTGATACTGACTCGGAGGACGCTCAACTTGTAGTACCAAAAGAGTATATTTCAGAAATTCTCTTCGAATGTCATGACTCCCCAGTTGCCGGTCATTATGGCCTTGACAAGACATTGCATCGAGTTTCATCCAAGTACTATTGGGCGACTATGAGACGCGACGTCACGAACCACATTAAGAAGTGCATCCAATGCCAACGGTTCAAACCAGACAACAGAAAACCAGCTGGCTTTCTGCAGACTCCTGTGCTAGCTCAACGATTCGAGGTGTTGTCCGTGGACTTGTTTGGTCCGCTTCCGGAAGCTGAAACTGGAGAGAAGTGGGTGTTTATCATTGAAGACCCTACCACCAAATGGGTTGAACTTTTTGCACTAAAGGTAGCCACCGCCGAAGCCTGTGCACGAGTGCTTATAGATGAAATTATACTTCGCTATGGAACACCACGGCGCGTCATAAGCGATAATGGCACCCAATTCGTTGCAGAAGTAATGCAGTACGTCGCATACACCCTAGGATTCGTACAAAATCTTGTGCCGCTGTATCATCCGGAAGCCAATCCGGTCGAGAGACGAAATCGTGATCTCAAAACGCAACTGGCGATATTAACGCAGCAGAATCATCGTAAGTGGAATGAACATTTACCATCTATCCGATTCGCGATAAACAGTGCCCGGAACGACGCAACTGGATTTAGTGCTGCACAGTTGTGCTTCGGTCGGGAATTGCGCACACCGGGCGAAGTGTACCGAGACTTTCGTGGGGTTATCGAGAACGAAAACTTTAACCATCAAATCGGTTCATATCTTCGAGTGATTGCAAACAATCTGTCGCGTGCTCGTGAAAATTGCGAACGTCGCCAAGATGCCTCTAAAGCACTCCAGGACCGACATCGTCGTGAAGGCGAGAACTATCAGCCAGGCGAAAAAGTTTTAATAGATGTTCATGCCTTAAGTAAGGCGTCCCTGGGTTTCAGCGCCAAATTTGCGCCTCGTCGGGACGGACCTTACGTTATCCTGAAGAAGATATCAGCAACCACCTATCAGATAGCTGAAGTAGGTAAAACTGATACGCCTTTGGGAACCTATCACGTATCGGCAATACGAAGATTTGTCGGGAATGACGATCCAGATCCACAGCCCGTAGTCCCTATCCGCAAAAGGGGACGACCTAGGAAGAACACCATTTAAGTTGTTGGATTCTTCCCGGGACGTTGCAGAATCCAAAGGGGGAGGATGTAGCGACCAGGTATGCAGCCCACCGTACAAGCCGGTGTAAGGCGGGTTGCAGGGACTTTAAAGTGACAGACTGACGTTTGACAGTGCCTTTTCGGAAGAATTGACAGAACTGACGTGTGACAAGAGAGGATTAAGAAGGTTGTGGTGGACGAATGTTGTTGTAGTTAGTTTTTAATACTTTAAAATTAGAAATAAAGGATTTAAAACGTAAACCGGCTACAACTGTTTTTATTTTTGCTTATAAATACATACTCGAAAAGACTGGTTAAACTAGAAACTAAACGTTTGTCTGATAGGCATCAAAAAGAAAAGTAAAAATTTTCTTGGAAAAGTTAACCTTCGTTATTTGTAAAGCTCATATTGCATTTATCAACTTATACATACCAAAAAGCACTATACACCCGTAATGTATATACACTTATTTTCATTGAAAATTAATAAAGGTGCCGCTGCAAAGTGATGCCAAAACAGAATACCTATAAAACAATCGAAAACAATCGAATCGGTGCAGACCACGCGATCTGGTAATAAAAACATGTAAGAACACTCACGCCATCTATGAACGAAGTCGATAAATAGTGCCCTGAAACTTTTACGAGCCTCCGACCACTAAACTTACATGTCACTATATGTGTGACATGACTCAATTTTGCGTAGAACATACATGTCACACATATGTGTCGCGCGGGAGTTAACGTGTTAATATCACGTCAATCTTTGGATTATAAGTGCAACAGCTATACGTCTCACTTACGACATCTTCTCCTATTTCGTCTTCTAAGGCGCTGTCGTTATTATTTTGGTTTTTCTTCTCCATTAACAAAAAAAATTTAAATTATAAGCGTTTGTAGTTTTACAACACACATCGCAATTCATATGAAAAAAGTCATGTTCATGCACTAGCAAAAAAGACACTCCCTTGTAGTGATAAGCAAATTTTTTGTAAAACTCATCAACAAAACCTTCATGACATTCAATGCAAATATTCATAATTAAATTTAATAATAATAATAATAGCTTTATTGTTCAACGATACACAATTAAAGAACAATCATAGTACACGTGTGATAACGTGCACTACAAGGAAAAAGACAGATGCGTAGGTTGCATAGCTTTTTCCAAAAGCGTGCGAAAAACAGATTTTGACAAACTGAAAATATCAATTTCCAAGATAAAACTATTGTAAACATTACACATACTATATAGCGGAGATTGAACAGCCACACTAGTTCTAGCGTAAACCGTATAAAACAACTCTTTATTTCGAATATTTACTGACCTGGGAACTCGAATACTAATTAACTTTAAAAATTCAATATTATCAATTTCATTATTCAGTAAACCGTATAAATGCATTGTAGTTGAAATCCAACGTCTATTTTGTAAACTTATAGTCATATAAACATTCTGCAGAAATTCCCGTT